>NC_134584.1:38926915-39255415 GCF_037038515.1 Microtus pennsylvanicus | reverse complement strand
AGAGGAGGTCAGAAAAGTCGCTGGTTTAGAGAGAGGCTTGTCTTTTTCAGAGAGAGGGAGTTACCGAGTTGCTAGCCTCCCCTGCTCTCATCTGAGCTTTCGCGGGAAGAACACCCTATCTGGAGAGCCCATGAGCTGTTGGCGTCTGGGTTAGCAGTCTTGGTGCATCCACCCAAAGGAGAACCATTATGCATGGTATTTAGCCTGCAGTGTGGATCTTATGCACGGTTTCATTGCAGTAGGTTTTTAGAAGCAGCCTTATAATCCAAATACCAGTTATAACAGTACTCTGAGAAAATAAGTTCAGCTTGCAAAACCGGATGTGAAGTTCTGGACATGAGTCACAGCTCTAGTTGCATTCTCTGCATTCCAGATGTGTAACCCTAGCCAGTGTGCACTCAAAAGCAAGATCAAAAGACATCGATCCTGACTCCAGAAATCTCACCTGACAGCTAACCAATGGCAAAATGTTATAGCATTTCTAAATACCCCAAAACTTTATACTAACACTGACCATATTTCAAAGTGGAGTAAGGTTGTTACTACTCAGCAGCCCTTAACTCCCTCTATCCCTGATCCTCGAACTCCTATGAGAATGTCTCTTCCATCTTTGTATTCTTGACTCCATCCCAGTGGATATCAAAAAGTGTGTGTGTGTTGTGTGTTGTTTGTTGTTGTTGTGTGTGTGTGTGTGTGTGTGTGTGTGTGTGTGTGTGTGTGTGTGTTTGCTGGAGAGATTACTAAGTGGTTAACAGAATCTTCTACTCTTGCAGGACTCCCATATTTAGTTCCCAGTACCCTCGTCAGGGTGACTCACAATCACCTATAAATTCGCCTCCTGGAGTATCAATTCCCCCACCTCCATAGACACTGGCATGCAGGTCATACACACACACCTTAAAGTATCAAATATTTTTAAAACTATGTGCATATAGACAAATAATTTATCTTAATTAATATGATATATACATTATATATACATATATACATGGCATATAAATACACATTATAGAAAGAAGTTGAAATTTTTAATCCAAGAAAAAGTCACACGATTCATGTTATTTTTACATTAATGATCCTTTCCCCTGTTTGTTACCTAACTTGATTATACATTTCACAAATCAGACAATTCTAGGTGACATTAGTTATTTCTGGCATCTACTCCCAAAAATAAGATTTTTTAAAATCACTTAGCATCTTCCAAAAATGTCTGTAGATTGGAGAGCAAGGATCCTTATCCCTATTTTGCAGTGTGGATACCTCTCAGCAGCTGGTGAGGTCTGTGGATGACTATCTGAAATTACACAAAACAAAATATATAGCATTACGAAAGTCATCAATTGCTTTGAAATACAGTTATCAGAATGGCTTAAAGAGCAAATTGATAATCGTAACACACAAATGGCTGAGGTGCCTATTAACATATGAACATTATTGTCATGTTAACACATGAAAGCTAATGCTGTTAGCTCTCCCAGTACCACTTGGTGCCTGTGGCTCCTCACAGAACTTCTTAGCCTGGCCCCCTCCCTAAACTTCTTCCTCCCAGCCTCTCTCTCCTATGTAAACGCGGCCATTTTGGACACCTGGCATCTTTCCTTCTTGGTCTCCCAGCATGCTCCTGGCCTCTCCCCCACCCTCACTCACTCTCCCCTCCACCTCTGCTCTCAGGGCCCGGTTCAGCTGCTAGCTATGTTCAGTCTGGACTTTTCCAGATGCCTCTAGCTGAATTCTCCCTCATATCTACAATAAACCTTCTCAACCCATATCCAGGAACAGCCATGTTCTTATTTTCTTATGTCAATTTTTAAACGTCAACCAAGGAGACCCCGAGCTTCTTAGCAGTTCCAGACCCTTCAAGATGGGGAGCTGTTTCGCTGATCTCCGCCCCTGCTCTTGTTCTGTCCTCCACATACCTAGACAAGCCAGGTCCTAGAATGTGGCCACACCAGCATGGTTCTCTGTGTCCTTCAGTGTTAAGTGGCGGTGATAAAATTGCTTCACACGAATTCGATTTCTGGTTCCGAAAACAAAAACAACCTCTCCACCCCCCCCCCCCAATCAAAATCAGCAATGGCTTTCTTGGAGGGAGATCTGAGATTCTTTTAGAGCCTGTCAGCTAAGCAGAAACTGAAATGGCATGCCACCGGCTCAAGGCCCAGGCTTACTCATCTGCACAGGAGGGCCATTTCACAACAGCCCTCCTGTGCACCCTCCAGCTACAGGGCGCAGAGTCCTGCAATGGCCTCACGACACATCCTCTGTCAAAGGGACACACTCTGGAGATGTTCGCAACTTAATGTGAATTATTCTCCAGTCTTTGAAATGATGTTTATTTTTCATAAAAAAGGGGAGTCTATTGTTACCAAGGCCACCTGGGTACCTATTTCCACCATCTCTATGACGCCTCAATTTTCCACCTCCTGAATGTTTCCATGGTCTAACTAAGTCTTCAGTGGGGCTAAGAAGACAGATGGTGGGGGAAACAGATGAAGGAGGCCATCTCACATCCAACGGATCCCATCCTTCCCATGTCCAAGAGATCCTTGATAACCTGGAATTCACTGCTTCTAGAAAAAAGATGCCTCAAACGCCTGTGTGCTTGGTGTGGTAGACAGCATCTTCATTAAACCGTGACACATTTCCACTGTGAGGTCTACCACCGCTCAGTGCGTACCAGCTTCCAAGCCTAAAGTCTGCCTCTATATAGTCCCCAGAGCCTTCCCCGTACACAGCTTGACTGCACGCTCCACAGAAGCTGGAGAAAGGAGGAAGCAGTGGCAGGAAAATGTTCCTCAATGAAGAGTTGCCCAATACCCATGATTGTCCAGCTGCCTGAATGGCTACCCGTGAGCTTGTGAAATCTTTGGTTTTTAGACTACTAATGGCACAAGGATTTATTTTTATTTCTTATTAGCTCAGCAAGGGAATACTAAAGAATAGCAACAGGAACTTTCATGTGACTGAAAGTTTACAAATTGTTTACAGTGTAACAGTGTTCAGGGAAGTTAAGTCAAGTCATCGTTAATAGCCCTATAGAGTCATTTCTAGGCAGGCGTGGTGGTGCACGCCTTTAATCCCAACACTCAAGAGGCAGAGGCAGGAAGATCTCTGAGTCTGTGACCAGCCTGATCTACATAAAGAATTCCAGGACAGCCAGGGCTACATAGTGAGACCCAGGAAAACAGCAACAAAGAAGCAGTCATTTCTGAAGCGCTGCTCGTTATCCTCCTTTAAGGGGAATCTAGAGAGAAATGGCCAAGTTAATACTATAGAGAAGCAACCAGAACCCTAAGACAACCACCATTGTTTAAACTAACAAGACTTGAATCAGCTAAGACTATGCACACGAAAACAGAATTCCCTAGCACCTGAGCTTCTTTCCAGATATAGAAGTTCACCAACATGATGAAGATCGTATTTTTTTTCCAGAACTACAAAAATGTGAATTTGAATTCCAGCCTTACCAAGTACTCAATCACTGGTCTTAGACAAATTGCTTAACCTGTCTGCTTTGGCTTCCTCACTGCAAAAGTGATTCTAAAACTCCTGCCCCTGGGATCACTGTAAAATTCATTGAGAAAATACAGACAGACTTCTTGGTGCCAAACAGGTGCCCAGAGGTAACATTTGGGCTTGCAGACAGCTAAGCAGGAGGACATGGTTGTCAGTAAGCCCAGCAACCAGATATCTATCCAGGAAAGAGACATCTGTCCAGGAAAGAGCGACCCCAGGCTACATGTGACCTCACATTACCCCTACCACACACACTAAATAAGTAAATAAATAGATTTTCTTAAACCTTCTTGTGTAGACACAATAATTAGCCTTGCATAACCACAGTTTAATTTAGAACCACATTTTCACAATGAATCTTACATACTTAATTCTACATAATCATTGCCATCTATTGCATGCTTCCTTTTGTGTGTGTGTGTGCGCGCGCATGCGCATGTGTAGGCTAGAGGATGCTGGATGTCTTTCTCAGTTGGTACCCATCTTTCATTTTCTGAGAAAGGTTCTCTTGCTGAACCTGGGGCTCACCAATTCAGCTAGACTGACTGGTCAGGGAGCCCCTGGGATCCTTCTGCTTCCATTTCTCCAGCACTGGGGTTACAGATGCATGCTCCTAGGCCTGGCCTTTTAACATGGCTGCTGGGGATCCGAACTCAGGTCCTCGTGCTTTCAAGCCAAGTGTTTCGCAAGCTGAGCCATCTCCTCGGTTGACAGAAGTACTAGTGATGAGGTCTTTCGGAGCACTCTCCCAAAATTCTGAAGTGTGGATTCAGTCAACCAAATCCTTCTGCTCAGTTATGAGGACCTAAGTTTGGATGCCCAGAACCCACATAAACAGCCAAGCACAATGTGTATTCTAGCACTGGGGAAGTGGGGACAGGTGGTCCCTGGCACTCACCTACCAGTGTGCCAAGCCCGTTCAGTGAGCTCCAGTTGTTTCAACCCTGGACGTCAACTTCTGGCTTCTACATATACATATACTCACATTCACATACATTTTCACCCGCATGTACACAGGAGCACATGCATGAACATATATACGTAAATACCACACACACACACAAATTAAAATGGATAAAAGGCAAAGCCAAATTTTACAAAGTCAAGAAAGGTGGCCGGGAACACCCCCTTGCTTAATAAGTAGTTTCTCTTAGCACCTACAATGGGCTCGCTGTTCAGAGCGCTTGGCATTGAGACAGGCAGACGAGAGCGCAGCCATCATGAAACCCGTGACTGAAACATGATCTCACAACTAGAAAAGGAGTAATCAATGTGAAATAAAAGAAAAGGAATCTGGTTCCCTTGTGTTTGGGTTTCTGATCCCAGTGGCCTAACTGGAAATGCAGAAGAGAAACTCATGGAATGACTCTGTGTTCCATGAGAAGAAGCAGCAATTGGAGCAAGTGGATAAGCTCCACCCTCTTTAGTATTCTCTTTCATATCCTTTTATTCCAGCATTCTTTCCCATATGGAACCAATTTGTTAACTATCCCCAAGAACAGCTGTAGAGGTATCAGAGGACACTGGGAACTTGAAACCCCGCAAGCACACTGTAAATTACAGATTCAAACTACGAAACGGGTTGAGGAGTTTTAGCATCCTGGGCCAGTTCTCCAACCTCAAACCCTGGCCTCAGTCCTCTTCTCACTCTGACTTGAACACTTCACTAGAGCTGTTTCTCCTTCTAGGAAATAAGAGGACGATGGCATAGATCAGGGTTGGTTAGCTGCTGTGGTAACTCAAAATCTCAACCTCCTGGCACAAGAAGAGGGATTTGTTCACATCATGATCCGATGGTGATTGATGTGGTGGATTTGTTCTCCCTCATCAGTTAGGGACTTGGGCTTTGCAGTTTTGTGTGCCCATCACCTTCTACAGCCCTGTCCTCCTCCACATTCAGTGGTGGTGAGGAGAGAAAGCAGCCATGGAGGAAGGTATGCTTCCTAAGCCGGGCCTTGAGGGAGTTTCCGAACCTTCCCTCCATTCTCCAGTGGTTAGAACTCAGTTGCATGGCAGAACCTGGTGTAGAAAGCTTAGGATGTGGTCTGTGTGTCCCGGGAGAAGAGGAAGTAGCTTGGGAACCTGGGAGAGATGTCACCACAGCCCTTACGCCAGAAGGTGGTTTGGAGGATGGAGTGAGGATGGTAGCTGTAAGAACTCAAATGACATCCTGGATCAATAAAAATCCTGAGGGTAGCGAGGTCAAGGCCTGTCTCCTCTTCCCTGCTCATCCTCTGCAGCAGGCAGGCAGGCCTCTTTGGCATCTTCATGCTCTCTGCAGGAATAACTAAGAGAGAAGCTATCAGCTGCTCCAGTCCTTTGCGGTCTCTGTGGATAGCCCAATCTCAATTCATCCTGGATGTTTCCATGTGGACCAGAGGAGTGATCAAGGCGAGGTCATCTCTCATGGCATACTCTCAAATACCACTGTTTCTTTGGGGGCTGCCACTGGCCAACGTGAAACCACTTGCCATTAAGGCATTCCTTAACTGTATACCCTCAGTTCTCAGAGAAGCTGAGATTTGTCAGCTGGACTAATCTAGCTCGATCCTTCCAGCTGCGAAGAAAGGATTTTCCTCTTGGCAGTGTGAATCAGATCATTCCAACACCTGCTTGACACCCTCCACCATGCTTCCACTCGTGTGGGAAAAAATCCAAATGATTTGCACAGGATCAGTACTCCCAGGTTCAGCCTGTCGTCAATTTCATTTCTCCTCTCCCCTTATCCATCCATCGATCCATCCATTCGTCTGTCAGCTATGCATACAGTTTCTGTTCTAGGCACTGGGACCTCAGCAGTCCCATAATGTTCAGGACTTGGTGGCGGTTTGTGTTCTTGCGTGACCGCTGTCTCTGATGCTGTTCTTGAGCATACCCTCAGCGATGCGCCTTGGTGCTGGCGTTCTTCCTTCAGTCCTTCTCACAGAAGACTGTATAGAGCAGGCCCTGCTCCCTTAGTTATGTTCCATGCGCACACTGCCAGCCAGTGTGGCTCCTCCATGTGCATTCAGTGTCCGGCTTCCTGTATTTTACTGCAGCCCAACTCCCCCGAGGGCATGGATTTGGTTTCTCAAACTCACTTTTGTAATCTCAACACCTATTAATTTAGCAAAAAGTTAATCATCAACCACCACTTGAACAAGTGGCTTAATGAATGAAGGAACTACCAAGCAGCAGCAGTTGGAGTGTGGGTGACGGCCTGCTAGCCAGGGGAGGAATGTGAACTTGCGTCCTCTCGGGAGCCTGTGTTCATTTCTGTCCCTTCTGATCATTGTGCTGCAGGGAATGACACCGCTCCACTGGGCAGCTTTCCATAACCGGCCTCAACACACCCAAGTGCTGCTGAAGAAGGGGGCAGATCCCACTCTCCTGGACAAGGACTTTAAGACAGCCCTCCACTGGGCAGCCCAGGTGAGAAAGCAGGCTGTGAGCATGTCTCGCGTTTAAATGAGGTAAAGCCGACCTGAGCGGGTCACCCAGAGAAAGTTAGAACTACCACACATGCTGGTCCCGATATTTACTTGAAATGTATATGATAGAGCAAGGAGGGCCGTCCCCCATATCCAGAAAGGCAAGAGGAAGCCTGCCGCTTCAACAGACATATACACACCCTTAATGCTCTCTCTTTGCACTCAGTGCTTCCTGTTGACTTACAGAACCCCTCGGGACCAAGCTCACTGACTTTCCTCCATCCCTCCACAGCCACGTCACTGCAGATGACCCCGGCTTTTGTACCCAGCAGTGAAACAGTGACTCACACTCCCGCATCACGGTCACATGAGTTGAGCCACCTGAGTCCACACAGCCATAGATAGCAGAATGGGCCTGTGAATTCTAGGGTCCAAAGAAAGCCGGGCGGTGGTGGCGCACGCCTTTAATCCCAGCACTTGGGAGGCAGAGACAGGTGGATCTCTGGGAGTTCGAGGCCAGCCTGGTCTACAAGAGCTAGTGCCAGGACAGGCTCCAAAGCCACAGAGAAACCCTGTCTCGAAAAAAAAACTAAAAGAAAAAAAAAAGTCAAATAGACTGAGAGGAAAGAGTGGCGACACCTGACAGCTCTATCCTTTCGCCAAGGGTCGGGCTCTTTAACAAAATTAGTGGAGTTACCTACTTTTCCCACACTCGAGGAGAGCAGGGATATGCTGCCTTCAGCATGCTGGCTTCCCATGCCAACGCCCAGATCCCCACTCCTCGCTGCCATTGGCCAGCCAGGATGGCATTGCCGAACGGTTGCCAGCTTCATTGTGAGAGTCATCTCTGCTGCCCAACCCTGGTTTCACTCAGGGTTTTCCTAGGGCAGAGGTAGCACCTGGGACTTTCGGGACTCACAGGTGTGCCTATGACCAGGGGAAAACAGAAGCAATTCGGAAACTGCTCTGTTTTTGTGTCTCTAAACTTGGCTTCGGTTGCAGGGCATTGGACCGGGTCCTGGGCAGGATGACAAAGTGAACCAGACTTGTTTTTGTCTTCTCCACCTGCCTAGCATCCTCCCGTGCACTTTCGTTATCTGATCAGCCGCCCCGCCCCCTCCCTGCGGGCTCTGTTGAGGGCACTTAGAAACTTGACTCTGGCCAGTTAGGGACCACAGTAGCAATGATCCCAAAGAATCTGGTTCAGCACCCAAGCAATGCCCTGAGCGTGTTGCTTCTCAGCTCAGGTGGAAATGGTATCTGAATTAAGCATTTCTACAGATTCCCCCTCAATACCCTCCCACTCTGACTCCTCCTTCTCGGCTACTGTCCTCTGAACGCCCCCCCCTCCACCCCCGCAGTAATTCTGATGGACCTGCATCATCTGGTCCCTCTTCCTCCATCCCAGCCACAGTCGAGTCCTAAATTAGCCCTTGTAGTAGAATGAATCCCCAGCAGGCCTTGCCCCAAATGCAGACTGCTGAGCTCCCTGCACCCAGACCTTCTGAGTCCTCTGTCCTTATCCTGTAGGCGGCAGTTTGGCTAAACCAGAGCGACAACACACACTGAATTTCCATGACAGCCCTGGATTTGACCTAAGGAGAGTCATACACATCTGCGTATCTTAGCTCCAAATATATCGGGAGAGGGGGGTATGAATGGAACCGTGCCTATGGCAGCTAGAGGATGTGACGGAACTGGAAGAGACAAGTCACTTTGTTAAATTCTCTGACCTTCGTAGAGACTGGGTTGATGAACTGAGTATTCTTCTCTCTAAAATTTAGAGTCTAAGCGACTATGCTGTAAATGATATTGCTCCCAGCCTGCCATGCTCCCAAGACTCACCTAAAGACCTTTTAAGTAATGTGGATGCTTAGGCCCCACTTAGAGTTCTCCTTCAGTTATTCTAAGGTGGAGCCCGGGCATGGAGACTTTTAAACCTCCTTCCTTCTCCCAGGAAATTAAAATGTACTATTAGGACTGAGAGCTGTTGTTAGAGAGGAACTCCAGTTAATGGTGGCCAATATCGTATCTACCCCTATCTTCAATGTTGCCTTTTCACCACAGTTAGACACATGAGTGAAATGCCTCCTGTATTTGCTCCATCACGACTCAATAAACCTTCTGGAACATCTGCTGTATATCTGGCTCTGGCCCTGGAAGTAAAGTGAACAACAGAAAGGTTCCCGTTGGTACCCTACGGTGCTGGCCGATATCTGTGTGTGAGTGCTGGGCTCTTGCATCCGATTTTCTGAGCAAAGCTGTCTTCATCACCCCATGACAGTTGGTAACTGCATCGATGTGTAAGGAATCCTGGCTCTGAGGACCTGTGGTCTCTCTCCCTTCCACGTGGCTAGTGTTGGTAGTCGAAGTCCCAGGCTGTGTCTTCTGCCCTTTGCAGGAGTACCGGGAAATCAAGGCCTCACTGGTCCGCCGCAGTTACCTCTTGTTGCACAGGTCCAGCGCTGCATGCTCGTCATAGTGTTTCCACATGAATGAGTCTGCTTCCCATCGGCATTTATTCCTTTGCTCAACTTCCTGCCTTTCTCTTGGACTGTACAATGAGATCACATATAAGGCTATGGTACTTGGAAATAATTAAAGCCTTTGTATTTGACCCAAACAACCAAAGCAGTAAAGATTTGAAACATCGGGCCCAGAAACTAACTTCAACTTCTGCTTCTATTTTATAGGCCCTTTATTAGCTAGAGATAGACTACAATGGCCATGCCCTCTTTCCTCTTTTCCTATCTGTCTAGAAGACACCACTGTTTGGCCATAGCTGGGCTAACAGAAGCATCACTGTTTGGCTATAGTTGGGCTAATAGAAGCATGTCACTTGCTGTCTGTGATAATCTTAGTGTCATTCCAGACCCGTGAGGCCATGCTCTCACCTCCCTGTGATGACACTAGCTTGTCAGGTATCTCTGCCTCATCTCCCTCTACAGGCCAGCACAGAGTGATAACCCCCCTGATTACCTCTTACATGATCAATACTATTACATTGGAGGAAAAGGGCAGGAGAGATGGCTCAGCTGGCGAGATGATTGCTGTGCAAGCCTGTGGACCTGAGTTGGAATCGGGTGCCTGACACCCACATAAAAAGCCTGGCACGATGATAATCCTGGAATCATTGTAACCTGTAATCCCAGTGCTGGGGAGGCAGAGCCAGGAGGACGCCTGGGGCTCACTCATCAACCCAGTAGTCTTCCTGGATAGGTGAGCTCCATGTTCAAGGACAGGCCCTGTCCCAGAAAACAGGGTAGAGAGAGTGACAGGGAAAGGCACTCAACAGCAGCCTCCGGCCCCCACATATTCACACATATGGGCGTGCACCAGTACACATATGCAGGCATACAGTATTCTTTATCTATCCATCCATCTGTCTGTCTGTCTCTATCTCTCCCTCCCCCTCTCTCACATATATAAACACAAATGACATTATTCTGGAAATTAAATTTCAGAATGAGTTTTATCAGAGACAAACCACATCCAAAACAATAGTTTCTCATTTCCAAATCCTCTTTGTTCATTGCCAATACATAGAAAAATAGTTTTGTCTATTGTAAAATATGTGTCTTATATTCTGAAAACTTGTTACAGTTGTTTCTTAATTTCAGGGCCTTGAGTTTCATCTGTCTTTTCAAATATTCTACTTAGACAACCACATGAGATGCAAAAAGTCGTTCCAGCTCTTCCTTCCCAGTCCTCCTATCTTCCCTCCACTCTCCTGTCTTATTTCAATAGCTAGGACTCTGGCCCTCGAAAGACTAGCTGAGAATAGCTCAGATTCTAACACTTCAGAGATATTGCGTGTATCCTTTTCCTCCCTCTAGTTAGCGAGGAGCCCATTCTCGACCGCTTACTCTTCAGACTCGCTATCTCCATTCCAATCTACTTCGTCTGGCTGCAGCATGTCATAAAAGCCCTCAGGCCTTCAGGGCGACGTGACTGAAGCACAGCCCCTAGCTCGGAAGCTGCTGCTTTGTACTCGCTCTAGCATGTGATGAATTATGTTTACATCCCCTCATTCAAGGTAGGGAGAATAACCCTTTCCTGTCAAAGGAAGGTACCGTGTAACTTCTTTTGCGTTAGTAATTATCTTAGTTGCTGTAACAAAGGCAACTTAGGGCGAAAAGAGTCACTTCTGGCTTGGCGTTTGAGGGGATGCAGTACATGGTGGAAGGAAGCATGGTGGCAGGCATCGAAGGCAGCTGGTCACATGGCACCTGCAGTCAGGAAGCAGAAATGAACGCTGGTAGTCAGCTCCCTCTACCCTATAAAAATATACACTCCAGGACTCCACCCATAGCGTGGTGCTGCTCACGTCCACGGCAAGCCTACCGTCTTCTTAGACCTCTGTGGGAGCATCTTCGCAGACGCACCCAGAGATGTCTTTCTAAGACGATTTGATGATTCTAGTCCAGTCAAGTTGCTAATGAAGAATAAACACTCTAGTTCCCCAGCCCTATGCTGATAACCAACTGGTCCCACAGCCTCCCGATGAACCTCTTTGAAGGGACACTGTCTTAGTTACCGTTCTATGGCTGTGAGGAAGCAACATGGCCAAGGCGATTCTTATAAAGGAAAGCAGCATTTAATTGGAGGCTTGCTTACAGTTTCAGAGAGTTAGTCCATGATCATCATGGAGGCAGGGGTGCATGACAGCGGGTCAGGCAGACATGGTGCTGGAGCAGCAGCTAAAAGCTTACATCCTAATCCACAGGCGGGAAGAGAGAGAGAGAGAGAGAGAGAGAGAGAGAGAGAGAGAGAGAGAGAGAGAGAGAGAGAGAGAGACTAGACCTGGCTCTTTGGCAAGCGGTCTTCTGAGTCAAGCTCCTCTCCAGTGCTCTCTGCTCATGAGGGATAAAGAGAAAACAACTAGCACATAGAGTTCTTAGAGGACGTGAAGGCAACGTGACAGTGATTACCCACAATACAAAGCAGATAAATACAGCCAAACAATCTGTGACACTGCGAAGCCCAGAGCCCAGCAACAGGCTGTGTGTGATCTTGCTGCTCCCCTGGTGTGCTAGCATTCCCACTGGATGTGGGCCCATTCTCTCTTCCTCCTTTGGCCCCATCTGGGCATTCCTACTTCTGCTCTCCTACTTCTTCTTGGCCCCTGTGACCTCCCTAGCCCCCCATCGTCTGAGCCTCCCTTTAACTGGAGCCATCCAGAGTGCTAGCGGGGAACGCGGGGTGTCACCAAGAGATTACCGTCCCCGCTGTTGGCTTCTAAAGCAGTGTCTCTGGTAGGGTACAGCGGGGCCACCTTCCTTGCAGAGACAAGGTTCACCATGACTATTTATGTGACAGGTCCGAACAGCGGTTTTCAGTGCAAACACGCAGGGTCCTTTTCCTCAAAGGTCCAAGCCTACAAACTCTACAACGTCAATCCTGGCCCAGCTCATTCTTAACTCTGACCCAGAGCGAATTCCTCCATCCCTCCGGCCTCTGTTCTCTGACCTCTCTGCCTATCTCCCCGGGTTATGGTCAGGAGTGCTTTAGGAAGGCGCTAAGCAACAAGCAGTCTCTCCATGCACACAGCTGTCACCATTATTTCTGAGGAAAACTCACACAGGAAAGAGAAGTACAGATGATAGTGTTACACGGGAGACCCAGGAGCAGGCAAAGGACTTATCTGGGGAACCCACAGCAACAAAAGGCAGGTTGGGAGAAGAGAGTAAAGTGAGGGGAGACACCTTGCCCATCCTTGTTCAGAGGCCTAGCCTACAGCACTTCAGCTTCCACGACACATGAGACCATGTGGTCAGGTTTCAGAAGAGGCAGACACAGGTGCCCGAGTTGCAGCTACTGCCAGTGACTTGTCCCAAGAGTCGGGCGAGGAGAAGGAGCAGAGAGGTGAGGTGTGTCCTTTTGTTTTTTCCATTTGTCCTTAATGCTCCCTCTTCTACAAAGAGGGGAAACTGAACAGAGGTGTTTTGCCCTTTGAATCACCTTGGCAACCTGAAGGCCTTTTCTTTTCCAGGAAATTGTAAACAAAACAAACCCACCGAGCTGGCACTCTTCTCTGTTTTCCTTCTCCAGGAGCGGGTACTTTCCAAGAAAAGTGTCTCTCGACTGTTTCCAACTGTATTCCAGACCCCTTCGGAATAGCATCGAGTAGTATATGAATGACTCTAGAAAAAAAAAACTGTGAAAGCCCCTTATCTACATGTTCAGTGTGGCAGGCTTCTTAGGACAGATAGGCACAGCACACAAATACGTGCTCGAGTCACATCCAAGCCATGTGGAACAAAGGCTAGACAAAAAGAGGAAAGGGATGTAAGGCGGGGGGAGGGGGGAGAAAGAAAAAGGTCCACTTTCCAGTCGCGAGACCAAGGTCCAGGAGGAAGCCCACTGCCTGAGACACCCGAGATAGAACATTCTGTGCTCAGCACCTTGAAATTCTCAGTTTGTTTTATAAGTGGAGCCTGCACACACACAATTCTAACCCCCAAACTCCTGCATCAGGAGCCCGACTCCCGCCCAGCCTCTGCCACTGCCCTCTGCTCTGCCCTGGGCCTAAGGAAAAGCTCAGTGTACCCCTGTTGCAGGATGGATCCTGGGCACCTGGGAGGATCTGGAGGCGTGCTAGGAATCTCCGACACAAGGATTGCCTAAAACTCACCGTGCCAGACTGAGGAACAGGGCTTTTGTCTGCAACCTTGTGTCGTGGTTCAGCCCTCCTCCTCATCGTGTTAATAGTTAACACGGCCACCTTGTCCAGTGAAATGAAGACGTCGAAGAGCAGATCTAGGGAGCAATTTGTTGTCTAGGCAACACATCTGTCAGGCTAGCTCTGACGTCGGTTGCCGTTTGCCACCAAGTCCATCGTCAGTTCCCTAGGTGTGGAGGACATTAACCCCAACTGGAAACAAAACTCCCGGCAGAGAATTGAGATAGGTGGAAATTTGTTGAAGAAATGGAATAAAAATTATAGATAGCCACTGTCTGGGATTAGATTTCTCTAGTGGCCCCAACAGAGCAGACTCAAAGTCAAAACAGAGTGGCCACGCTGAAGCTGCATCTCACTAAAGCCAAGCTAAGCTGTTAGCTGAACTTCTGAGAAGCCAGGAGAGAGGGGGCAGGCGCATAACAAAATCCTCCACAGATCAAACCACATGATCGCTCCCTTTTAATTTTTCACCCTTCTGAGGCTGCTTCGCCCATCACAAAACTGCAAACTTACTTAATACATTGTAAGGTTTTTTTTTTTTCCTTTTTGTAATTTTTTGGGGCAATGATTTATGTAGCTCTAGAATATGAACTTTTTTCAAGTAGTCATGCCGGAAGGTCAAAGGGTTGGACAGGTCTACAAGTACTCGACAAGCTGGCTGTAAACTGGCAAGACGAGTCCCCCAGTCCTCATCATCTAAGGAAATGACCACCCTGCTTTTTCCTTCCTTGTTCTGTTTTTTTTTTCTGCTTATCCATCCTCTGTCTTTTAAAACACGCCCTCCCTCATCATGCAGAGGTAGGAACATGGACAGGGTTGTTCATGATGGGATTTCTCTGACTCTTTTTTTTCAGAGTGGAAATAGGATCCTGTGCTCCATCATTCTGAGTCACCATAAGGGCCCGTCCATTATCAACTATGATGATGAGAGTGGAAAGACGTGCGTCCATATTGCAGCAGCTTCGGGTTTTGGCGACCTTATTAACGATCTGGCAAAAGTCCCTGAGTGTAACCTGCAGGCTCTGGATGTGGACGACAGGTATCCATGGCAACTCAGACAGCATTGGGAACTACCAGTCATCTTCCCCTAATGTTAATCTTAAAATAAAGACACCGAGGGCGCTATCCTTTCTGACTATATCCTTATTACTGGTAATACATGTGTTTGTAACAAATCTTGGTCTATTTTAGTAAGAGGAGGAAAAATCATTGTTATGAACAGAAATCATGACTACAGAGTTGTCAGATTTTCCACTTTTCGTTGAATATCTCAGGAGGCTTTCTGTTGAGCTGACGTGGGCCCTGGTTCTTAATGGAGTTTGTATTTCCTTCTTAAAAACCATGGACCTTACTAATGAAAAAAATTTTCCAGCTATTGTTGTTAAATTGGCTGGAAAAGGAAGCTGAGTTTAGAAAGGGATGATGACAAATCTCAGGGGTTGTTAGTAACCCAGTGGAAGATCACCTGCATCTTTAAATGGGGCGCTCATCACCTACGAGGACATGCTTACTAACCTTTGTTGACTTTAGGCACTGACTGTGTGGGAAATGCAAGAAAAAAATACAACAATAAGCAACATTATTGAAAAGTGTAAGAATTACAAACTTTCTGAGTATGTAGTCTCCGTTTTCTGTCAAAGTAAGACCTGAGCGTATGATAATCTTAGAAATCCCATAAGAGAACCTCCGCTGATACCGGAAATTCTTTTAGCATGTGTATGTCGGGGGTGGGGGATGTCTTATCTTCTACATAGGTCTCAGGAGTTGAAGATGTTTAACCTGATAATTTTAATGAAAACTGAAGGCTGCTTTTTCCTAAGAGCGGGTATTGATCCTAGAAAAGGGCATGTTAGTAAGATGGTTCGGGAAGTAAAACATCCAGGCAGAGAAAGAAACACAAGGTAGTGTTAAGGGATGGAAGGAGGTTTGCCTGCTTCCAACAGTTGCTAGAAGCAGCTCCCTATTTTGCAGAATTACACATTTTAACAAATAAAATCCATTTTCCTGAGCTTCAGGAAAGAAAACAAACCCAGAGAGGAAAATCAATGCAGAAGACTAGGTCTGATGAGAAGGGAAGTGAGTTTCTAGGAGTCTCCCCGCCCCAAACCACTGGGTAAGCCTTTCCTGTTCTCATATTGAACACAAAGCCCTGTCTTTTCTGTGAAATTCTGAGTTTCTGTTAATAATTGAGCTGTTTAAAATCGTCAGAAGCTTAAAGGCATCTCTGCGACTTGCCCTTCTTTCCTCTTTCTTCTTCTTTCTTAGTGAAAGAGTTTCCAAAAGAAAGGCTTTGTGGTAAGAGAAGAGAAATAAGATTGTGACGAGAGCTGTGCGGTGGGGGAAGGGGTTTGGAGAACTTGGCTGCCTGTTCTTAGCCTACATCAGAAAGCAGGCAAGGTGGTGCTCCCTGGAACCATAGCCCCAAGGAGACTGAAGTAGGAGGTTCACAAGTTAGAGGCCAACACGGGATACAGAATGTGTTATGGAATGAGACTGTCTCAAAAACATCCCCCCCCTTTTTTTTAATGGCCAACAAGATGGCTCAAGAGATAAAGGCACTTGTCACAAGTCAGATGAACTGAGTTCTATCTGATATATATATAATGGAGGGAGGGAAATGACTCCCATGAAGCTATCCTCTGGTCTCCATGCAAGTGCCATGGTATGCCAGCATGCACGAACACATCCACACACAGAAAAGAAATATAGGGGAAAAACTGAGTCATGTAATACCCCTACGGTATTTTAAATGTTACAGTACTCACCTCAGAGTAATGCCAAATCACAAATAATGCAGAAACAGCCTCCATGTCTCAAATGTCCCACATTTCATCCATCTGTGAGGTCATAATTCATTTCAATAAACAGTTTTATTTATTTCATAAATAAAAGGGAAGGCCTTTTATCTGATTCTCCTCCCTGCTTATTCCTGGCAATTCTCCAGAGGTGTTTACAGGCTTCACAAATTCAGCCCTTACTGACAACTGAAATAGCCTTGCAGCCTTCCACCCATCAACCCTTACCCACCAGGGACCACCACTCTGTTCAGTTGCTTTAAATCACAGATCCTGACCTTCCAATTCTTATTGTGTTGTCCGAGACCAGCTTACCGGATCATCCTGCAACCTTAAGGTAGACAATACACTGTAGCTCAGACAACGTGACTTATGTGTCACAGATTTGCCAATGATGTGCTCAGTACGTAAGTCAAAGGTTGTCAACCTGTTGCCTTGTTCTCTGTGCCCCTCCCATGAGGGCCAGAGGAATTAAAACCAGTTGGTCTTAGCAAGCATAAGGCAGGATTTATTTCATAAGCTTTCAAAGTGAATTGTTGCATCTTGACAAGCCTACATCAACTGGCTTCATTGGCAACTTTCCTCTAGATG
The DNA here is from genome assembly GCF_037038515.1 of Microtus pennsylvanicus. NCBI lineage: Eukaryota > Metazoa > Chordata > Mammalia > Rodentia > Cricetidae > Microtus > Microtus pennsylvanicus. Next base: position 39,238,421 of record NC_134584.1, on the reverse strand, counting down.
GAGAGAATAATCTGCTGTAGCCTCATCTTGCAAAATATTGTCTAGAGAGCTCTCTTATATAAAATAAAACAAATCCTACCTGTCACATCCAGACACAGTGTGATAGGTCACTGCACATTCAGATACACTGTGATAGGCCACTGCACATTCAGATACAGTGTGATAGGCCACTGCACATTCAGATACACTGTGATAGGTCACTGCACATTCAGAGACATGGTGTGATAGGTCAGTGCACATTCAGAGACACACTGTGATAGGTCACTGCACATTCAGAGACACGGTGTGATAGGCCACTGCACATTCAGAGACACACTGTGATAGGTCACTGCACATTCAGATACACTGTGATAGGCCACTGCACATCCAGATACAGTGTGATAGGCCACTGCACATTCAGAGACATGGTGTGATAGGTCACTGCACATTCAGATACACTGTGATAGGCCACTGCACATCCAGATACAGTGTGATAGGCCACTGCACATTCAGATACAGTGTGATAGGCCACTGCCCATTCAGATACACTGTGATAGGCCACTGCACATTCAGATACACTGTGATAGGCCACTGCACATCCAGATACAGTGTGATAGGTCACTGCACATCCAGATACAGTGTGATAGGTCAGTGCACATTCAGAGACACACTGTGATAGGTCACTGCACATTCAGAGACACGGTGTGATAGGCCACTGCACATTCAGATACACTGTGATAGGCCACTGCACATCCAGATACAGTGTGATAGGCCACTGCACATCCAGATACAGTGTGATAGGTCAGTGCACATTCAGAGACACACTGTGATAGGTCACTGCACATTCAGAGACACTGTGATAGGTCACTGCACATTCAGAGACACGGTGTGATAGGTCACTGCACATTCAGAGACACACTGTGATAGGCCACTGCACATTTAGATATACAGTGTGACAGATCACTGTATTGGTGATACATTGCCCTCTAAGGTGTCATAATCTGGAGAGGGGGTCAACAGACAGAGAACACAATCTCTACTTAAGGGTAGAGAGTGTTTAAGAGTGTACTTAAACACTCTCTACATATTTGGGTCCGAGGCCCTTCTCTTCCAACCTCCAGAAGCTCCCATGCCTGAGGATTATTTGGCTCTCTCTCACATGCCCTTCTGCCCAGAGATCAGGTTCTAGAACAAGGTCCAGCGGAGGCCTGCCTTCCTTCCCTTCCTTGCTGCCCCAGGTTCCTTTCCCGATTAAGAGACAGGAAGCTTAGTCATTCTCTGCAAAGGAGACCTCATCCATAGGAATAACACCACTTTGCCTCCCTAACCCCACCCCCAGGAGGGTGTGTATGGGAAACAGAGCCTAAAAGTGTGATATTTCATCATTCAAAATATGGCCTATCCAATGTTGACTAAAACTATAGGAGATTCAAGTGTCTAGTCCCTTTACACAGTATTTTCCAGAAGCCTAATATCCACGGCTACTCATCACCTCTGTCTAACGTCCACGGCTACTCATGACCTCTGTCTAATGTCCACGGCTACTCATCACCTCTGATCTGATAGACATTTCCAAGCAATTAAACGTCTACAACATCAAAAACACATGAGCACAGGACAGCATATAGCTCCAGCTACGAAACATGCATTTATTCACAGTGACTATACTCTGAGGAGATACAATGCTCTCACTCTACCCCGACTCCAAGGTTAACTTTACCTAAGGCAGAACCTCAAACTTCTGCTTTAGATAAAAAGTTCTGATGCACACTGGAACACTTAAAGACCCCCTGGGAAAGGAGTATCAAAATGAACTGTCCGAATTCAAACTTCTCATGGAGCTGTGCAAAGTCACAGTACACTGTTAGCCAGAACTGTTTTTTTCCATGATATAATACGGAGCAATATCGCCAAAGCTTCCTCTGTGTAAGCATTTGATTGAGACTCTAATAGGTTAGCAGTTGGTGTGTGTGCTGTAGGTGCAACCCAGTGAGTGAAATGCTCTTCTTCCTGCTCACATGTAAAGTGCATCTGAGGGAAAGAGTGGAGTATTGACTACATCAAATATTAATGCTTTGTCACAAACAAGATTTTTAGAGATTATGGTAATTTTTATTATCTGTAATAAGTGATATTTTTTCAGTATGAAAACATAGAATTGAACCTAGGCCCTCACTATGATAGTGAAGCACACTACAATGGAGTTATCACGCCAACCCTATAATTTCTCATTCTCGTCATCTATTTAGACAGGTGGAAAATTTAACCTCCATTTCTTTTGGCTGGTTGTAAAATTTTCACAATACCAAAATATGTAATAACAGAGGTGGGAGACGGTCCTCTTGATGCTTGTCTTTATCCTTTTGGGTCTGATGAGCCTCCACTCTCTCTGGGCTGTTTTGGGGAGCACGGTGATCTTGGGCTATAGGGCTCTGACTGTCTAGACACATCACTCAGACAGGACAGCCCCCACCACCCAGCAGCCCTACCAAAGAAGCGAATTATGGTGCCTAATGTTGTTTAGCCTGGTACTTCCTTATGCTCTCATCAACCTCAATTTTTTTTTATGGTATTTAGGTTGAAAGCCAGAGCCTGGCACATGCTAGGTAACGCGCTACTACTGAGCAACATTCTCTGCCCTTTATCAGCCTATGTCCCGTCTGTCTTGACATCTGAGGGAGAATTCTGTCTAGGGTTGGGGAGACCAGCTTCCTTAACATGTGCAGTTACATGCGTTGCCTTTGCTTCAGATCTGTTCCCAGTTCCAAGCCTGGCTTTTGGAAGCAGCAAGACATTATTTATATATTTACCCTGTCACACCTCTCCTCTAAGATTTAGTACAAAGTCAGCCGTGCCTTTAAATAGAGGACAGAAGAAAAATGGAAAAGAATATACAGTCATATTAATAAATGATGTTGATGAACGTGTGCCATTTTTAGAAAAACACATACCTAGAGATATGAACTGACTATATAACCTAACATGACCCAAACTTGTGATCCTGTTGCCTCAGCTTCCTGGATGCTGAGATTATAGCTGTGAGCACCATGCCAAACCATATTCCTTCCTTCCTTTCTTCTTTCCTTCCTTCCCTCCTTTCTCTCTCTCTCTCTCTCTCTCTCTCTCTCTCTCTCTCTCTCTCTCTTTCTTCCTTTCAAAACAGGGTTTCTCTGTAGCTTTGGATCCTGTCCTGGAACTCACTTTGTAGACCAGGCTGGCTTTGAACTCACAGAGATCCGCCTGTCTCTGCCTCCCAAATTCTGGGATTAAAGGCGTGCACTACCTCTGCCCATCTTCTGCTAAGCGACAGTCAGTCAGGGCTAAAGTACAAGTGCACAGGGTCAGATGTAGAATCTTCCATTTGTGACATCCAGCATGGCAGTGCCCAGAGCACTTCAGAGGTCAGACATTTCCTAGAGGGAAGGTCACTGTGGGACCCTCTGTGACTGGCTCATGTCACTCAACAGGATGTACTTGGGGTTCATCTCTATTACAATACACTGCTAGCCTGTTCGTTATGCCGTTGAGTCATAATCTGCAGTATAGAGGAACCACACAATTTGTTTATCCACTGACCCCTGAAAAGATGGTGGCTTGCTTCCATTTGGGGAAGTTATGAGCGGTTGCTATAAACATTTGAGAGCAGGCTCTTAGGCGGATGTAAGTTTTCGTTTCTCTACCTAGATATCTGGAAGTGGGATATCTGGGTCACATAGTCAGGATTTATTGAACCCTGTAAAACTTCCACGAAGATCATAGGCAAATTCCAGGTCTTCTACGTTTTTGCCACTATCAATTATTATCAAGCTTTGTTGGGGTTTGCCTTATTTTAATCATTTTTATAAGCACATGGGATCTCCTTGCCATTTTAATTTGCATTTTCCTGAGGACAGTTTCGTTCTTGCTGAGGTAAGGTCTCACTCTGTAGGGCAGATTGGCCTGGAATTCACTGCATAGCCCAGGCTGGACTCAGACTCACAGAAAACCTTATTGTTCACCTCCTGGGTACTAGGACTTCGGGTGTGTGCCACCACACTGATGTGACAAGTATTTTTGAGCCTGTGGCACCTTGTCCTATGTGTCTCACCACCCACACGTCTCTTTTGGTGGAATGACAATTCTGTCCTTTGCTGTTCTCCAAATGAGTTTGTTTTCTTATTGTTCAGTACTGAAATTTTTTATGTATTCTAATTATAAGCCTTTTGTTGAACAAGTGGTTTGCAAGTATTTCCTCCCGTTTTTGGACTCCTCTTTATTTTATTAAGAAAACACTGGTTGTGCCGGGTGGACATGCCTTTAATCACAGCACTCGGGAAGCAGAGGCAGGCGGATCTCTGTGAGTTTGTGAGTTTGAGGCTAACCTGCTTTACAGAGCAAGTTCCAGGACAGCCAGGGCTAAACAGAGAATCCCTGTCTTAAAAAAGAGAGAGAGAGAGAGAGAGAGAGAGAGAGAGAGAGAGAGAGAGAGAGAGAGAGAGGAGAGGAGAGGAGAGGAGAGGAGAGGAGAGGAGAGGAGAGGAGAGGAGAGGAGAGGAGAGGAGAGGAGAGGAGAGGAGAGGAGAGGAGAGGAGAGGAGAGGAGAAAGAAAGAAAGAAAGAAAGAAAGAAAGAAAGAAAGAAAGAAAGAAAGAAAGAAAAGAAAGAAAAGAAAGAAAGAAAAGAAAGAAAGAAAACACTGGGTCTTAACAAATAGTTAAGTATTAGTGAATATCTGTCTTCTGGTTAAGGAAGGACTTTCTGAACATGAAAGACATAAAATGAAATGTATTTGAATGTGAATGTTTTCCATTTTACATAGAAAAAATCACTAAAATTTGAAAGATTGAAGAACAAAATGTTTGAAGTTTGTATAGATGACCTATAAATGATCAATATCTTTAGTATGCAAAGAGCCCATTCAAATGCATTAATACTATCATAGAGAAATAGATAACAGACACAGGCTAGTGACACATGCCTTAATCCCTCCACTTGGGAGACTGAGGCAGAAAGAGTGTATGTTCAAGGCTAGTCTATGCTGTACAGTGAGAATCTACCTTTAAAAAAAAAGCAACAAAAGGCATTAAGAGTGATTTCAATAAAAAATTCAAATGGAAAATTTAACCTTAATAGTAAATAAAGAAACATAAAGGGCAATATCAAAGTATCATTTTGCCAACCAAATTGACAAAGATTTTTTAATTAATTTATTTTTTTAAAAAAAGTATCTTTTCTCATTTTACATGCCAAATCCAGTTTGGATAAGGGTTTGTCTATCTTGTTGATTTTCTCAAAGAACCAGCTCTTTGTTTCATTGATTCTTTGTATTGTTTACTTTGTTTCTATTTTGTTGATTTCAGCCCTCAATTTAATTATTTCCTGTCATCTACTCCTCCTGGGTGAGGTGCTTCTTTTTGTTCTAGAGCTTTCAGGTGTGCTGTTAAGTCGCTAGTGTGAACTTCCTCCACGTTCTTTAGTGCTATGAACTTTCCTCTTAGCACCGCTTTCATAGTGTCCCATAGGTTTGTGTACACTGTGCCTTCATTTTCATTGAATTCTAGGAAGTCTTTAATTTTGTTATTTCTTCCTTGACCCAGAGGTGATTTAATCGAGCACTGTTCAATTTCCATGAGTTTGTAGGCTTTCTGCAATTAGTGTTCTTGTTGAATTCTAACTTTAAACCTTTTGTATCTGTTGAGTGCTTTGTTTCCAAGAATGTGGTCAATTTTAGGGAAGGTTCCATGAGGTACTGAGAAGGAGGTATATTCTTTTTTGTTTGGGTGAAATGTTCTATATATGTCTGTTAAGTCCATTTGAGTCATGACATCTGTTAGTTCTCTTATTTCTCTGTTAAGTTTCTGTCTGTTTGACCTGTCCATTGGAACGAGTGGAGTGTTGAAGTCTCCTACTGTTGGTGCATGGGGTTTGATGTGTGATTTAAGCTTTGGTAATATTTCTTTTACATATGTAGGTGTGCTTGTATTTGGGACATAAATGTTCAGGATTGAGACTTCCTGATCTTAATGGATTTTTCCTGTGATGAGTATGAACTGTCCTCCATCTTTTCTGATTGATTTTAGTTTGAAGTCTATTTTGTTAGATATTAGGATAGCTACACTTGCTTGTTTCTTGGGTCCATTTGATTGGAAAACCTTTTACCAACCCTTTACTCTGAAGTAATATCTGTCTTTGAGGTTGAGGTGTGTTTCTTGTATACAGCAGAAGGTTGGGTCCTGCTTTCTTATCCATTTTGTTAACATGTGCCTTTTTATAGGTGAATTGAGTCCATTGATATTAAGAGATTTTTTTTTTTGAGACAGGGTTTCTCTGTAGCTTTGGAGCCTATCCTGGAACTAGCTCTTGTAGACCAGGCTGGCGTCAAACTCACAGAGATCCACCCACCTCTGCCTCCCAAGTGCTGGGATTAAAGGCATGCGCCACCACCACCCGGCTTGATATGAAGTGATATTAATAACAAGTGATTGTTAATTCCTGTTATTTTTTGGTGGTAGTGTTTGTGTGTTTCCCTTCTTTGGGGTTTGCTGGTATGAAGTTATACGTTGCCTTGTTTTTTGGGGTGCAGTTAGTTTCCTTGGGTTGGAGTTTTCCTTCTAGTATTTTCTGTAAGGCTAGGTTTGTGAATAGGAATTGTTTAAATTTGGTTTTGTCATAGAATATCTTGTTCTCTTCATCAATGGTGATTAAAAGCTTTGCTGGATATATTAGTCTCGGATTGCATCTATGGTCTCTTAGTGTCTGCAGCACATCTGTCCAGGACCTTCTGACTTTCATGATTTATGTTGAGAAGTTGGTTGTAATTCTGATAGGTCTGCCTTTATATGTTACTTGGCCTTTTTCCTTTACAGCTCTTCGATATTTTTCTTTATTCTGTATATTTTGTGCTTTGATTATTATAGGGCAAGAGAACTTTTTTTTGGTTTAATTAATTTGGTGTTCTGTAAGCTTCTTGTACCTCCATAGGCATATCCTTCTTTAGGTTGGAAAGGTTTTCTTCTATGAATTTGTTGAATATATTTTCTGTGCTTTTGAGCTGGAGTTCTTCTCTTTCTTCTATCCCTGTTTTTCTTAGGTTTGGTCTTTTCATAGTGTCCCAGATTTCCTGGATATTTTGTGTTAAGAATTTGTTGAATTTAAGATTTTCTTTGACCAGCAAACCTATTCCCTCTATAGTCATCTTCAACATTTGAAATTCTGTCTTCCATCTCTTGTATTCTGCTGGTTATGCTTGCATTGGTAGTTCCTGTTCATCTACCCAGATTTTCCATTTCTAGAATTCCCTCAGTTTGTGTTTCTTTATTGCCTCTTTTTCAGTTTTCAAGTCTTGAACAATTTGGACAGCTTGCTTCACCTGTTTGATTGCTTTTTCTTGGTTTTCTTGAGTTTCTTTAAGATATTTGTTGATTATTTCCAATTTGTCTTTTCCTCCATTCCTTTAAGGAAATTTTTCATTTCCTCTTCAAGGGTCTCTATCATCTTCATAAAGTTATATTTAAGATTGTTTTCCTCTGCTTCTTCTGGATTAGGATGATTAGGTCTTTCTGTTGTATGACCACTGGATGCTGGTGTTACCATGTTGCTTTTTAGGTTATTGAACAAATTTTTGCATTGGTGCCTACCCACTTCTTCGTCCAATTGGTGCTGGCAGTATCTTTGCCTCTTGGTCAAATTCTTGCAGTTGCTGTCTGTGTCTTAGGGAGCTGCTCTCATTCTTCTCTGTGCGGTTGCTCTCTGAGTCTCATGAAACGGCTGAAGTCTCCCTTGGCCCGCTCTCTTGGTTTGCTCTGCACAGTCTCAGTCTCTTGGTCCTACTCTGTGCAGTTGCAGCCTGTGCTTCAGAGTTCCTCTGAGGTCACGGGGGATGGGTGGGTTTGGAGGCAGAGTGGGCCTTGTAGCTTACAGGGTCCAGTCAATGGGTGGAGACAGGGGGCATTGGAGCAGCCTTACCTTCAGGAAGCTTGCCTACTGACTGGCTGGTGAAGCTAAGGCGGGTGGGGGAGGAGCCCCGGGGTTTTGCCCCAGGACCAAGGGCCCAGAGAGTCGGGTATCCAGCTGGCTGGCTGATCACTTACCTCTTAGTCTGCTCTGTGCCCCAGGTTGACAAAGATTTTAAAGATGGTGATAAACTCATTGTTCAAGAAGGAGTGAGGTCTCCGCTGTAAGAGAGTAAATGGAGTCAACGTTCCTAGAAGGCAGTTGGCACTGTGTGTAAAGAGCCTTCAAACCACTCAGACTTCCACTTCTAGGAAATTCTCAGGAAGAGCAGAGATGGCAAAGCAGACAGAAAGCACAGAGGTGGAGGGAAGCATCTTGTACACAGCTTAGACTCTCACACCGGGTTCATGCACACAGGAAAGCATCTTGTACACAGCTTAGACTCTCACGCCGGATTCATGCACACTATTTCATAGTATGGAGAACAATGGGACTGTCCTCCTTCAGCCTGACTCTGGTGTCAGCCAACCACGGCTAGCCAGCCTGGAAGGTTCTGACCGAACCCTTTGTGTTTTTTCTGTGTTATTCCCCCAGGACACCCATGCACTGGGCTGCAGCTGCCGGAAAAGCAGAATGTGTCCAGGCACTCCTGGAGCTGGGCATGGACAGCAACCTGAGGGACATGAACGAGACCACACCCCTGGCCTACGCCCTCTACTGCGGTCACACAGCCTGTGTCAGGCTTCTCTCCCAACGGTGAGCTTCTCATGGTGTCTTCTTCTCAAAGATGGATAACATTAACACTTCTTTAGACCACCAGTGTGCAAGTCCAGAAATAACAATATTGCCTCTGTGTGTGTGTGTGTGTGTGTGTGTGTGTGTGTGTGTGTGTGTGTAAATATATAGAGGGCAGAGAACAGTTTTCAGATGTTTTTCTCCTTCCATCATGTGTTGTCCGGGGCTAGAACACTGGAACACAGGTCATCAGGCTTGGTGACAAGCATTTTTATCCACTGATCCATCTAGTGGCCGCAGTAATTTAATAATATCAGCATTACATAATATAAGTAACATTATTAATTATCTAATTAATGAAGTGTGTTTGCTGTCATCTAACATAAAGTGAAACGGTCTCCATTATGTGGATCATGACAATAGCAGCAAGCTTGAATCCCTCAGTCACAGGTCACAGGACTCGAACCTCCTCTTTCCTTCCTCTCCCGCTCTTCTTCCTTCTGCCTACATCACTTACTCTTGAGACCCTTATACACGCTCAAAACTTTCTGAAGATACCAAAGAGCTCTCTCAAATCTGTTACCTCCGTCACTATTATGGTGTCAAAATATTTAATTAAGAAAATTTTAATAAAATATTTGCTTTGTTATTTAAATAATAATAGGTTTGTGATTGCTACATGTTCAAATAAAAAACTTATTTTAATGAAAACACTATTGTAGCTGTAATCCTGGGATTCTGGAAGCTAAAGCGGTAGGGTCATGAATTTGAGGCCAGTTTGGTTGTCTGTATAAGAATACACCGTTGAAAAATGAGTAAATAAATAAAAAGCTGTTAATTTCATTTAATGTAGCTATTTTCCAAAGCAAGGAAAATTAATAAGAGCAGCACTGTTTTCTATTCTTGGCAAATCTTTCTCTCTCTCTCTCTCTCTCTCTCTCTCTCTCTCTCTCTCTCTCTGTCTCCCCCGCCCCCCTTTGACTAGACAATTAAGACAATTTAATTGAATTTTGCACTGTGGTATGGAAATTTCATCTGGTCAAAGCCCAACACCAATGAAGAAAGAAATTAAGAGCACCAAGGGTTTCTCTCCTCTCACCTTCCAGCATTGATTCCCAACCAGCCGACAGGTTTCACGTCCCTCTAGGCTCTGTTCCGTGCAAAGCCCTGCAAGCTTTCTACATCGGAATTCTTAATTCTTCTGGGCTCAGAGGTGGGGGGAATCAAACCTCAAGGCAAAAAAAGGTCTTCAGATTGACTGGGTCCAAGAACGAAACTCAGTCTAAGCACTGTTCCTCCAGATAGAGCGTGTCGGTCATTAGGTGCTGTGCCCATGGCAGAAAGAGAGGGCTACAGCTGGCGGCTGCCTCAATGAAGCATTCAATCAATAGTGTGCTTAAAAATCATGAAACTGTCCCACCCGCTAGATTCCAAACCAAGAAAACTAGGGAGTACATTTAAAAGCACACACACACACACACACACAAAGTTTCATTTATAAATCCAGAAGCAACAAAATATCACTGCATCAGTTCAGAAACTATTATGAAAAAAAAAGTAAAGACAATAGATACAAAATTTAGTCAGCTCTTCTCTTTCCTCAGTTGCTTATGTAATACCACTAATAAGACGCAAACTCTTGAAAGCCTTGATTTCTTGTCCAGGCCCATTAAGCTTCTAGAACGTCTTGTGCGTTTCATCATTAGTACACTCTGCCACATGGCTACCTGAGTAACTTTGGTAGTTCCGATTCTAGGCAGTAATTCATGGATCATGTGACTGCCATGGTGAAAGGGAGATAATAGTAGTATTAATTCGTACTAATAATTTTAAAATATAAGCATATCAACAAAGGTTCACAGTGAGAAAACATCCATTGTCTGCATGCAGATTGAGTGCTGGTGTTTTTTTGACTAGACTACAGTGTCTCATTCCAAAGAGTACTATTGCCGTCTCCCCTTGGCAGCCTGCACCTGGGTCCAGTTTCACAGTTGATCCCTAATGCAGAAAGCATTGGCTTGATTGAGAGAACAGCACAGGCTTCCCAAAGAACTGGAACAGAACAACGCCTCAGGGAAACTCGGCTTGAGCAAGTCCGCCAAACAGCTGCCACGAACCTTTCCTCATTTGAGTTTGCTTATGAGTTGAGCCTTGCTCACGTCTGCCACACCCAATCTCTGGCACACATGACTTCCTCTACCACTGGAACTCAAACTCTGAGTCGCCTCTGCCTGTTTCCTTTAGTAGAGTATTTTTCATAACTATAGTTAGGTGACTTCTTTTTTTTTTAGATGTGAAAGGAAAACAAAAAACAAACAGCATAAAACGGGCAAGATTCTGGGGGCATAATATCAGTGCCGCTGGATCCCCTGGGATCGCTCACTCAGAGCAGACCAAAGCCTCTTTCTGCCACGTGAGGCCTGAAGTCACACCTTACCCTTCGTCTCTAATGCCTACGCCACCATGGACTGTTCCTGAGAGATGAGAGAGTAGGAACGATCTAAGCTGTTTGCAGCTGAATCGAGTGATAATTGAAAACAGATTGCCATGAGTAATTGAAAGCCTAAAGCCTCCTGAGGCTGAGGGGATGGTTCAGTCAGTAAATGCTTGCACAACAAGCATGAGGACCTGAGTTTGATCCCCATGTAAAAGCCAGGCAGAGTTGCCCACAGCTGTAAAACCAGCACTGGAGAATGGGAAACAAGGGGTATTTGTGGCTTGCTGGCCAGTCAGTAGCTGAATAAGCAAGCTCCAGATTCAGTGAGAGGCCCTGTCTCAAATACTAATCATCATAATAATGTTAGTCCAGAGACATGGTTCAGCAGGTAAAGGGGCTTGGCATGCTAGCTTATGCCTGAATTCTATCCTCAGAGCCCACATAAAGGTCAAAGGAGAGAACCAGAGTCACAGAGCTGCCCTCTGACCTCCAGAGACATTCCCTGGCATGCAAGCACCCGCATTTAGGCACACCATACAATGTCAATCCAAAACACAGCTCTCTCTACAAAAGGGGTCAGAAATGGTTTCTTCTGGAGCCAGATATGAGTAGCTAATGGCCTGAGAACATAGGTTTAGGTTACCTAGGTTACCTCCAAGTTCATGTTCCAAGATGACGCGTTTATGGAAAGAGAACAAAGAAAGTTGCAGATCCAGGCACCTCACAGATACACTGATGGAGACATTTGGTAAGCAGGTTAGAACAGAGCAGGGGAATTTCTACCATGACTCTCAGGTCCAGTCTGACACTCTTTAGCCTTTTGATTGATGGGAACTAGGTATCAATTTGTTCATTCCAAAGGCTTTACCTAATAGTCACCCACAGAGGAGGGCCATAAATTGCTATTCAGAGGGCTGAAAATGGCCTGAGATGATTTGACTCTGGGCTTGTAACATTCCACTCCCTCCACCATCAGAGACAGTTTAGTCAGTTAACTGCAGAAGGGTCAGTGGGGGCAGGGGATGCCGCTCCTTTCAGAGAACTGTCATCCACGCACACAATAATAAATAATGTTAAAGATGAAATAGTAAGGTTGACAAATACAGAGGAAGACACACATCAGCCTCTGGCCTCTACATGGAGGGAGAAGAGGGAGGAGGGTGGATGTAAGAGGAAGAGGGAGGGAGGGGAGAGGGAGAAAAGAGAAAGTAGCCCCCATGGAAGTTAGTGCAGAAGCCTATAAATTGGCCAAAGGGCCAAAAATAAACAATAGTGGAGTGTGGGGTCCGAAATAGGACAGCTATGGCACATCCGCCAAGGCTCAGGGAACATCACAAAGAGGAGAGAGAATAGAACCAGGAGATATACAGCAAAACAATGTCTGGTGGACCCAACACAGCCATTGCTCCCATGGACTCCCTGCTGCTGTGGTTATCTGCATAAGACCTGGACAAGATTGGCCTGTCAACATTTCATCGTCATGAATGGGAAGGGATCCTCCCCAAGGAATTTCCCACAGTTATTGACTAAGGGGTTAGGATGTCATTGTCTTCTGCGCTATAAACATGATAAGTTGCTTATGCTCCAGGAGAAACTTCTCTCCCACACTCATACAAGAAACCCTAAATAGCCTCAGTGGGAATGCCAGAAGGAAAATAAGGTTTCAGCAAGCAGAGACGGGGATGAAAGAGAGGGAAGTTGGGATGACATGACTAGAATTTACTACGTGCATGTGTAGCATCATATTACGTACACATACAATGCTGTCGAAGAACAACAGAATGGGGAAGGGGGAAGAGACTCTAAACCCTGAGGAATCAAGAGACGTGGGTAGCAGAAGCCTAAAGGCACAGGAGGCTGAAGCAGGAAGATGATGGGCTTGAGGCTGTAGTAAGCAGAGTCCCCATCTCAGAGAGCGGGGAGGTGTTGAGTTACCACCTCTGCAAGGAGTTAATAGAAGGTGGGCCCTTGAGCAAAGCCTTGGCTTGAAGACACAGGCATCTGGGGATGAGCCCAGACAAGCTGATCAGGCAGATGGAATAGGGGTTGGGAATGTTAGTATCTTGTTCCTTCCTGTCTCCTGTCCTCGCTTGGCATCCTTGTTCTTTTTTCTGTTCCTCTAGCGCAGAACCTGCTCGTCCTCTTCCTTCCCAGAACAGCCGACCCCAAAAGAAGGAAGAACGATTCGGCGTGCTCAACCAGATCTTCTGCACAAACAAGAAAGAAGAGCAGAAAGCCCATCCGAAGGACCACAGCAGGGACAGACACAAGGAAGAGGACACCTCGGAAGTCAATGACATCATCACCACCTTTGACAGTGTCGTGGATACCAACTGCCAAGATCAGCCTGGTGATCAGGCGGCTATGGTTGTCTTTAAGAAGAGGACCTCAGAGAATTCAAAGTATCTCTTGCCAGAAAGGAAACCCCTGGCCCGGAAAGGACTTCCACCAATCAGAACACAGAGTCTCCCACCCATCACTCTGGGCAATCACTTCCTGACAGCCTCCCATGGAGTCACTTCCCATGTTGGCCTAAGCTCTGGTCCTCAGCACACTGCCCAACGCTCTCAGAAAAGTCGAAGTGAACAGGACTTATTAAATAACAGAACTGGCTGCCAGATGTCACTAGATAATCCCTGGAAAGGTGACACTAACCAAGGGTTCTCCTGCAAGGCTTGGACCGTGTCTTCTTCTGATAAGTTACTAGACAGGCTATTTGCTGGCCAGCCCAGTCACCAGGAGCTCTCTGGGCCACCTCATCTTCCTCATCTACATAATCCCTCACCAGGTAATGGCCTTACTTTCTTCTCCTCCTTTTTAAAGGCCTCTGTCATATGTGGAGTGTCTCTTTGTAGAGTTAAATTAGTAACTGCCAAGTTTGTACCACGTACGCAATGGCAATAAAATAGTAACTACAAAGTTTGAGGATTTCTGGGAAGTGAAAACTTTCAGCTTTTCCACCCTCAGTATGCTGAGGTATAAGACTGTTCTCAAAAAAACAAAAAGAGGATCGCTATTTCCTCTAAGAGATTCTTTATTAGAGTTGTATGGCACTCTTATTCTCAAGACGCTAATTTGCTTGTGCAGTTAGCTGTGTGTTTAAACCATCGTTCCCACTCCACCCAAGATCTACCCCACCGAAATCTTTGGTGAGAAGACAGCAATAACTCACTGGGACCTGTGTAGAAGGGTATCCTGTTTGCACATTCATGGTTTATATCTCCCCACACAGCGAAGGCCTGCATAGCTCTTCTCCCTCTCTCTCACCCAGAACTTCCAACGTCATCCAGTGTTTTGCTTACGCTTCCAGACACACTTCACACATTGGTGTCTAGGCCTCTACTTATAAACATGAACTCTCTTTTTTTCTTTTCTGTATCCCTGCTCCCAACAGTTCCGAGGACTCTCAGTTTTTCTGTACCGTTGTTCTGCTCTTAAACTCAAATAGCCGTGTCCTGAGCTCTAAAGATAATTTCTACAAATAATCATGAATTCTGTACATTCCCCCGTGTAATAATGATCGTACTGAAGAACTTAAATTTGGACGGAGGATATTGTCTCACACCTTTAATCCCAGCACTCAGGAGGCAGCAGTGGGTAGATCTCTATATCAAGGACAATCTGACCTACATAGAGAGCTCCTGGCCAGCCAAGCCTACCTTAGTGAGGCCCTTTCTCAAAAAATAATTTTAAAACCCTTACATTTTATATACGTATAAGCAGTATATATTAAAATATTTTAATATTCCATCATTATAAATAAAGCATCACATTAAGCCATTTAAAATAAAAACCTGTTTGCTTTTTGAGAGGGTTAGCGTTGAACTTACTCTGTAGCTAAAGACAACTTTGACTCCTCAATCTTCTGCCTTCACCCTCCACATGCTGGATTATAAATTTTTGCCATCTTGGCCAGCTCTCATTTTTACTTTTTTTAAAAAAATTGATTCATATGGGATTCTGGGCCCCTTTGGGGCTGTACCAACTCTCCTGCTCTGTTCACTCACATGGTGCCTTGGTTTGCTTTTAAATGATTCAATTGCCAATACTTAAAACATGACATTTTCTATAAAAACCTAAAGAAAGATCCTAAACTTCTCTTGAGAAACTGAAGTCAATGTTATGTGTCAATAACTGTTCAGCTCTGAGTAACCACGGTAATCTTGGGTGCTACAGTTCCCAATACAATTCAGAATTATTTACATCACTTAATCCTTATCAATATACTTCAGGTATTTTTTTTCTTGTAGTAGGTTAAAGAAGGAAATTATATACTTATTTAACCCATGTGTAGGTGGAGGCTGCTCCTTTGTTCCTGGCTGCCCAGACCCAAATAATTATACAGAAACTATATTAATTACAACACTGTTTGGCCAATAGCTTGGGCATATTCCTAGATAACTCTTACATCTTAAATTAACCCATTTCTATTCATCTGTATATCACCATGAGGCTGTGGCTTACTGGTAAGGTTCTGGCATCTGTCTCCTCTGCAACTACATGGTGTCTCTCTGACCCTGCCATCTTGTTCCCTATATCTCTTCCAGCCTGGCTATATTCTGCCCTGCCATAGGCCAAAGCAGCTTCTTTATTAACCAATGACAATAAGACATATTCACAGCATACAGAGGGGAATCCCACATCACCCATATTTCTGTCTAAGTTTAAAAAGGGAAAAAAAATCAAGATTTTTTTTAAAAATATGAAAGTATCATGTTTCTGTTTGAATGTGGAATTTTTCTTACTAATTATTTTTTAATTCATGGCATTCAAGAGACAGTTTTGAATGCCATCCTCAGGGATACCATCCGCTTGTTTGAGACAGGCTCTCTCACTGACCAGGGGTTTACCAAGTAAGTTAGAGTGGCTGGCAAGTGAGCCCTAGGGCTACTCCTGATTCTGCCTCCCTAGTGCTGGGATCACAAAACTACAGCAGTTCTGCATGGCTTCTGGGAAACACAGATCCATGTGTTTGAAGAATACTTTACCAACTGAGCCACCCTTGTGGTGCCTGCAGTAGGAATGGCCCCATAGGTTCATGTGCTTGAATGTCTGGTCACCATGCAATAGCAGCATTCATTAGGAGGTATGTGGCCTTTTAGAGGAAGTGTGTCATTGGGGATGGGCTTTGAGGTTTCAGATGCTCAAGCCAGACCTGGTGTTACTCTTTCTTCCTGCTGCCTTTGAATCCAGATATAGAACTCTTATCTTCTTCTCTAGCACCATGTCTGTCTGCATGCTGCCATACTTCCTGTCATGATGACAATAGGCTAAACCTCTAAACTGTAAGCCAGCCCCAATTGAATGTCTTCAAAATAAGGCAAAATAAAAATAAGAGTTGCTGTGGTCATAGTGTCTTTTCACAGCAATAAAACCCTAACTAAGACACCTGTCCAATCCCAACCATCCTATTTCCTATGCAGATGTGGGCACTCCTCCATCATTGCATATGCTTGCTGTATTAAGCTTTTAAAAAAAGACATAAATATGCATGCGTATTTCGACTGTTCACCTGAAAGCTATTTGCTGACACCTGAGACAGCTCATTTAAGATTTTGCTTTCCCCACAGAGCACTGAAATCTTTAGCTTGTGGCATGGATGATGTTTTTACACTGTTGCTGCCAAGGGGTAAAGAGGGAAGCCATGGTTATATCACCTTTGACAAGTTGGTGTGGCTGGTGCTATAGTAAAACATTCCTTTTGGAGTTAGTTCTGGCCTGGCCAAGCAAATAATGCTTCCTTTTAAGAACACTTTGAAAACGTCTCGTTCTTTTTCTATTTAACGTGAGGGTGGGATTCAGCTACTATAACATAAAGCCGAAGCCACAGTTGGCTCCTGGGTCAACAGCATAGCACATATTTACGGTTGCACAGCCCCGAATGGCAGAATGCCACAACGGCAGCGCTCAGGAGGCTGTGAGGCAGGAGGATTCTAAGTTCAAGGTCTGCCGAAACCCTGTCTCAAAAAAGGAAGGTGGGGTATTTCACTTGCTATCAGAACAGGCATACTATCCTCTTCAGAGTTTACCAAATTGCTGAAACCAGTGTTTGCAAAAAAGAAAAAGTTGATTGGTGATAGGGTCAAGCAAGGAGGCAGGGACCCAAATCTCAGATCACTTCCTCTCCCAAGACCAGGATTTGAGAGTATATGGGCTATAGGTGGTGGTGGAGGGCATAGGGGAAAGATAATCAGAGGTGAGGTGACCCTTGCATGCATCTTCCGACTTCACGGCTCTTCCAAGACGCATGTTCAGGATGGCATTGTGAGCATGATCTGAGGGTAGGATTTTGCCTTCTTACCCTAAAAAGTCTCTCGCCAGACATCTGCACCAGCCCAAGTGAATAGTTGGTAATTTCTATAAAATCACCTCAAGCCCATAAAAAATAATCTAAGCAGCTGTTAGTCCCTGTGACCTGTACATCAAAGATGTTATGTAAGTCACGCTAGGGGAGACTAATAACGCACTGCCCATCTGGGGGACCACCAGAAATGGGGGGGGGGGTTGTTTTCATTTGTTTTTGAGACGCAGCCTCTTTCTGTAACTCTGGAATTTCCTATGTAACCTGGGTATGCCTTGAACTCAAGGCGCTCTTCCTGCCCCAACCTCTCAAGTCCTGGGACTATGTCCATGAGCCACCATACCCAACATGAAATTGATGGTTTTTAAAATCATGGGTGTGCTGACACATGCTTTGAGCACTAGAGGGATGGCTCAAAGCAGGAGAATCAGAAATTCTGCTACATAGTGAGTTGGAGGCCATCTTCAGGCAGTCTGTAAACAAATCAAAAAACAACTAGAGGTTGCGGGGAGACATAAAGTACAGAGAGTTGGTCCGTATAACTGAGCCTAGGCCAGCCGTGTTCATCAGATGGTGGTGACAGTCAACACTAGGATGCTGCTCTCTCTACAGAGTGTTAGAGAACTCAGTCTTGTTATTTTAAGAGTCCTATTCTTAACAATGGTTCTTGAGTCCTTGAAAGATGAGACTTGGGCTTCCAAAGATACATACGTAGAATTCTAAGGCTTCTTTTAATAAACACCCAGCAAAAGAATGTAGTCCATCTAGCAAGAGCTCTGTCTTATAAGCAGTAGACTGAAGTAGGCATTGCCCAGGCTTTTGGTGACAAGTGTGATCTCCAGAGACACAGCTTCCTTCCATCTGCAGGCTGCTCAGCCTGATCTCTAGCTTCCCTTCTCTAGGTCTGTCACAGTCCAGTGCAGCAGCAGGAGGGAAGGGGTAGCAGGAGGCCTCCCAGCTCAATCAGCTCCCACTCAGAAGTCCTCTGCCATAAGGCTCACACTCCTGCTTGCATCTCACTGGCCAGAACTTGGGTCACATGCTCACACCTATCTACAAAGAGGGTTGGGAATTGTAGTCTTTATAGCTCTGTGCCTTGTTCTGAGCTCCAAATCTGATTTCTGCTTCTAAGGGAGAAAAAAGAGAGTAGGCATGGGGAAGGAAACTAGTGGGCTCTGCCTAGTGTGTCATCAAACACTTCTATATCATTTGAACAAAAGAACATTAAATACAATTGCTTTGAGATTGGCTCAGGCCCCAGAGAAGTAACCAGTGAAGTCCTCAGGAGGCAGAACAGCGAAAAGGAGAAGGGAAAGTTACTAAGGGATTCTAAAGATGTGAACAGCGCTTATAGCAAAACATTTATTTTAGCCAATGCTTATTTTTTTTCTTTTTTTTTCAATTTATTTATTTATTAAGGATTTCTGCCTCCTCCCCGCCACGCCTCCCATTTCCCTCCCCCTCCCCCGATCAAGTCCCCCTCCCTCATCTGCTCAAAGAGCAATCAGGGTTCCCTGACCTGTGGAAAGCCCAAGGACCGCCCACCTCTATCCAGGTCTCCTAAGGTGAGCATCCAAACTGCCTAGGCTCCCCCAAAGCCCGTACGTGCAGCAGGATCAAAAACCCACTGCGATTGTTCTTGAGTTCTCAGTATTCCTCATTGTCCTCTATGTTCAGCTAGTCCGGATTTGTCCCATGCTTTTTCAGACCCAGGCCAGCTGGCCTTGGTGAGTTCCCGATAGAACATCCCCATTGTCTCAGTGTGTGGGTGCACCCCTCGCGGTCCTTAGTTCCTTGCTCGTGCTCCGTCTCCTTCTGCTCCTGATTTGGACCTTGAGATTTCTGTCCCGTGCTCCTCTGTCTCTGTCTCCTTTCATCGCCTGATGAAGGTTAATATTCATGAGGATGCCTATGTGTTTGTCTTTGGGTTCACCTTCTTACTTAGCTTCTCTAGGAACATGCATTATAAGCCCAATGTCCTTTATTTATGGCTAGAAACCAAATATGAGTGAGTACATCCCATGTTCCTCTTTTTGGGTCTGGCTTACCTCACTCAGGATAGTGTTTTCTATTTCCATCCATTTGTATGCAAAATTCAAGAAGTCCTTGTTTTTTACTGCTGAGTAATACTCTAATATGTATATATTCCATACTTTCTTCATCCATTCTTCCGTTGAAGGGCATCTAGGTTGTTTCCAGGTTCTTAGCCAATGCTTATTAGTGCTAGTTATAGCTAGGAGCTTTCAAAGAAACTGAGTCATGATAACACAAATCTCCTTAGAGTCTTTTGTAGTAGAAGGCCACTTGTTCATTCCCGGCTGCCCAGACTGAAAAAATTTCACAGAAACTATATTATTTAAGTCTCTGCTTGGTCAATCACTTAAGCATATTACTAGCTATTTCGTATATCTTTGGTTAACCCATTTCTATTATTTTATATTTTACTATGAGGCTCGTGACCTACTGGCAAGGTTCTGGCAGGTAGCTTGTATCTTTTTTCTCTGGTGGCGCCATGGCTTCTCCTGATTCCACTTTCTTTCTCCCAGCATTAAGTTTAGTTTTCCCTGCCTAGCTCTACTCTGCCCTATCACAGGCCAAGGAGCTTTTTTATTCATTAACCAATAAAAGCAACACATATACGGAAGAACCTCCCACACCAGTCTTTGGCCCAAAAATGAGTTTCAAGGGGCTCCCAATTGCTAGATGATTACACAACTGAACTTGGGGCCTCCTGAATGTAAGAAAACATTCCATCCCAACCCCAGCATAACACTGGGGGATATGAGCTAACTTTATGGATAGGCCTGGGAAGGGAAATAAGGAAAATGTTTAAAGTCAAGATGCAGTCTCTGAGGGCACAGCTGGCTCCAATAATCCACTCCCTTGAATTTCATCTCATCTTCTAAATTCCTATCACATTGTGGATCTTCAGTGGAGTGGTCACGTCTCCAAAGCCCTGTCACTGCACATAGCTCCATGGAGAGCCAAGTCTTCACGCATGAGCCTTTGGAGGACATTTCAATTCCCAAACCCACAGCATTTCTCATCTGCAGAGTGGGAGACAATCCCTAACTCACAGGGTCATGGGTAGCTGTTAGGATTAAGGAGTTTAAGGATGGGGAGATGGCTCAGTACTTAATAGGAAAATGTGAAAGCCTGAGCGTGGATCCCTAGAAATCATGTAAAAACTAGGTATGACAGCCTTGGGAAGAAAGAAACAGGGAACCACCATGAACAAACTACCTAGGAAAACTAACCATATCAGCTAGCTCTGGGTTTGATTGAGAGACCCTGCCTCAAAGAATAAGGTAAAAGTGATCAAATATGATTATTAACACCAACCTCAGACTACCACATACATATATATATATATATACAAAAGCCTACACATGAAATAACTAATGCCACGCACACTTGCACACACTCACTTTCACACTCACACATATATACACTCACATACACACTCTCACGCATGCTTACACACACTCACATACATTCACACACACAAACACACACACTATCACATGCACATACTGTAGGCAGAGTTTTCCTGTCCTAAAGCTGCTCTCAAATAAACACACTAAGGCTTACATTAACTATAAATGCTCAGCCAATAGCTCAGGCTTATCACCAACTAGCTCTTACATTTTAAGTTATTCCATACTCCTTATTTATACTCTGCCACGCAGAGGTATCTTTATTAGTATGGCACATTCATCTCCTACTCCTTCTCCATCTGGCTGGCAACTCCAGATTCTGCTCTTCCTCATCCCATCTTTCTCAATTAGGCTTTCCCACTTAACTTTATCCTGTTTGGCTATTGGCCAGTCACCTTATTTATTAAACAAATCATCTCAGTGAATGAACCCCTCATGGTCTTGTCTTCCTTGCTCATACTCTCCTTCCACTCTTCGACTGGATCTTGAGAGCTCAGTCCAGTGCTCCAATGTGGGTCTTTGATACATTGTTTTGAGGACTACTGAATCTTTTGTCTTAAATTCAAATGGCCTGGGCCAGTGAGATGGCACAGAAGGTACAGGAGCTTGCCTCCAAGGCTGGTGACCTGAGAGAAGGTACAGGAGCTTGCCTCCAAGGCTGGTGACCAGAGATCAGTTCCTGGAAGCCACAAGGTAGAAGGAGAGAACCTATTCCCACAGGTTGTCCCCTGACCTCTGCACATGAGCTGTGACTCAAGTACACATACGCATATAAGTAGATAGACGTAGGTAGGTAGGTAAGTAGGTAGAGAGAGGCAGAGATGATAGATGAATGAATGGATGGATGGATGGATGGATGGATAGACAGACAGACAGACAGATAGATGATTGGCAGATAGATAATAGATAGATGACTGGTAGATAGATAGATGCATCCATACATGTATAAATGTATTGATGATTGGTAGATAGACAGATAGATAGATAGATAGATAGATCCATACATGTATAAATGTAATAATGGCAGATAGATGGATAGATAGATAGATGCATCCGTATATGTATAAATGTAATAAATTTTTGCTTAAAAATCAAAAGGGTTCACTAAAGTGGTTGAAGTCATTATTTTGGGCAGGTTGAAATTCCATGAAACTTGCAGGTTTCCACGACCAACCTTAGTGTGGTGAAGCGCTTGTATAGCTCTGTGGCGCCCACTTTTGTTGAATGGTCCCTTTAGCTTAGGATCTCTCTTCTCTCCTGGCCGGGTTCAGCAAGACTAATAGGGAGTAGTGGATTCAGCTGTCTGAATTCTGGGCATCAGCTATCCCGTGCTTGCTCCCCAAACATTCATCTGTACCGGAGCTTGCTCAGTGTTTATTGAGAGCCATCAGTGGGCGGCATGAGGGATGAGGAAGAACACTCAACCTAATGAGCTGGAATTTGGCATGCCTCAGCTTAATTCATTGCCAGCAGCGTGCAGAGAAAATGGAACAGAAAGATCTGTGGTGTTTTCTGCTAGCTTGGTTATTTACAGGCCGTCACAAGAAAAGAAAGAGCTCACTTCCTTGTTTTCCTCAAGAAAGAGCTTGCTGAAGAACTTTCTAGATTATCCCTGTAACTATGCACTCTTCAGGCCAGGTAGGTCAGCACCAGTGACCCCTGCATTTAAGCCCAACAGCAACTTTTCCAGGACAAAAGCCAAATTCCTAACCAGGCAAACCCAGCCCTCACAGTGTGGACGAGCCCGTGTCTCACTCTCAGGGTACCTCCCATCTCAAAGTCCCGCCACACACCACCCCTCATCAGTTCCGGACTGGCTCTCAGTTCCTTGAAACCCTGCCACCTTCCCATTGCATGACAACTTTGCCTGTATTAGTTTAGTTCCTATCTTCTCTGTGTGACAGATTCCTGCAATATTTTAAGAGCCATGCTGAGCACAGGGGCACACACCTGTCCAGCACTGAGTTGAAGGTCAGCCTGGACTACATAGGAGAGCCTTTCTATAACGGTGGCTCCTCCTTATTTTCATCAGTGACACTGGAGGAGAGATTTTTATTCCCGTTTCCCACTTTCTAGATGAAGCCCTTGAGACTCTTAGAGGTTAGCTCACCTGCCTACGGTCTCAGAGCAGGATAGGAAGGGGTAGACAAACAAGCGAGACCTGCAGGATTCAAGAACATCCCTTCTGTAAGGCTTAGGTCTGAAATGTCCTACAAAACCTTGTGCACAGATACGTAAAGTAACTATTGCAATCCCCTCTTTCCACAGAGGTGAGGGACATAAAGTGTCACAGCACTTCTGGGGATATCAGGACCCCTGTAAACACAGACTAGGTCTGGAATAAGTGAGCTCTAAACAACACAGGTAATTGCTGACTTTAGTATTTAATGTCACCCAGGAGGTGTGTTCCCTGAAAGTTCCTAAGATACCCATAAGAGAGCTTTCAGCTATGCACAGATCCATCCTGTCCCTCAGAACAGAGCAGAAGGCCAGCATGGAACCTTCCAGATCACTATCCACTCTCCCATCCAGTATTTCTTTGCTGCCTAGGGAAATAGGAGAACGTAAGTTTTAAGGTGAGATACAGGTAGTCTGGAGCCTAGGTTCAGTCCTTGAACATATTTAGAATTCTCCAAGCCTCAGGGTCCTCGTTTGGCAAATGAGGAAGATAACAGTTGTCGAGGCAGAATGAGACCACGCCTACAGCAGCTGGTGCCATCCTGACAACAGTGGGTTCTGAATAAACAGCATCCATAACTAGCTCTATCTAGTCATATGGATTTTTTTCTCATGCGTGACTCCATCAGGGATTGAAAATATTCTACTCAAGAATGTTTCCTCTCTAAATAATGGATCCTGGGGTTATTTTACTTTCAAGGTTAAAGGAACGAAACATAATGGCAAAGTACCAACCACATAAACAAATCTTTGCTCTGTTTCTGTCATACGGCGCTGCTTAGGTGACTGCCATGCATAGTAGGCAGAGTCCTGACTCATGCTCCCCTGTCCCTTGTTCTAAGGATTGCTTTGTCCAAACAAAAGGAAGGCCTGAACCCAGTGGACTTTGCCGAAGGCAGATCCCTTATTAGACTACTAGGCAAAGACCTGGTGCTTCACTTGCAAAGATTCTGATTAATCCATTTGGGGTGTTATTTTTAAACTAAACCTAATCTTACCATTTTACCAATAAAGACTCTGGAGTCAGATGCTGGGGCGAAAACCTCTAGCTCAGAGAGGCTGAGAAGCCACCCACTGACCTTCCTCCTTAGCCAATGTCCCAGAAAAAGTGAGGTTCTTTCTGTTCAATAGTCCCAAACCAAAAAGGCTGCCAAACTCAAAGTCCCTCCCTCCTACTTCCTGCGTGTTTTTCTGTTTCCCTGTCTCCCTCTCTCTATGGCTACTTCCTATCAACTTGTCACTGGCTCCACTTCTTGATCCATGGTTGATCTTATTTAACTAATGCAATCTCAGGGTCACAGTATGATCAAATATCCTGCAACAGGGTGTGGACAAGACAGCAGTAACTTTAACCTAAGCTCACCTCACGGTCTGTGCAGTTGAGAAACACTGTTCTAGGGAAGTGATACCCTAGACATCGCTCCTACTCAGAAGAGATCAGGATAGGTGATAGCGCTAATCTACATGACTGGTATTTTTCCAACTTCAAATTTTATCAGTTTAACTCTTGAGAGCAACTTGTTGTGCTTGCTTATGACAGTAAATACCTTATGAATGTGGCCAGAGGGCTCAGTGGGTAAGGATGCTCTGTCACCTAGTCTCCTGACCTGAGTTCTAGCCCTAGGATAGCAGAGGAAGAATTTTTATGTGGTGGAAAAATTAGGTAGCACATAACACAACCCAGAGCAAAGCCAGAGGCCAAGCTTAATAGCTCATGCCTACGATGCTAGTGCTCAAAGGGCTGAACTCCACACTCACATGGGTGCGTGCGTGCACACATACACACACACACACACCAATTTTTTTTAAGTAAAACAAAAACCCCACTTCCCCTCCCCGTGACAACCCCCCATGGATGAGTAAATTTAACAAAACGTTTTGTTTAATGCCTTCTCATTTAAGGCGTGAGTGGCGTGTAATAGGGTGTGGCCATTATTATTGCCATTGTGTGTGTTACTTTACGGGATCTTCAACAACTCTGATGTCTCTCTATTCCACTGGACTTTATGGTTTGCTTTGGGTTGAGTCTCAAATGAGTGATACGAATGTGTTTTGTTCCCAGGACAAACTCTGCAGCACCTCTCCCCAAACAGACCCAAATTCAGGGATCTCCCTCTCACTCGGAACAGCCTTGCACCTCTGCCGGACCAAAAATGTAAGCACTCGCACCCCCCACCCCCTCCACCCCTCCCATGCGTTCTCCACAAGCATTAACACATCTAGACAAACACAACAGCACTTCACTGCCTTTCTATTTTTTTCAAGAGTGTCAGGTGCCAATACTTGTGCACAGAGAACATCCCTGAAAGGTCCTGGAAATTAGTAACACCTACTTAAAAAAGAAAACCTTTTCTCCCCTCAGGGAATTTTGTGTGAAATGCAAACACAATAGCGGAAGTGTGTTTAGCTATGTATTGTTTAATGTCTTTAAGAACGGACCTTCAGCTGGGTCTGTTGGGGCGTGGCTTCAATGCCAGCTCTCAGGAAGATGGGCAGTTCAAGTCTAGTCTTGAGTGTCTCATGATGGAATCTGGAGCCAAGCCTCTGCTACATGAGACAAGGCTCAGGAAGGGAGGGGGTCCGAATGTGACTGAGTTCTTTGCTGGGTGAGACCTGGAAACTATTTACTTGCAGAGCAAACATTGCTAAGAAGAAAGGAAGTGCTTGGTTTGTTGGGGCTTGGTTCTGCTTTGTTTGAGGCACAGTCTCACTGTATAGCCCAATGTGGCCTTAAATTCTCAGTCCTCCAACTTCAGCCTCCCAGATGTAGATTTACCAACCAGTCTGTTCCAACATGCTTAGTTTCTTTAGTCAGCTTTATTAATTTATAGTCACGCTATTTTATCTAAAACTCTTGTAATATAAAGCATACTCTCTTAGACCAGAAATCTTCAAACTGGATGAGCCTAAATATCACCTGATATGCTTATTATAGTGATCTAACACCCAGAAATTATGAGTTTATATATCCTTACATCCATATTAGGAGGCGGGTTTTATCACTACTCCCATTAGACAGGCATGAAAACTAAATCCGGAAAGGACTCCCCAGCATCACTAAGGTAGCACCTAGCACAACGGGGAGCACAGCCAGAGGCCACGCATAGTGCCTCATGCCTGCAGTGGTAGTGCTCAAAAGGCCGAAGCAAGGCGACAGAGCGTGAGGCCAGCCTGTGCTACATAGCTGTGCGTACGCGTACAGAGAATTAGCTGCCTCGTGAAACAAGTCAACTTAGTTTCTTCTTGGTACACAATCCTACCCTGTTTAACACACACACATACACACTCACAACGCCTCCACATTCAACTGTGAGTTAGATCACTTTAGAACTGCCCTACCAATTCCAGACAAGTTCCTAAACCTTTCCCCTCTGTAGCTGCAATAACAACGCGATCATGATGAGACCGTCAGAGGATTAAATGAGACAACATACTTACATGCCTAAGACACTGGCATATTTATTTGCACAGAGTGAGTAGGCAAGGCGCCCTCTGTTCCCTAGGCTAGAGTCTGAACGGGGCCAACCAAGAGTTCTAGGACTCTGAGTCAAGACAGTGAACTATGGGGTCATGGTTACAATGTCACCTTTTCATAGTGATGTCAACTCGGAGCTGGAGCCATTTGTCCAAAGTCAGAGAGGTAGAGGTAGAGAGCCGGGATCCCTCCGCGACAGGCTGATCCTCTGCCCTTACTGATTAGTGCCAAGAGAGGATTCTGAGTGGTGTCCGAGAGAAGCCCCAGGCAGCACTCGCTTTCAGTCAGCTCCTTGACCTCGAATGTAGCCTGGTGAAGCCAGAGAGGCCTTCTCACTTAAATTCAGGGCGACAAAGATCTCTAATCAGTTTTGCTGAATGCAGAAAAAAATCGAACAAGCTGAACTCTTTCTAAAAGAAACCTGAGAGCCTTTGGAGGTTTGCATCAGAGCTAATGTCTCCAGGCTTGTGCTGAACTGCTCCAGCGCCAAGTGCCCTGCCAGGCACGCACAGCCAGATCACGTGGAATCCTGTGTCTGTGCATTTTTCAAATCCCTGATGTGTAGTAGGCCTGGTTAAATATGAACATACAGGTTTTCTCCTTAGTCCAGCTCCCACCAGCACAGGCTTCTTAGAATGTGCTTCCGCTCCTTGAGAAATGAGAAAGCGCAGGGTTCTCCTGCTCCATCCCTTAGTAGCCTCTGGGAGAAGCAAATCTTCAATATCTTTCATTCTATCCCCTGACCCTTATCCAACCCAGTTCTGTCTGGAGAACCCCTGAGAACAAACCGAGTACTTCCAGCGATTCCAAGTCAGCGGGGTCACGGCCCACCAGGCGAAGAGAGCAAGCCGTCTGCCAGTCCCACCCACGATGAAAACTGACTGGGGTGGCACCCTGTGGAAATCTAGAAGATCTATATTTTTCAACTTCTGCGGGTGAGATTACTTTAGTTTATATGAGCAAAATCTTAATTTAGTTAGCTGTGTTGTTCTACAAGCCATTCACAGTTTTATAATTCAAGATTCCTTATTTCAAATAAACATCCTTCCTAAATGCGCACTTAAAATCTTCAGGTGCGCAAACACTACCAAGTCTATGAGTTCCTGTGAGCCCCCTACACACTGTAATTCAGAAACAAAATACATCACTGGCAGGAAGATTCAGTATGTTTCATTCATGTATATGGCATGTTTGCTGTTTTTTTTCTGGGTTGTTTTGGGGTTTGGGTTTTTTTTGTTTTGTTTTTGTTTTTGCTTGTTAGATGATTTTATGTATTTTTTAAGTGTATGCTTTACTGAATAAAAAAAAATGTTTAAACCCTAGGCTTGCTCTCCACATTTATTTCCATCTTGCCTCGGCCCGACAAAGCTTAATTAAAATCCAGGACTAATTTCCTATCATAGTCACAGGGTAGGGCTACGAAATGCACAATCTTCTGCAAAATATTTTCTGAGATTGTCAGCTCTTGGCTAAGACCCAGATCACTTGACAGCGTATGTGTTTTGTCTCTGTTATTTAATTATTTCCACCTTCTGTTGTTTTCAGCCACATCTGATGTCCCAATAATAAGAAGGGTCATGGGAGCTAGCAGAGTGTGCTTCCTGGCCTGACTGAATTTCCCACTGTTCCTCAAATATTGTACATGTTAAGAATTCTTTTCTGTTTCAAAATAATGCTTTTTTTATGCCTTCTAGGCCTTCCCAAAGTTGAGGCTTAGCAAAGTTCTGGAAGACTACTGTTAAGTATTTTGAAAATTCCTGGCTTTGGGGTCCCTCTGCCAATGCAATCAGCCAAATCAAGCAAAATTAATAGCAACAGGTTTAATAAACAGAGCAAAGCAAAGCAGGGCGCTCCCAGGTGACTCTCAGAAATGGGAGGAGAAGAAATCACAGGGCAAGTTCAGGACCCAGGCCTTAAATACCCTGGAGGTGTGGTCTTGAGCATCTCAGGAGGAGGAGTTGCCCTTTGGTAGGCTTTCTGAAGGGCGGAGTTAGGAGAAGAAGGAGGGGAGCTGAGGCAGAGCTTCCCCCTAAACAACTACCTCTTTCACTGAGAAGGTGGTGTAGCTGGAGGCCTTGCCCAAAGTCACCTGAGGTGACAGTCACTCCACGTTATTGCAAAGTCTGAAGAGTTTGGAACCGCGTCACGTGTAACATTTGCTACTTTATATTAGGGTTATTCTCTCGTGAGAAAAGACGCTGCTGTTATGATTTGGAGCCTTCTTCTCGTGGGCTATTACAAGATACAAGGCATTCTGCCTCCCTGCCCTAGGGAGTAGAGATGTAAAGAGGGTGTTGTCAGGGGCAGGAGTGGTTAGAAGTGATGAGGGCGAACGCGTCCAGTCCCTGATGGTTGTGCTTGAGGCTGTGAAAGAGAAAGCAGATGGCTCAACCTCCTATACTGAGCAGAAGCTGAGGGAAAGCAAATGCCCTATCTTACAGAGGAACCTTTTCTTTTAATTATATTTATTTATTTATTTTACATCGCAACTGTGGTTTTCCCCTCTCCTCTTCTCCCTTTCCCCTCCACCCACCCCCACCCCCACTGCCTCCCTTCCCCCATCCACTCCTCCTCTGTTTCTGTTCAGAAAGGTGCAGGCCTCAGCGGGGATACGTGGCGTTCCCTGGGAAAGTGAAATCGAAGAGATTTCATGGATGCAGTGGGGGCAGGTGAGGACGGGAACATGAGGGATCAGGTTCAGAGGGGATGGATGGAGGTAGAGAAAACTGAAAAGAGGTAACTGGAAAGGGGGAGCATTTCAGGGTCAATGTGGAAACCTGGTGCTAGGGAAATTCCCAGGCATCCACAAGGATGACCCCAGCTAAGACTCTTAGCCATGGTGGGTGCATAGCCTGAACTGGCCATCACCAGTGAGCAGGCAAGAGTAGAGAGGGACGCCAATCCAGCCACACAACCTTTGACCTAGTCAGTCCTGCCTGTGGGATGTGCTGGGGTAAGGGTGGTACAGAGATTGTAGGAGTAGCCAACCAATGACTGATCCAGCCTGAGACCCATGCCACCAGAGTGAGTCCACCCCTGGTACTGCTTGGAGCACAGGACCCAGAGGCTGGATGACCCAGAGACCTAGGATAGAACCAAATGCAATTGGAGAACACAAAGTGTTAATGTAATGATGCCTAACGATATTCTGCTATACTTGGTGACCACCGCAATTGTCACCAGAGAGCCTTCATCCAATAACTGGTGGAAACAGATGCAGACCTGACACCACTCACCATACAGTTCATGAACCGGGCAAGGGGCTGGAGATTGAAACACACAAAGACACAGAGACAGAGACATAGGTCATCCTTGATGCCAGAATGCCCCAAGAATGCCCCCCTTATTGTGTTCGGGGCAGCTTATATATGAATCCTTAACTGATAGCCACACCCCAGCCAAACCCACCAGAAACCACTCTCCTGCCATCAGGGACTCCTAAGGGTCTCGTGCTCAGAGCAGCTGTAGGCACTCAGATCAGGGGAAAACAAGTTGATTACAAGAAATTCAGGATCTGGGTTCACAGCTCCCCACACAGACCCACAACTGAACATTGGGTTGAGCTCAGGGACTCCTGCTAAAGAGAAGGAGGGGGGATTGTAGGAGCCAGAGGGGTCAAGGAACTTTTAAGACGTAGCTTCCAAAGGGTTTTCTTTTCCTGCCATTTTGTTTGTGGAACGCTTTTGTCTTTGAAGCCTACCTGTTTGTAAGCATCGGACTGTTAACTTGTTCAGTGTTTTACCAGGCTACTTTAGAATCCATTTTCACCCACTAGAAAAATGCCTTTCTCTACTCTACTTACACTAGTCAGGATAGGTCAGCTTCTGCTACAATAATAAACATCCCCAAAGTCTCGTTGGTCAAGGCATTTTGTTCCTCAGCCACAATAGAGGGCCCCTACCCATTGGCAGAGTTGGCTGGTATAGATTCCATCTTGACACGGTTTCCGTGGTGATCAAAGCTGAGGAAATGAGCTGTGAATCACCATTTCCTCTCACGTTTCCTTTGCCAAATCAAACTGTGTGAATGTGACTAACCTCAAGTGGGGGAGAAGTGCGGAAGTTCAGCCTCTTCGTATCTCCAGGAAAGAGGGAATTAAAATGTTAATAAATGATCATAACAATGGCCACACTAACCGAAACGGAGAGAGGGAGAGAACCCCTGATTGAGTAGATGATAACAAACAAAATTTTAAATGTATTCATCTACGGATAAAGCCACTATCACCTAACATCTGGGTTGACTTAGGCACACACACGAAGAATTTTCCAGTATTGGGCCTTTTGTTCAATTTGGCATGGGAATTTTTGTTAGCTATAAAGATGTGGGTGCTGTTACTGCCACCTCTTCAAATAGAGAAGCTGCCCCTCTGCCACGAGGTCCATGGCACAAGCTGGTCATTGGCTGCTCTTTAACTGACAAAACTAGAGCCTGAGAACTACAGTTTGCATCTTAAATGGTTGTCAAAGGCCTGTGTATTAAAGGCATGTGTCATTTCTTTCCGTGTATAAACAGATTGTTTCATTTGACTTCCTCTGTCAAGATCTATGATTGGCCCAGTCGTTCCCCTCTCCCTCTTACAGACAGTGTGAGGCGGAAAGACAAGTTAAGAAACTTTCTCCCCATTACATGGCTAATAAATGACCTAGCCAGGCTTACTAAGTAGATTTCTTTTGTCCCAATGTCCACACAGAATGCCCAAACTATCACTTTGCTGGTCCAGAAACTCATTCTCATCTCATAGTACAGCAAGTCCTTCTTGACTTGTATGCAGTCTGTCTGTCTGCACAGTCAAGGTAAAGCTACTGTCACTATGGGCAGGAAGTGCACAGAAACCTGGAACCTTGTGTTTAACCATCAGGGCTATGGGAAGTCATGGTTATTTTCTCCATATTTCTTAGTTCCCTCTGGAAATCACCTGGCTTAACACTGGTGTCACTTCTGCTAGTGAATACGTAATTCCATTGTTCTCGTCTTCTTGGAAGTAAGCCAGTGTAAATAGATTTCTGCAAGTACAGATTATTTATTTTTTTAACTCAACCAAAACACAGCTTGACACTTGTGTGATTTTTTTTTTTTAGAAAAGCCCTGTAAGTAAAAGAGGGAAGACAAACATAGTCATTAATGTTGCTTTGACCTCTAGTCTTTTAAATTAGCCCGTGCTTGTCCTCCAGCAAATGCTTCCTGGCACTTGGAAAGTGGTCTTGAAAATAATCCCCTGGAATCCTTGACAACAACCCCTTGGAGACATGGTTGGAATGAAGTAACTAAGAAAGAATCATATTTGACCTTAGCATGAAATATAATACCTGAGCAAACAAAATTTTAAAAGGCGTATGATAACTCTTGCATATAGAAACCTAGTCTCTTAGCACATCCAAGGAAAAAACAACATTTAAAATCAAGCAGTTAAATTAGAATTGCATATTTTCCAGATATTAACATGGAAATAATCAATACTGGTAGATGAAGACTGCCAACAAACTTTCTGTGTAGCTTTGTGGTAGAAGGTTTGCCTGATGAGGACATTAGGGCTCCAAGGTGGAACCGAGGTGACATTTTTAATTGTAGATATGGAGAGAAAACAACCAGAGTATCTGGAAGAGTACAGAGCAAGAAAGTAGTAGTCTGAAAACGACCAGCAGACTGAACTGGACCGTGGCAGGGGGGAAAGGGGCAAGGACAAAAAGAGGAGAAAAGGGGAGAGCGAGAGAGGAAGAGAAAGGGAGCAAAAGAGACAGAGAGAAAACCAAACGAAAGAGAACAGAGAGGACCAAAGGGCACAGGGCCTAAATGGCAGGGTTATATAGGAATCAGGAGCTGGGGGAGGGTTAGGGTTGGCTCCCTATGGGCTGGAGAGGTTTAGGGTAGGGGGTGGGTGAGAAGAGTTGAGTGAGTGCTCAGGTGTTGAGTGAGCCTAGAAGCCTGCGTCCATTACACTTAGCCATTTGTTTTGGGTTTCTTTTGGACCTGACACCTAGCATGTGCAAGGCTCTGGGTTAGATTCCTAGTGCATGCATGCACACAAGCACACAAGCACACACACACACACACACATACACACACACACACATACATGTATAGCCTCTCAAAGTAAATGCCCTCCATCATGACTTCCACTCAAGTCTTTAGTTTTCTTGGGTAATTTACCAGGTTCCAGAATATCTTTAGAAGTCAAATCTGGAAATTAAGTAAATTACATCAAAAGCTAGAGCGTTTCCAGTCAGCAGGGTGTGCACACACAGCTGTGACTAGGAAGATAAAAGGAGTTTTCATGCAGATGTATGAAAAACAGGAAATGAGTTGCTGATCATGAAATCTCTAGTCTAAATTTTTTATTAATGGCAAAACACCTTGCAGGTGCTAGCAGTCTATAGGCTATAAGAAAGCCATCCAGTCAGCTCAGGAGGATGAGGTACTGAAGGGAGGAAGTGGACGATTTTGAACACTTAGTTCATCTGTAAGATAGGAAGTCAGGAGCAGGGCAGAATCATTGTAACTGACCACGTACAAACAGTGGATGCAGGGACACCAGATATCCAACATCTCTAGGGGGGGATGGACAGTGGACCTCCTGAGTCCAAAGAATGAATGTGTAACCAGAGTTTTCAAGATAAAAGCCTGGGTTCCGGTGGCTCCAACAAGCAAGGTTTGGCCACTCATCCTGGTCTGCCGACTAAAGACACAAGTAACAGTGATGAACGGGGAAGGCAAGAGAGATGAAGGGGTCCAGAGATCCCCAAGTCTATTTTCAGGGCACTCTCAGAAGCTTTGGGGTTAAATGGAGAAAGAATTGAGGGAGGAGCAAGAGGAACAAACAGTTAAGTAATCCATTTAATGTGTGGTCTCCTTGGTCATTGTCTTAGTTCAGATTCTGCAAAACGGCACAAAGAAGGAAGGACTTATGGATAAGGGAGAAGAGAAAAGGAGTCCTTGTTGTCTGAGAAGACAAGAGTTCTCAGGAGATGATTCTTTCTGCTCCAGGGGACAGCCTTGACCTCATCTGGCAGGTTGTCAGTCCTCTGAAGTTTAAGTTTTCTTAAAATCAAGATCACAGGTTTATGACAGTGGATAGGACAGGTTAGGCAGGCACTCCCCCGAGTGACTGACATGTAAAAGGAGACTGTGCTTTGGTTTCCTGGGTGCCTAGACCTGAATAATCACACAGAAACTACATTAATTACAACACTGTTTGACCAACAGTTTGGGCACATTCCTGGTTCTTATATCTTACATTAACCCATTTCTATTAATCTACGTATCACAAAGTTGTGGCTTACCGGTAAGGTTCGGTAGCCTGACTTCACCTTCTTTCTCCCTGAATTCAGTTTAGTTTTCCTGCCTGCCTCTATTCTGCCCTGCCATAGGTCAAAGCAGCTTCTTTATTAACCAATGGTAATAAAACATTCTCACAACATATGTAGGGACTCCTACATCACTGGCATGCCAACCTGCAGAGGTGAAGCATGAGATGCAGGATTTTCTTTCCCCTACATTTAGTTCCCCTGTGGGCCTGAGTGAGAAGTCAGTGCTCTTCAGCAAAAGCAGCTTCAATCAGAAGAAAGAATAAAGGACATTATTTCTATTGCCTCTATTCGTGTGATGCACTACCACCCCCAAAAGCTTTAAAGATAAGCCACGTATACACATTGAGCACTCAGACATTGATAACAGATAGACAAGTTATGAGGAACCAACCAGGTCCAGAGATGTCTCCCCTGCAATGAGCAAGTCAAAGCCTGGGCTCGGCCTCAGCAAGGGATCCACTTTCCTCGACTAACACTTCATGTCACCCAGAAGATCCCTCACCCCAAAACACTTGGTTCTCACTTCCCAGCAGGATCAATACGACACTGGAGAACATTCACACAGAGGAATTAGTGTTGGTGAAGGGAGGAACTAAAGTCCATTCCCTGAAATAATATGCCCTTCCCACCTCTAGCAAATAAAAGCAGTAAGATCCATGGGGACAGAAGAGTGGGCAGATGAATGAGGCAAAACATTCATGATTCTTCCAGGATGTTCTCACTTGGTCTCCAAGTGTTCTACTTTTCTGCCTACCCATTCACATGAACACACACCTCTTGCCATTATTGGCCAGTCCTAGGGGTTGTCACACAAACTATCAACTGCCATGCGCTAGGGGGCCAGAAACTGACTGTGGAAAAGTGTTGCATTGAGATGGAAATGAAGCTAACTTGCAAAGACTGAACAAAGTGGCTTACAAACTTGTTCAAATCAGTCTGGCTCTGGAGGGTCAGACACACCGAACATCAATCACACTGATATTCAGGAAAAGGAGAAGCAAGATTGGCCTCAAATGTCGGTTCACAGGATAGTTTGGTGGGCACTTGTCATTAAAGCTGAATTCTGATCCCCAGAATCCACATAAAAGCCAGGACACAGTAGTGTGTGTGTGTGTGTGTGTGTGTGTGTGTGTGTGTGTGTGTGTGTGTGTGTGATCCCAATGCCCTCAGCAACATGGAATATGAAGATGTACAGTCTCTGAAATCTCAGCCTCTATTCACGGTAGGAAACAACAAAGAGACAGAAACTCTCAAACCAGGTGGGAACTGAATATTGACACCTGAGGCTGTCCCCTGACCTTCCTATGCCCTCCATGAGATATGCACAGCTGCATTTACACACATGTACATGCACACAAGCTCACACACAAAGTAACCAAGTGGTGGGGTTCACAGATCTAAGAGAACAAATACATCTTCTCCTCTGTATTCCATCAGGGCTCAAGAGGTGGCAGAAATTTAATGACACCCATGGGCTATGAGCATCAGGTTTCTTCATTGAGTTACAAAGCTCATTGGCCCAACAAGTGAACACAGAGGCTACTGCTAGGCCAAACACCAACTGTATTTGAAAACACTTACTACATGTAGCCGCTAAATAAATGAGAAGAGCCGAGTTTCGGAAAAGAATGTGAGAGAGTAAGAGTACGCAGGAGACACAGTCAAGCAGCATGCCTCTCACAGAGAAGACAGAGCGATCACCTCAGACACACAGGACACTGAATTCCAGAAAACCTGAAGACCCACTGCATACCTAGCCCAGGGCGCTCAACAAGTGGTTTGGGAAAGGGGAAGAGATTGCAAATTGAAAAAATGCAAGCACTGTCCCCTCTCCAGCCCGTGAGAGCATTTCTATATGGTTTCCACGCTATCACATGTGAGCACATGAGAGGTTTCCGTGCTCTCAAACATGCAAGCACAGCATGTATGCTATACTGTGTGCCACAGTCCATATTCAGCAGTAGAAATTTGAATTTCCACAAGGTCATTTGTGTTAGCATAGTAAGATAATGAAGGAAGATTTTTTTATCATTTAATTAGCTATATTTTTCTTTTTATTTTTTTTATTTACTCTTCTCTCATATAATACATCCCAACTGCAGCCTCTCCTCCCTCCGCTCTTCCCAGCCCCCACCTCTCCTCTCCACCAGGTCCACTGCTGCTCCGTTTCCCTTCAGAAATGAGCAGGCCTCCCAGTGATAGCAACAGATATGATATAACACATTACAATAAGACTAGACTCAAACCCTCACATCAAGGCTGAACAAGGCAGCCCAGTAGGAGGAATGGGTCCCAAGAGCAGGCTAAAGAGTCAGAGTCCCCCCTGAACTGCTGTTTTGTTGTCTCACAAAACCTACTCAACCACAGCATGTATGCAGAGGACCTAGAGCAGACCCATGCAGTCTCTGTGACTAAAAACAAATTATTATGGGGTGTTTGCTGAAGCCAATGCTCACTAGTTAACCAGAGTCCAGGTTTAAATCCCATACTGAAGAATTCTTGTGAACCTCCTGTTGTCCATCCGTGACTCAAAATTAGTCACAGCAGAAATATTTCACCATGACGATGGGACAATTGGGAAGTCTAATTTTCTTTACCATTTTTCTTGTTTAGATAGTCCTAGATAAAAACATTTTTAAAAAAATATTTCAGATTTATAAACACTCTAAATTAAACTACAACAATATTTTTTTTGAGAGACAGGATCTCTCTATGTAGCCCTGGATGTCCTGGGGCTCACTGACCAAGCTAGCATCACAGAGATCTACCTGCCTCGGCCTCCCAAGGGCTGGGATTTAAAGTGTATGCCAACACACCTGGCTCTTAAATACAAAATGTACAGGCTTCCCTTTGGTGAGGCCGACGATAGACAACTGATTTTGAAGGTAAAGATAATATGCCTGGGTTTTGCTGTATTAAGTAATAATACCTTTTTGGATACAATTTAATTCAGCATTAGAGGAACTCATGCACTATTGCATGTGTGAGTCAGCACTGCGTGCAGAACGGGACTTCCCCTCAAGGTTCATCACGAGTTAAACACACCTTTATGCATACTCACAGGGGACCACTGTCTCTCCCTGGTACATACCCTGCAAGCCTCATAACAGCTGCAGATAAGTTAGTCAAGTTTCTGTTCAAGGTAAGCAGCTTGGTCTTAACACAGATGACACTTCTATGGCTCACGTCAGGCAGTATTAACACCCCCACCCACTCACACTATTAACACTCAAGAAGTCAATCTGTGTGCTCCTCCTCAGCTCCTCTTCTATCTAAGAAATAAACAGAACACCCAGCAAAGAACACAAGATGAGAAGGAAGAACATATACTGCTTTCCTCGAAGCTTATTCTTCCACAACAAAGAGAATTGCTATGGTTTGGTTATGACGAGTGTGTCGCCAGGATGAGGTGGGCAAGGATGGAAGTCCTATGGATGAGTAATGGTGACTCTGTAAGAAGAGGGAGAGATGGGCACACACGCCACGCACATACACGTACACTCACACATATGCATGCACACATGTAGTCACACTCCTTGTCTCTTCTATGCTGTCCCAGGACTACCAGTGAGAGGCCGCCATGCGATGTGGCTTCTCTACCTTGGACTCAGAACTGTGAACCAGAATAAGCTGCTTCTCCAGGTCTGAAGTTATGCTGTTGATGGCAGAGAATGGCCTAATTCAGAGAAACAAAGTTTCTACATATACCCAGGCAAGATATAGATTCTTTCCACAGAAATGGATATGGACAGATTTGAATTGCTTGGTTAGTAACTGGTATAGACAGTGACTATTGTTACCATGAAGAAAAGTTAGTGTGCACGGCACCAACTCTCAGACATCACCCAATGGCAGGGCAGCAAAGCTGTAGAGATCCCACCCCAATGAATCAGATATCACCCAATGGCAGGGCAGGAAGGCTGCAGAGACCCCCACCCCAATGAATCAGATATCACCCAATGGCAGGGCAGCAAAGCTGTAGAGATCCCACCCCAATGAATCAGACATCACCCAATGGCAGGACAGGAAGGCTGCAGAGATCCCACCCCAATGAATCAGACATCACCCAATGGCAGGGCAGGAAGGCTGCAGAGACCCCACCCCAATGACTCAGATATCACCCAATGGCAGGGCAGGAAGGCTGCAGAGACCCCACCCCAATGAATCAGACATCACCCAATGGCAGGGCAGGAAAGCTGCAGAGACCCCACCCCAATGAATCAGACATCACCCAATGGCAGGGCAGGAAGGCTGCAGAGACCCCACCCCAATGACTCAGATATCACCCAATGGCAGGGCAGGAAGGCTGCAGAGACCCCACCCCAATGAATCAGATATCACCCAATGGCAGGGCAGGAAGGCTGCAGAGACCCCCCACCCCAATGACTCAGACATCACCCAATGGCAGGGCAGGAAGGCTGCAGAGACCCCCACCCCAATGCCAAGGTATAGAAAGTTTGTTTCTTGAGACAGTTTCTCACTCTGTACCCCAGGCTGGCTATGAACTTGTTTTCCTTTGACTACCAGCACTGTACTATACTGTACTATACTATACTATACTATACTATACTATACTATACTATACTATACTATAGCACTAGGACCTGCATTTGTCTCCCCACCCCCACTTTTTTTCCCTTAACAACCTGTTCTCTGGACTGGGCTGACGTGTTCCTGCTAAAAATACAAATGACTGTGATACATTTATACATTTACTCATTCAACAAATATTTACTGGCTGCTTGGCTCTGCAGCAAAGAGTGCACAGACCAGAGAAAGAGCAGATTGATAAGGGTACGTGATAATGGACTGTCTTAAAGTTACTGGAGAAAAGTCACGAATTTGACTCATATGAATTACTCAGGGTTTTTTTTTTTTTGTGTGTGTGTGTGTGTGTGTGTGTGTGTGAGAGAGAGAGAGAGAGAGAGAGAGAGAGAGAGAGAGAGAGAGAGAGAGATTTGAGACCAGTAAAATTACTTTTAATAAAACCAAATATTAAGTCTATTTATTTTATTTTTTTATTTACTTATTATGTACATAGTGTTCCACCTGCATGTATGCCTGCAGGCCAGAAAAGAGCACCAGATTTCATTACAGATGGCTGTGAGCCATCATGCGGTTGCTGGGAATTGAACTCAGGACCTCTGGAAGAGCAACCAGTGCTCTTAACCTCTGAACCACCTCTCCAGCCCCAAATATTAAGTCTAAACATTGTTTCTCTCATCTCTCTTTTATTCTTCCATAAGTCACAGTCACAAGATCCTTTTGTGAGACTATACCTGGGCATGGCAGCATGTACCTGTAATTCCAGCACTTGAGAGGTAGACAGAGAAGGCTCAGGAGTTCGTGATAATCCTTAGGTATGTAAACAGATGGAGGCCAGTCTGTGCTACACGGGACCTTGTTCCAGAAAACAAAACATAGACCATAATTTACTATTGTAAATACTAAAATGAATAGGTAATCCCAGATCTGCGGAAGGATTAAGAGTTTGAGGCTAGTCTGGGCAATATAGCAAGTCTGAGCTAACAGTCTGAGCTACATAGTTAAGACTCTGTTTAAAAAACAAATGCTGAGTATAAGCAACACTCAATGCAAATTAAAGAGATCGTCCAAGTTACTGGCACTGTGCTTCTTGAGAGTCCGAAAGCTCAGGGATGGAGGCTTTTATCCCATGGCTAGGATGTGAGCAAACCTGGAATGCTCTTACAAAGAGTATCTCACTGTCGGAAACAACGTACTCACAGTACATTACAAAGCTCTCCTGGTCTCAGCATCTGTCTCCCCGCCTCAATGATCCCTCAAATCAGCACACCAGTTCTGCATCGTGGGCCTACAGGAAAGGAGACCCAAGTCTTAAGGTTCTAGAACATGTGAGGGAGGAAGGGGTCCTGGGAACCTGCCTCTTTTTTCACCACCCACCTCCAATCTGGTCAGGGCCCTCGGTTCTCAGTCCTGGAGATTAGTTTCTCTGGTGGAGGCTATCACAATGCAGCATACTTTCCTGTACTCAGTACTTATCCCAGGAGAAAGGCCAGGTTCTTCAGGCTAATGGATTTTGAGTTTCTTTCTCTTCTCTCAAACTTTCTTTCTCTTCTTTCTTTCTTTTTTCTTTCTATTTTTTTCTTTTGTTTGGTGACAGAATCTCTTTCTGGAACACTGGCTGTTCTAGACATCACTCTGTAAACCAGGCTGGCCTGGACCGCCCAGAGATCCACCTGCCTCTGCCTCCTGAGTGCTGGAATTAAAGACATGCGCCGCCACACCCAGTTTTCATCCCACCTCACACTGTTTTTAGGAAGTAAAACAGCCTGGGTTTTTTTGAGTTCCTGTTTTTCCAGGCCACTTGTTTATCTTGGAGTTATCTCATGAACTCTGGACAGACACCTCTGTGCATAGTTTCCTGGAAGTGAAGATCAGCAGTGAGCGTCACACATCCAAATGTAAGTGAATACAAAGTTGGGGAACGTGGAGTCCAGACAGTCTCTCCTACGACAATTTCAACATGAAGCTAGTTCCCACAACAGAAGCTCAGAACAACACGTTCCAGGATCTTCTCAGGTTTGAAATTTAGTTATAGAACACTTAAAAATTAACTTGATAGGATGTGATCTTTTGGCTTTCTGTGACTTGAAAATTTCACCCCCATGAGTATATGAGGAAGGGCCTGTTCCCCATTAAGGATAATCTGGAGAAGGTGTCTTCTTGTTAGTGTTTGAAGAGAAAAACATGAGGGGAGAAGATGGTCCATTTAGTTAGTCTCCACCATCGCTAGAGTTCTCTTGGCTGCAAAGAAAAATACTCGTCAACAATGACTTTACTCCTTTCATTGTAAACTGCCATCAAAAGTAGGGTGCCGTGAAGCAGGAGAAAGTATCCAGTCTTCC
Organism: Microtus pennsylvanicus; assembly: GCF_037038515.1. Classification (NCBI taxonomy): domain Eukaryota; kingdom Metazoa; phylum Chordata; class Mammalia; order Rodentia; family Cricetidae; genus Microtus; species Microtus pennsylvanicus. The sequence goes on along the minus strand of NC_134584.1, from coordinate 39,197,754 downwards.
GTACGTCTGATTGCTTATTCCCATCAGCCAGTTCCTAGCTCTCATTTTAATTCCTTTTCCATAAATAAAGATTGGTTACACACGAACAGTTCTGAATACCTGTTGTGTACACTGGTCCAGGTGGGGTAGCGACTGTTATGCCCTCTTAAAGCTGCCAGGCACAGGATGTCAGCCCAAATCCCCCGGGTGGTATTTGTGCAGATAAGATCATTATAAAACCTGTCAACTCTCTATCTCAGCTAAAGGGAGAGCAGTCCTCTCAGGGTCGGTACAGGACGCACCTGGACATCAAATTCTCAGCTCAGAGGTTGATCTGGAAAGACAGGCAGCAAGTTCAGCAAGCAAGCAGGGAGCAAGTGTTTTTTGTAGGAGTCGGGTTTTTAAGGCGAGAAAAGGGAAGTCTGTGCTAGGGTGAGTCGGTAAGTCCTGACTGAACATATTAGCCAGTGAATTTTGATTGTTGGACCTTGGTGGTTTGTCTCAGGAATGAATCTGTGGCCAAATAAGGGAATAGACCTTGGAGGCTAGCTTTAGGAATGGAATCCAATAGGTTTTAGCGAGAGGGAAAAGGGTAAAAGGCAACAACCTGATCAGCGCCATGTTTCCCAAGCTCAGGCCTGCGAGAGCCCTTCACTCAGGTTCTGACTGACATTTATAAAATCTGTTGACTAGTTTGTCCTGTCTGGATCCCAGAGACTCCATAAAACCCGATTCCCAATTGAGTTTGCTGCCACTAATGGCCATGACTCCCTTGGGTTGCGTTTCCTCTGAGCATGCTACAATATAAGGGAAGAAATGGAAAAGCAGGAGACAATGCACTTAATTTAGAGAAATTCTTGAACTGTGCTATAAAGAGCAGATTTCATTAGGAGGAAGTTTTCAGAAGGCATTGGATGGAGAAGGAAGTGGGAGCCTCAGGGAGGGGCACCGACCAAAGGGACTTTTCACAGCCAAACTATGCACCAAGGAGGAGAGAAACGAAACTTGCAAACAGAAACAGACAATTAAAGCTCCAGCAAAGGAGGGAAGAGAAGAGAAGCAGATGCAGACAGGTGGCGAGTTCGGAAGATGAGAAAACCATGGGTTTAGTCAAAGTCGTCAGTAAGGAGAGGGGTATCTAGCGGCTGGTAAAATCGATCGGGGCCATGGGTTTGGGTTGAGTTCCTTCGCTGAGCTCCACGTGGAGTCACTCCAGGTGAAGTTCTATACTACCAAGGAAGTGACAGCCAAATGGGCACACAGCCCAGCTTCAGATGGCCAAGACAAGGCTGATCCACCCTTGTGAGTGAGGAAGGTGTGAGCGGGGGAGGTGTGAAACAATCAACTCGTTCTTTTCTAGCCCTGCTTGCCTGAGCCTTTCATTCTCTACCAAGTTTCTTCGTTCAGCGCTTCAGACCCTCATCTTGCTGTAGAATGAGTGCCACACAACTCTAGCATCACAATTCAAAGCTAGCTAAGATCTTTAGTGGACAGTACTTTCGTCTGTAGACATAACCGACCTGGTCTGGTACATCGGACCTGGTTTCTAAGTGTTTCACATTACTACAAATAGTTAACATTCACAAGGTAGTTCAAAGGTACAGCCGCTGTTCTAAACTTAGTCCTCATGTTTAAACCTAGCAACGATCCGATCAGCAATACCCTAACTATTGCCGTACACAGTTTGTAAAAGTCCCGAAGCTGAGAAGAGATGAGACGAGGATTTTAGCCCTCGCTGGCTGGCTATGACCCTAGCCTCTAACCCTACACAACTGTTTCCTCAGAGTGTCACTGATGTCGAAACAGTCAGCACTCAAGTCCTCAGAGTTTCTTTTCCCTTGGTGTGTAGGGGGAAGGGTCACTCCTAGCCCTTGGAGGGAGGTTAGTACGAGGTTCTGCCTGTGAGTCACTGGGATGTGCCCATCTTCCCTGGATCCGCTCATAAGGTCATTTACTCTGTCCCCTCTCCAGAAGTCAAGTGCGGAAGCTAGCGAAGGGGCTCTGGGGCCCTTGAAGAAGGGGAAATTCTGACATAAGCTGGCTCAGTTCCCTTGCCAAACCCTCAGTTAACCTTCAGTGTTTTCAAGAACTAACCCGCTGATTTATCAAACGGCTGATGTTCAAGAGTTATTTCAGTAGTTATGATTGACCCTCACTCCCTGATCAATACATACCTCAGTCAACGAGCCTATCAGGTGATGTTTATCAGGGTGCTTCCAAAACAAGCTGTCATGAACAAGAGTTGGGACTCCTTGTCACAGTCAAATCCAAAGAGAACCTCAGTGGGGGTCCAGAGAGAGGACTCAGCAGTTGAGAGCACGTACTGCTTTGCCAGAGGATCTGCGTTCAGTTCCCAGCACCCAAGTCAGGTGCCTCCCAAAGGAATGTTAACTCCAGCTCCAGAGAGATTGGACATCTTCAGCCCCCGCTGGCACCTGCACTCAAGTTCACACGCACGCACACGTGCACGCGCGTGCACACACACACTTAAAAATAAGTATTTAAAAAGGAGACTCTCAGCAAAACAAGAGAGGCTGGGTTTGTCTTCTTCAAGACCAGCAACCTGGCTAAGGAGGAAGCGCCACATTGTTGAAGACTAGGCTTTCTGCACAAGCCGGTGGAAGAATGAGTATACTGTCATCCTGAAACTGGACTGGGGGATCCCCAAGACCAAAGTGGATTTCCTCATATTCTGGTTCTCTATCCGCAGGCTCCCAGTTGCAGAAATGTTGGTGAGACTAGAGCCCCCGGTTATGACACTGAGGAGCCTTCTGAAGACCAAGACCCAAATACAAACTCACTACGCTCAGGGTTTGTTTAACCAGTAAAGCCCTGGCCCATCACTCCAGCTGCTGAGGGTGATGACCCCTGGGGGAGGGAGGAAGAGCAGAGGGTGTGGGCGGAATGCACACTTGCCAGATTCCCTGGGGAGAGAGATGCCCTTCTTCCCTCATCTCCCACCATGCACCACGGTGCACACTGTCATTTGCTTGTGAAGGGCAAGGAGGAGGCTATTTGATGATATTAAATAGGGAACTGAGAAGGGAAAAAGAGATCTAAATGGAGTATGACCATTGTCTAATTCTCTGTTCTCCTGCCATAAAGGTCCTAGAAAGAATGTTCTGGATTTACCTATGCCATGTGACTAAGAAGAAAAAAAAATCCCAGAGGTGTAGAGTCTTGGCCCTAACATTTTAGAAGACTGTAAACTAAATATCTGAACAGAACAGAGCCCAGATGTTTCGTAAATGAGACTTGAAATGATCTTGTCTAAAATAAGGGCAATTTGTAAACTCCGAGTTGAGTTTCTCAGGCTCGGCTTTTGGTCAAGTATTGCAGTTGTTTAGGCTTCCTAGCCTCAAGTTTAATTTAAAAAAAAAAGTGACATAATCCTCCTTGTGAGCTCTGCAAGAAGCAATCAGCCACCTCGTGTCCTGAGTGCCGCCCAGTGCAGAGACGTGCTGAGAGCTCTAAAATAGCCTGATGTGTATCTCAGAAGACAGATGTGACTTCAGTCTGTTTCATGAGTAGCTGCCAGAGCCATAAAATCACAGAACTGAAGTGCCCAGAACCTGTGAGACGCCATTGTCCTGTTTCTCATTTGTACAATGAATATACTGAACGAGAACATCTTTTAATATCCTCGCAACTGTGGAAGTCCCCAATTATGTGTGCACATACAATAAAGCTGTATACCAATGGCATAGCTACGTAAAAGAAGTCCATAAAGAATCAAGCTGCAGCTGGGAGATGGTGGCGCACACCTTTAATCCCAGCACTCAGGAGGCAGAGGCAGGCAGATCTCTGTGAGTTCGAGGCCAGCCTGGTCTACAGAGCTAGTTCCAGGACAGGCTCCAAAGTCACAGAGAAACCCTGTCTCAAAAAACCAAAAAAAAAAAAAAAAAGAAGAAGAAGAATCAAGCTGCACTTTAAATAAGTAAGCATTCTTAAAGGTTTATATGACCCATCTTTCTTTCTTTCTCTTTCTTTTTTCTTTCTCTTTCTTTCTTTCTTTTTTTTCTTTCATTTCCTCCCTCTTTCTTTCTTTTCTCTTCCTTCCTTCCTTCCTTCCTTCCTTCCTTTCTTTCTTTCTTTTTCTTTCTTTCTTTCTTTCGAAGTTAGCCTCACCAGAATGTGAACTCAAAAGCGGTCTTCAGTTAGGGTTACTAGTGTGTGGTGAAATCCTATGGCCAAAAGAAACTTGGGAAAGGCATACTTGGCTTACACTTCCATCGCACTTTTTTAAGATACAGATAAAATCTCAAGCAGATCCCATTGCCTTTTTAGGTCCCCAAACATCTGTCACATGAAAAGCTAGGAAATGTTTGGGACTGAGGCTTTAGTTCGGTGTCAGTGGCCTTACACAACATGTGTGAGGCCTCGGTGTGTAAGACTTCAGGCTTAATTTCTACCAATAAACAGAGTTCAAAGCAATTTAGAACCAAGGTACTGAGACCCCAACTTTATGCACCCAAAGTCCTAGCTCAGGGTTGCTTTGCTCTTGAAAACATCCAGGGGCGGGTGGGGGGGCTGAATGTCTTTGTTTTTTTTTCTCTTTAATCGACTTCCTTTATAATTTGTAAATGTTTTTAGCCTTCTTGGGAGCACCCGGAAAGGAATAATGAGGGAGACCGGACACAAAATAGCAGCCTCTTTCTGTGGTGAGGCTTGTTAAAAAACGCCACACTCTACCTCCCGCGCTGGGAACCACGCCTCTGGACTGCAGCCCTTGTCTCTAAGCAGCCCTCAATTCCAAACTCACCCTTCTGTCCGAGCCCTTTCTCTTGGGCAACATCAATTTCAAAGATGCTACTGGCTCCTACTGACACTTGCTCCTGAGACACTTTACTGGTGAATGATCTCACTTTGAAATCTTTCTCTCGAGACTGGAGTTGGGAAAAGCATCCTCCTGGTGCCTAACGGGGAGAGGTCTTCTTCACAGAACGTAAGGGGAAAGGCCTCCACTGCGGGCTGACTTCAGCTTCTTCTCTGTTAGTAAGACTTCTATCCTCCCACCTCCCACACAACTCACAGAGAGCTCTCTCTGTGATGACTATCTTAGATAATTGGCTGATTCTGTCAAAAATGGGTCTTGTCTTTCAACGTGTTCTAATAGAGGGCTCTAGTAAACGCAATTTGTCATGAGGGGGTGTTTGACACTTATTTTTATAAATCAAATTCTAAAAATGCTAAGCCTCTGAGCTTGGGGGAACTTAGATGTCTCAAGAGTCATTTTTTTTGTCTTTTTTTTTTATTGATAAAAGAAGAATAAAGAAAAAAAAAACAAATTTCCACCTCCTCCCAGCCTCCCCTTTCCCTCCCCCTCCTCCCACTCTTCTCCCCCTCCTCCCACTCTTCTCCCCCTCCTCCCACCCCTCTCCCCTTACCCCCACTCCTCTCCCCCTCCCTCTCCAGTCCAAAGAGCAGTCAGGGTTCCCTGCCCTGTGGTAAGTCCTAGGTCCTCCCCCCTCCGTCCATATCTAGGAAGGTGAACATCCAAACTGGCTAGGCTCCCACCAAGCCAGCAGATTGCGTAGGATCAAAACTGCGTGCCATTGTCCTTGGCGTCTCATCAGCCCTCATTGTTCGTCATGATCAGAGAGTTCAGTTTTATCCCATGCTTTTTTTGGTAATAGTCTAGCTGGCCTTGGTGAGCTCCCAGTAGATCAGCTCCACTGTCTCAGTGGGTGGGTGCACCCCTCGTGGTCCCGACTTCTTTGCTCATGTTCTCCCTCCTTCTGCTCCTCATTGGGACCTTGGGAGCTCAGTCCAGTTCTCCAGTGTGGGTCTCTGTCTCTATCTCCATCCCTCGCCAGATGAAAGTTCTAAGATGATATGCAAGATATTCGTCAGTATTGCGCTAGGATGGGGTCATTTCAGGTTCCCTATCCTCAGCTGCCCAAGGAACTAACTGGGGACCTCAGCTTGGGCACCTGGGAGCCCCTCTAGGGTCAATTCTCCTGCCCACCCTAAAGTGGGTCCCTTAACTAAGGATTGTGGTTCCGTGCTCCTCTCAAGAGTCATTTGTTTTCAGATATGGCCAAGATTTCATAAGAAACATCTCTTTGGCTCAGGTTCTATTTAAGGAGTACTGGATTCAGTGGTGTTTGCTCTAATTCAAACATTTATAGGGGAAAAAAATAAGTTTTATGTCTAACACTGAGTCTTACCAATTCCAACAAATGAGGGTTATTTTTGTTTGGTTTGGTTTGGTTTTCTTTTCTTTTTTTTTTGTTTGTTTGTTTTTTTTTTTTTTTTCGAGACAGTTTCTCTGTGTAATAGTCCTAGCTGTCCTGGAACTAGCTCTTGTAGACCAGGTTGGCCTTGAACTCAGAGATCCACCTGTCTCTGCCTCCTGACTGCTGGAACTAAAGGCGTGTGCCACCAGTGACCATCTTTTTTTTTTTTTCCAGAAGAAAATAGAAATAAGATCTAGTAAAATAAAAACAAAAAGAGTATTTTGAGTTGACTCAGACAATGAATTCCATTTACTCAGCTTTTAGCTTTTCCTTCTGTATGAAGTCTGACAATAAATGGACCTTATTGTCACAACTCATTCCACAGTCTGCATGGTGGCTTACGGAAACATTCTGCAGTACAACTTCCTCTTTGTGGAGACAGAAGAGGAATGGTTTCATCCAGGAAACTCATTCTTTCTGTTAATGATCTATGTGTTAGAGTACCCCGGCTGGGGACCGCAACAGTCGGATATGTAAGACGCTGTTATTCACAGTCCCTACCAGATAGGATCACAGTGCCAGGCATGTAAACACGGTTCCTCCAGGGGACCATTGAGAATTCCACTAACTCACAAATAACGACTTCACCGTGTCCCACAATGACCCCTTTTGACTCGAGACACATAACTAGCTTCACTCCTAAAAGCAACTTGAAGGTCAGCTTGCTCGTTTACTATTCATCCAATTATTAGAGATAAGAAACAAGCAGTACAGCTCAGCAGATTCAAGAACAATCCTTGTGGAAGAACACTACTCTGCCACCAACATTTCCAGAAAGTTAATCAATGACTGGATGCCAGGGGCCAAAAACCAAATATTTGGCTGTATTTTATGTGCACTGGTATGAAGGCGTCAGATCCGCTAGAACACACAGTTCCAAACAGTTGTAAGCTTCCATGTGGGTGCTGCCAATCAAACGTGGGTCCGCTGGAAGAGCAGACAGTGCTCTTAACCACGGAGCCATCTCTCCAGCCCCCAATTTATAGCAAATCTAAACAGGAAATCCATCACCCCGAGGTCTCTATTACACAGTCCATGGTTAGTCTCTGCAGTGTCTAAGCACCAGTTCCCAGACCAGAGGTTCTCAACCTGTGGGTCCCGACCCCCACAGTGGTTGCAGATCATATCTTGAATGTTTGATAATTACATAGACTGCCAATCTCATTTTGACACTGCACTAAAAGGAAAACTGTGAAACTGGGTTTATTTAAATGTTGTTTAAGTGAAAGAAATAAGAGCAGTTTAGACATTTCCCCCTCTCCTTGGGAAATAGCGTGACCCACAGTGGATGCTCAGTGACGATGGCCCTAGCAATAAAACAAGCATGGGAACAAACATTTTCAGGACAGGCAGGCCACGTCACTGCAGCACTAGATTCAGAGTCAATTCTCCAGTAACCCTTGTAGCCCCACCGTGTAAAATCCCGGAAATGGTACAGCCTGTCACCCTGGTCCTGCTCTCGAGGGACATGTTTCTGTTACCACCCTCTACCATGGTAAGACCTTCTCTGGGCATTCTGTTGGCTCTGGGAGTAGCTAAAACCAAGAGAAGCTTTCAGAAAGAGCCTGTGTTTAGCCTGGGGTCTCAGATGAGTGTGAATTAACCCAGAAGTGTAGATGAGAACAGCTGACAGACCACACACAGGAAAGCTGGGAAATGCGACAAGGTACAGGTACTTCAAACAGTTCAATAAGATGGACAGAAAGAGGACAGGGTGGGCGCTGGTAAACAAAGGACACACAGAAATCCCTGAAGATGGTTTTGTGAGATGCGGTCATGAGGATCACCCTCCATCAAAGGGTTTGTGAAAATGAGGAGCTAAGTGACAGATACAGTATTTAAAATACTGGTTATGGTGCGAAGAACAGAAAGGAAATGGGGGCAGCAAGATTAGGAGGTTGTCACTAGGTGGGAAAAATGATAACCAGAAGGAGATGGATAAGATCTAACGTAGTCACCGGACATAAGGAATATACAGGACGGTGGCAAGGACAGCACTGGGATTCTGATTTCAGCCCCTGGAAACTCTGAGACCATTCTCTTAGCAAGGGTGGCAGCTGAAGGCATGGAAGCCAGAAACTCTGTGCAGGAAATGCACATTCGGAAATGCTAGTCGGAGGCCTTCCGCGTGGAGATAAGCAGACTACTGAACTTGGATTTTATTCTTGTTTTACTGTTTGTCCTATTGTTGCCATTGTGGCTTTACACGGTATCTCACGGTGTAGCCCAATGCCTCAGCCTTTTAAGCACTGGGATGGCAGGCATACGCCACCAAAGTCAGCTGGACTATTGAACTCAAAAAGAATCCATAGAGGGTTCTATAAAATTGTGGTGAAAAGACAGATGCCACAAAGCCAAATCAATTTTTCATGGTCAACAGTATTATACGCTACTTAAAGTACAAGCTAGGTGAACTGGTGGGAAGGAGCCTTAACGTAGCAAGGGGGTTATCAAAGCTGGGAAGGTGGTCCAGTGGGAAGGACTCTTACCATTTATAAAGAGGTAGTGGGGGACCCGTCCCAAGAGGGGCGGCCGTGGGTCACCAGAGGCCTCAGCGGGAGACAGGTAGGTATGGCAGGCAGAGGGAGTTTGGATGTAGAGTTTATTTAGGGGGAAGGGAAGGGGAGGGGGAAGGGGAGAAGGGAGAAGGGAGAGAGCTGCTTGTCTTGGCAGAATCAGGAGGTTGAGAGTGGGCGGGGCTTGCCTCTTAAAGGGACAGGGTACCCAGGTGACAAGCCAGGCCAACAAATTCCAACATTCCCATCTTTTTCTTGTAATAAAAAGGCGGGGAGTTAGGCATAGCAGATTGAAGGAATTGGGACAGCAGATTCTCAAAACTGCTTCCTGTTAATTTGTGGGTGTTGAAGTTTTTCTTGTGGGGGGTCTGAGATAGCTGGGTACTGGTCACATCCTGGGGTAGCTGGTCTCTTGGACCTGGCAGAGCAGAGGACAAAGTTAAGTTTAGGTAGAAAAAAATTTTTCAGGACCAGGGAATTCACCTAAATCTTTCAATTTGGCTCCCTGGAACACATAAGAATTTTTTGAGTTTGTGAAAACATAAGTTTTGGAAACATACGCTGTATAAACAGATATGACTGTGACAGATGTTTCTGCACAATAAAAAGTACAGAAATTTAATAATTTAAAGGTGCATTTGTTCTCACACCTTTATAACTTGCAGGCACACACCTTAATAACTTGTATTTGTCTATCTTAAAACACCTTTTATTTAGAACATGTTAAGAAGTTGTACTGAAGTTTATTAGGTGAGGTCATCCTTTTCAACTGACAAAACCTCTCAGCTGTCAAATTGCATCAGAGATCTTTGAGAAGGATAAAATTTTACTTGAGGAGTTATTGATTAAAAAATGATAGAGAACTTCCCCGATTGTCTACCTAGAGCCTCTCCTCAGGGTCCTCCGTGGTCGTTGAGGGTTGCATTTGCCTTTTACTGTTTATCACCTGGCCTGCCAGGTTTTAGAAGATCCTGTGGATTAGAAAATCTGTGGGAAGACAAGCCTACCTTGGCCTGATCAGCTAGGCAAGTTGATGCCATTTCATTCTTTATCCACGTCTAAAGATCTTCAGTTTAGATGAAAGGCAGTTTGTCCAGTGGTTAGCACTTTTACTTGATGAAGTAAATAGTGGATGGATGTTGTTCTGTGTCCATTTGTCTTCTGTCTTCTTTGGAGGAAATAGCATGCTGCTGCTAGGAGCCAAACTGTCTCTCTGTTATGAAAAGTCTTTTAATAATTAAACATTTAAATGCCATATTCCCCAGATCTCTGAGTACATGAGGGCTGTTTATTGTTATATATAAGTTATAACCACAGTACAGAATCTACCTGGAGAGCTGGCTCCAAGCTTGACAGTACTGGCTCTCAAATTAACAGGTGAGATTTATATTGTGAAAGACAAAGAAAAAAAGCTGTTTGCAATAGAAGCTTAAGGGCAGGACTGACAATAGTGGAAAACAGCTTAATATATTTTAAAGCAGGGTTGAATCACACATACAGTATTTTTGTAAGAGATTTATGAGTACATACCAGTTTAAAATATGAGACTTATTGTTTTCTTAGTCTGGAATGAAATATAATAAACAGATAATTATAACATTTAACAGTAAATATATACACATTTACACCAGTTGAATTTAAGTTTTATATACATAAAGCTAACTTACATTTATACATAAAGTTAACTCAAAAGTTACATGCACACACACACACATATTAAACAGGAGTTGAGCAAAGTGGATGCTTTGGTCGGCCCTGTCAAAAGCATGCCAATGTGAAAAACACACATGTAACAGAGTCAGTAAGAAAAATTTAGAAATAAAAATGTAAGTAAACCACAAGACTAGGAAAGTAAAAATGGCAACTTGGTTACCTAACCAGCCCTTAGTCAAGATGGCAGGATTTGGTCACCTGACCTGCCCTTAATCAAGTTGGTGGTGAGGTCTTCTAACCTGCCCTTAGTAAAAATGGCAGCGGTCACATGTTGTACTGATAAACCATGTTTTCAGAGGTTTTATGGTCTGTAAAAGACATACCAGGGGGGATGTTGGAAACATAGTTTTAGGTCTATTTCCCAAGGCAAGAGAGTGAGAAAGCAAGGACCCAAGGGTTCTTAACCAGAATATCTTACAGATAATGTGAGGGTTGACTAAGTCAAGAAAATTCAAGACCTGTCAGTACGGGAATTGGGGATCAGATAGGACCACTCCAAGTGGACCGAGAGAGGACAAAAGTTTGAGTGGTGAGGAGCCAAATCTCAGTCCTTAGCCGTGGGGAATCACCAGGGATGAATGTCAGTGAAAGCTGACTTGGAGCAGGCACGGGATGTTGGAAAGTGGTCCTACTCCAAGGTTCCCACGTGAAGAGAACCCGGCAGAGTCACATCACTAATGTTATCATGTATAACTGGTCCCACGACAGGCAGCGGCGGGTCACCCAAGGCCTAGGCAGGTACCCTGGTGAGTGGCCTGAGACCCCAGTGAGAGACAGGCAGATATGCTATGCAGATAGAGTTTATTTAGTGAGTTATGGAGGGGAAAGGGAAGGGGGGAGGAGGGAAGAGAGAATAGAAGAGGGGAAGAAGTACAGAAGTGCTGAGGGAGAACTGGAAAGGAGGGGGGACTGCCGAAGGGGATGTTGGAGTGGGAGGGGCTTGTCTCTTACAGGGACAGAGTACCCAAGTCACAGACCAGGCCAGCAGATTACAACAAAGACTGCATGCTGCACAAGTACAAGGATTAGAGTTCAAAGCCCCAGAACTCACATAAAACCTGGAAATGTATTAGCATTCAGGCATTACGCTAGCCTGCCCCTTGGGGACCTGGCAGGGTTCACTCAGGCACTCAGTATTCTCTGGCCTGCTCAGGGTCCTGACAATATCATCCACTATGTCGCTACAGCACATGAGCTATGTCCCCTCATAGAAGGCTGATCCAGCCATCTCCTGTCTCCTCTCTCTCCCGCTCCTCCACTGCTCCTGTCCCCATCCACTCCCCTTCCTTTTCCCATTCCCTTTACCCAATTTAAAACAACAAAAAAAAAAAACCTCCACGGGAACACTCTCACGTGATGGCCTCTCTCTCTCTCTCTCTCTCTCTCTCTCTCTCTCTCTCTCTCTCTCTCTGTCTGCTACAAGAGGGCAGCCATAAAATGATTCCTAATGACATTCTGCTAGAATCAAAGACTGGTGTCTTGCTTGGCCGTCAACAGAGGAGATTCCTCTTTCAGTCGTTGGGAATACATGTAGAGACCCCCAGCCAGACGACGGGTAGAGAATGAGAGGCCTTGGACTGCTTGGTCCTAAACGGGCTGTCTCTATCAAATCCCTCCCCTCAGGGCTCAGGGAACCCTGTGGAAGAGGAGGCAGAAAGCATGAAAGAGCGGGAGAGAGAGCGGATGGAGGAGGACACAAAGAAACAAGGCCTTCTACACACAGCAGGGCTAAACAAACGCATGACCCCACAGAGACCGTGGCAGCATGCACAGGTCCCACACCGCTCTGTACCAAATGGGGTCCCAGGGCTGAGAGGAGAAGAGGACACAAGCCCCATCCTCAACCCAAAAGCTACCTCCAATTGATAACCATTCACAAATGAAAAATGAGCTTTCCCCAGTGTAGATCCAAACCACTCTTAAGAGCGGGTCCCATACCCAGCAGTAGAAGGGCAACACAAAGTGTGTTATCTTTTTCGTTCCTCATGTCATAATATTTTAACCTTATGGGCCCTTGCATATACTATGACTTCTTGCTTTGTTTTGTGGGGATTCCTGTGAGTGTAAACACATGTGTCTTTGTGTCTATATGTGTTTCCTGTGCTTTTTCTTTGGATCGTATGCTTCTGTCTATTTGTTTTGTCCTTTCCGGTTTGTCTGGTTTTGTTTTTATCTTGTTTTAATTTTACTTTACTTCATTATTATTCTCTATATGTCTGTTTTCTAGCCAGAGACAGAAAAGGTGTGAATTTAAATGGGAGGGGGGGAATCTCAGAGAAGTTGGGGAAGATGAAACAGTAATCAGAACATATTGTATGGGGAAAAAAATCTATCTTCCATAAGAAAAAATATAAAAAAGCATTAAAAGGAATTTTTTGGTAATATTTAGCAGGACTAGTGCTGGAGAACGTTGGCATAGAAGTCAGAGTTCCAGAAGAAAGTGAGTGTAAGGAATTTCAGAGTGAGGAAGTACTGACAGATAGTACGGTCACTTGCCTCAATAAACTTGATGTAACCAAAACTGGTCAAATAAGCCAGTGAGGCAAGAGGATGCAGAAGCAAGGGAGAGCTGTGTGTGTGTGTGTGTGTGTGTGTGTGTGTGTGTGTGTGTGTGTATGTACACATAGGAGAGAGGAGGGATCTGTAGCAGGGCTGTCTATAGGACTATAAGAAAAACCCAATACCTTGAAACTGGCAGTGAGCAGAAATCACTTCACTTGTGGCGGAGTAGAAGGGGGAAACAAGGATTGCTTCTGCAGGTAAGTCTGTGGCGAGAATCAGAGGAAGTTCCTGTCTAGTGGTTTTATTTTCTCATCAAGTAGAAGACAATTCCGCAAACAGAAAACTGTTTTTTTTTCCCCTTAAGTATGTGTAACATTATGATCATGAGTTTTTTTCTGATTGTGGTTTCCTCTATGAGTAAAACAAAAATGTATCATTAAATAATTCCTTGTCTAAGGAGATCTTTTTTTTCTTTTTCTTTTTCTTTTGGCTTTTCAAGACAGAGCTTCTGGCTATTCTAGAACTCGCTTTGTAGACCAGGCTGGCCTTGAACTCACCAAGTCCTGCCTGCCTCTGTCCCCAGAGTGCCGGGATTCGGTGTGCCCCACAACGCCTGGCTAACAAGGAGATCTTACGCCCGTCACTATCTATTGGTCCCTAGCTCAAGTCAAGATTCTGCGAACAGCGGAGTATTGACGAACTCAGGAGTAATGCTATGGGCTCAAGGAGCCTTTATTCACTGGCTTTATACAGAATAGGGATATCCAACCCCATTAAAGAGCTGAAAGATTACAGGTACCTCTACGTGCGCCACTGACCTACACCCCACCCAAGAGTGTACCGTCAGAAGCGCCCTCAGTTGTAAGTAGTTAGCATGAAAGAAGTTCTGGCTTTTCTAGCCAGACTCAGTTCCTTTCCTGCCACAAACAACATGGCAGCCAACTTACTCGCCAGAATGATCAAGACTCCACCCAAATCTGGAGAAAGAAGCAGGGAAGCTTCTCCTCCCTCGTTTCTGTTTTCACTCTGGGGGTCTGGTTTGGTTGTATCCCAAGGGCGGGCCCATGAGAAGTCTCCTGATTGGTCAGCAGCAGCCCTCCCTCCCCCATAAACACACCCACACTCACACTCACATTCCCTTCCTGTGCTGTCTCAAAAAGCAAAGACTCAGACCCCTGCTTCAGCAAAACTTCCGAAGGAAACTATTTCGTAAACTTCCATGGTGACCCTTTCAAAACTAAGTTACAATTCTGAATTTGTTGGGCAGTGAAACGAAAGTGGGAGAGAAAGAGGTGGGAAACATCCCGGCAGAAATGATAAACAGTAGACAGAGAAAGAGCCAGAACATGGAAGGTTGTGCTTGACGGATCAACTGGGAATTCAGTTAAAGTTATAATGCACCCCCCACATTCTTTATTGTCTAGCAAGCATTTTACCATACTCCAGAAGAATAAAAGATGACCCACTCCTCCACTAGAATGCAGCTATTAGAGAGATTTTTCTTATAAAGAAGTAAATAGCAAGCAAAAGCTACAAGCAGCGAGCCAAAATCAACAGATATTCATTTCCAGCTGGAAAAAAAAACTATCTTTTTAGGGTTTCCAGCCACACCCTTCACTGGCATTGGTCTACTTCTCTTTATGCCTAGAATTTTCACATTTCCTGACATGACCTTCAGCCGGGGTCTCAGCTGTCTAGAAGCCCCCCACTCCCTCTGCTTGCCTTGCCCAGCCTGCGACCCTGCCACGGCCTATGGAATAAAAAGTGAACCCTGCTTTTCTTCCTGACCAATTGGCTTGGGCATCTCAGCCAACACAATTCCCTGTTGACACTGTGGCAGACTGTGGCCCAAATCACTCACTTCCCAGTAAAAGCAATGGAAAATTCTTTTATATGGTCCCAACCATCACCACTCTGGCATAAGCAGCCACAAGTGTGATTGGTCTGCCTGGAGACAGGGCCAGGGCCAGGGCCAGAGGGAGTTGGGGCTACTGGACCTTATGTCACTTGGAAAACAGGTTGTTTTTCTGGGGTGAATTTAGGTTTATTGAATTTATAAAAAGCAAACTTCCTTTTGGGGGAAAAAATGGTTGGCTACTATTCATAATAAAGCCTCACAGCCCTAAGGAGGTTTCCTACCTGGTCAAGCATGTGTTAAGGACTCTGGGATTTTATATGGCTGAGGCCGTCAGCTGTAGGGGACACTGTGTGGGTCCTTCTTCATTAGAATCTCACTTGGGATCACTGTATGACCAGAAAAGAGGAACCCAGGCAAATGATGGTGGAAGACAGGCTAGCAAGCCATTTGTTTTCAGTGGGTGACCCCGGGAATTTGCACTCCATGGGGAGACAAATAGGAACATAAAAGTAGAAGTTTCCTGAGAGCAGAGGAGATTTCCACTGTCATTCTTTCTTAGGTCAGCTCCAGCTTAGCACTATGAGGGCATGAAGCTGTGAAACACACTTGACCTGGCTTCTTCAGCAAACCCATCACATGGGGAAACAAGGGAGGGAGGTTGGAGGTACAACAGCTAAATACCATGTGTGGTCCCTGTGGTGGTTCTGGTTTGAATAAACCAGTTACAAAAGACCTTCTGAGAACAAGCGATGCTATTTGGGAGTAGTTTATTTTGTTAAGTGTGATCATGATATAATTTTATGAGAAAACGTTTTTATTTTTAGAGATGGGCATAGGAGTATTTAGGGTTGAAATATCATTGCTTCTGGAGTTTACTTCGAAATATCTGGGTTAAAAAGAACAAGGTAAATAGTGTAATAAGTTAGTAATTGGCCTAGATGTTTGAAATACCTGAGTATTAATATACTCTATGCTTTTTGTTTATTGAAAATTCATAATTGGGAAAGTTTAAAAAAATAAAACAAGCAAAAAGTGAAAAACGGTTTAAAAAAAATTAGAAAGCATCTGCAGGTCAATTATTCCCTAGCATCCCTTGTACAACAAAGGGCCAGGGCAGAATCCAAAGCACACAGGCAGCAAAAGCCAAGTCATTCTTCAGGAGGCAGCAGCTGGCGAGCACACAGAATTCTGAGCAGTAAACTGTGGGCCAGGCTGCATGGAAGCAGGGAGGAGGGAAATGGAATGGAGACAGATAGAGAGCCAGGGAGAGGTTTTTTTTTGGGGGGGGGGGGTGGAGAGAAAGACCTGAGCTGAGGCTTGCCCATTGGGTAGAGAAGTGCTTCTCTTCCAGCCAGGGGGCATTCTCAGAACCCAAGCATCAACTGAGGAAACAGGGGGGAAACAGAGAGGGAGCATCATCAGACACCAGGGCCTTTAAAAACCCCTTTGTAGCAACTTTAGTCACAATGTGCTCCTGAAGAGACATGAAATCTAACAATGGAAGAGAATACATCTGATGATCACTGGTCAAACACGCTGTTTCTCAGCATGGTGGTTTGAATAAAAATGGTCCCCATTGGCTCAAGTATTTGAATATTTAGTCCAAGGGAGTGTAAATGTTTGAAAGGATAATAAGGATTAGTAGTTGTGCCCTTGCCGAAATAGGTGCAGCCTAGTTAGGGGAATTCCTTTCCAAGGCCTCTATGGTTTTATGTGGATTTAGTCAACCACGTTGGAGCACCAATTTGTTGTAGAAGGCCACTTGTTAATTTCCAGGCTGCCCAGACTCCTGAAATAACCACACAGAAACTGTATTATTTAAATCACTACTTGGCCTATTAGCTCTAACTTCTTATTGGCTAGCTTTTACATCTTAATTTAACCCATTTCCAGTGTTTTCTAGTTTGCTACGAGGCTCGTGGCCTATGGACAAGGTTCTGTCATGTCTGTCTCTGGCAGCGGCTCCATGGCTTCTCCCTGACTCTGCTTCCTTTTTCCCAGCATTCAGTTTAGTTTTCCCCACCCAGCTCTGTTCTGCCTTGCTCTGCCATAGGCTCAAAGGATACAGAGGGAAATCCCACATTATACTTCCCCTTGGAACTAAGAGGAACACACTCATTCAGTGTTCCACTCTGTGACAATCTCTCTCTTCATCCACAGACTCTATACGAATCAATGACCAAAATTGATGAACTTCACTTCCAAATTCTCACAAATTGCTAACAATTGTTACTGCCACAGACAAGTGACCTCAAATATTTTGTAACTAAACTTGCGCTGCTACACTGCCAAAGTCCCTTACCTCTAAGGCTCCACTTCCCCCACTCCTAAAAGTCTTTCATCTCTGATTTCTTTACTCTCTGCTCTCACAAAAAAAAAATAATAATATCTAAAGATTATGCTGTAACTTTTATCTCAAGATTTGGAAATTGTATATATGGGAATAGTTTAAAATCTATGTAATCTATAATAAAATTTGACTTTAAACTTCTAAAAAAGGCTTATAATTAAAATTCTATACACAGATATATGTTTGAATGTGATTCAACTCTTCTTTAAGATATATATATATATAATATATATGTGTGTGTGTAAGATATATGTGTGTGTTTGTGTGTCTGTATAAGTGTGATTTGGATTTAATTCTACATGTGTGTAAATGTAACCTGGATTTAACTCTGTGCATGCGCATGTAACTTTGATTCAACTATTGTTTAGGAAAACATGTTTTAAAAAGCAACTGTGTGACTCTCCTCCATCTTGGCAGAGGACCTCATCAGGATGCAGGCAGCTGCGTGGCTGGCAACCATCCTAAGGTTAGAGAGTGCATATCATGTGACATTTCTTAGTCCTAATGAGCTCTCTGTTTGTTGTATCTCCGTTTAGACTAAGGAAGCAACAGGCCTCAAGTATTTTGGATCAGTATGGACTTTTTGTATGATGACAGAAATGTAGGATTACATTTGTTACAACATACTGTAAATGTTACTCAACTCTGGTTTAGAATATATTCTATATGGTGATAAAATTTTAAGGTTATAAAATTCTATTTAGATTAACAAAAGCCTTTTTAGAGATTTATACCTGAGTACTATGTCTTTGCTGAGTATTCAACACCAAGCTTCTGCAGAATTTAGTTAAAGTGGCAACAAATATTTGACAAATAAAGTTTAGAGATTCCTAATGTCTGCTAAGGTTCACAGTAATTTTGTCTAGCTTCATCTTTGCTCATAAGGTTTAGTTATTTGGATAAATTAAGCCTTACAAAAATTATAATATTCTATAATGAAATGTCTGGTCCTCTGAGAGTTGTGGGAATTCATTCAGCCAATAGCCTTTTGGTTACATTTTGCCCCTTAAGGCATGATCTGAATTACTGTGGTTGACTGTTAAGCACAGACGGGGAGTGTGCTTGCTCTCTTGGGTGGTGGTCGGTGTTCTGTTCACAGCTTCCAGCGCCACAGAGCAAAGGCCTATGGCTCTCTACCCTTATTGTGAGTTTTTACCCGAATAAATATTTGCTATCCTTTATTCCGGGCTCTCATGGACTTCCTTAATTGTGTTTACACCTGAGAAGGACCATTTCCCTAGGGTTGGGCATTTGGGTGGGGATCCCCATGGACTGTCAAGGGCAATGCTGGCCTCTGATCCCCCTCAGTCTCACAGGGCCCCTTTTCTCCTGTTCCCATCTGACCCAAGGGGTCTTTCCCCTGTTGCTTTTTCTTGCCTTCTCAGGAGACAGCCTTAGCAGTTTGGAATAAACTTGTTCTGTTTTCACCCATGGAATGGCTATTTTAATTTTTTTTTTTTACTGAGACTATTATCTATGATTTAAAAGTTTTATTTTGATATTAGAAGAGCTTTGATTTAAAAATCATTATTTTCAGGGCTAAACCTAACAGGGATGGAACATAAAGTCTCCTAGTCTTATAAGAGCTACTAAAGTATTGTAAACTGTTGTGGATAATTAAGAAATACAAGTTAATGGTCAGTCACCTTTAACAGAGATAGAACATAAAGTCCTAGCCTTATGAAAACTGCTAGCTTATTGGAGACTGTTAAGGAACACAAGTTAAAAGTCAGTCATCTTATAAGTGATCAAATTCTTTAACCGTAGTCATGCTAAGTACTAATATAATTAATTACAGGAATTAATTATATTATTACTAGTTATGTATTAATTACTTAGTCCCCATATATATAATTTTCAAAGTTAAGCTTAAAACAAATAACTAAAAACAAGCAAAGTTTGTATATTCAGGATATGCCTAATAGGTAGATAGTCCTCAAATGTTTCAGAGATCTACAGAATATGGCATTTAAAGTATTTAATAAAAAAGCTTTTTTGTGATACACACGCCAGCCCCTGGCAGCACCTTTATCTCCTCCAAAGAAGATGATGGGCACAGAAGAACTCCATCCGGAGATTGCTTTATATATGGCAACACCAGCCGCTGAACAAAAAAAACTGCTTTTCAGCTCAACTGCTACCAAGACCCTGTCCTTACTGAGGACAAGGAGAACACTAGGGAGCTGATTGTCCCCCTTCGCTGAGGTAAGCATCCTGACAGATCCCTTCAAAAATGCATCCTGGACAGCTTGAAAATGTCCACCCCCAGGGGGTCCGACCCCACAGAGTGCTTCAGCTAGGCCTGCACTTTCCTAACGCCCATGACTCCACAGAGCCCGGACAGCGAGCGAAAACAACCAGCTATCCCAGGACTTGGCCAGCAGCCCAGCTTTCTCAGGTTTCCCCAAAATGCTTACACCCCAGACAACAGGAAGTAGTCTAGAGAACACGGCGCCCCCATTCCCACCTCACCTGCTACCCTTCATATTTTCTCACCTTTTTATAATAAACAAAAGGGAGGAATGTTAGCTTCTGTCCTGGAAGCAGTCTGCCTCTGCTGCCAAAGCAATTGCATCATCCCCTGTGGCCAGGAGCCTTTCTACCACCAGCTGGGAGCCAAGTGCATCCCTTAAAAATGCCTGCCGGGCACAGCTCACTCTCTTGTCTATAGTGATATTTCATTTGTACTTTAATAAATAAAGCTTGTGTGAAGATCAGAACACAAAACAGCCATACTAGTCAGCCATACAGGCTAGGCAGTGGCAGCACACACCTTTAATCCCAGCAGCTACACTAGTTAGTTATAGAGGCTGGGCGGTGGTGGTGCACTCTTTTAATTCCAGCACTAGAGCGGACTATAAGGCAGGATGAGACAGGAACTTGCTCTTTTCAGTCTGAAGATTTCATAAAGGTAAGAACTCTCCAGTGGTTGGCTGTTTTGCTTTTCTGATCCTCAGGTTGAACCCCAATATCTGTCTCTGGGTTTTTATTATTCGTATTACACTTGCCTCCTCTTTCTTCTCTTGCCTCTTGCTCCTCTCTTCCACTTGCAGAGCAATTACATGGGTCTTAAAACTGAGCATACACACTAAGAGGAAGCCATAGTAACTCTCTTTTTTTTTCCTAGTTTCTGACCCTAATCCTACATCCTCAGCTAAGGATCATTTAAAGTCACTGGTATGTAGATCTAGAGGCCGTGTTGCATTTGTGAAAGAAAGACAAGATCGGAAACAAAACACATTGTAAGCAGCAGAGTCACACACAGAGAGGACAGGGAATGGGAACAAATCAAGGAAATAGGTCCCCAGCATGACTGACAGGCTGTATACGGCACTCCTCCTGCCTCAGCCTCCGCAGGCTGGGATTACACAAGTCACCAGCAGATAGATTCTCCTTGGTTTGGAAAACTATTAAGGCAGCCAACAGTAAATGGTATAGCTCACTCCTGTAAGCCCAGTCCTGGGGAAGCTGAGGCAGGAGGAGTGCTGTGAATTTGGAGGCTAGACTGGGATACAGCATTGTGTTCCAGGCTAGGCTGTGCTACAGAGTAAGGCCCTGTGTCAAAGCAAACAAACGTGTGCTGATGCCAATCCTGCAGAAGTGAAACCACTGCGAGCCCACGGGCTGAGGAAGGTCTTGTGGTGTGTGTAGGCCAACCTCCAACACAGGCCAGCAGGACTAAGATTTAACAGCCCTGTGACTTGGAAGGTCTCACAGTCTCACTTCCGTTAGATGTGGGTAATAATAGCTCAGATTTCCAAATGCTGTTACTAGGATTTAGTAAGATAACGTATGCAAGTCATGAGCGCCTGACGCACAGTAAGTTCTTAATGAGAACTTTTAATAATAACGACCAACAGGGCTATAAGGGATCAGAAGAATTTAGATGCATAGAAGGAGAAAAGTGATTGCAAGCGGGGCACAAGCGCTCTGCCACTCAGGTTCCTCGTCCATTCAGTTATGACTTCGTAGGATTACCATAACATAAGGTGTTGGAGGGAGGGAGATGCTTGTTGGTTCCCGGCTGCTTAGCCCAGAAATAATCACATAGAAACTGTATTAATTAAATCACTGCTTGGCCCATTAGCTCTAGCTTCTTATTGGCTAACTCTTACATATCAATTTAACCCATTTCTATTAATCTGTGTATCGCCACGTGGCTATGGCTTACCGGCTAAAGTTCCCAGCGTCTGTCTCTGGTGGGGGCTGCCTGGCTTCTCTCTGCCTCTGCCTCCTTTTTCCCAGCATTCCATTTAGTTTTCCCTGCCTACCTAAGTTCTGCCCTATCAATAGGCCAAGGCAGTTTCTTTATTCATCAATGATAATCACAGCATACAGAGGGAAATCCCACATCAATGAGGTAAATGAAATCTCATGAAGCACACAAATTTACTTTGTGTGTATCTCACGCTGTGCCTTCGGCTTGTTCTCAGTGTTTTTACTGCTTTGAGATTATAACTATAAAACACAATCTCAAAGACATATATGAGATCTGCCGAAGCATAGTCTGTAGTAAATGGAAGTAGGAACAGTTGTTCCGTTACTATGGTACAAGCTCACATTCTTTCTCACGTCACTAGACAGGCTATAGAGCAAGTTCAAAAAACAGACTGAAATGTACCAAGGTCCTATTTTGAAAAATAAAATCTACAAATCAAAAGCCAAAGTCATGCGTCAACATCTTAAAGAACCACACTGAAGGCTCATAAGATAGCTCAGTGGGCAAAAGGGTTCTGCCTCCAAGTCTGATGACCCGAGTTCAAATCCCGGGGTCCACATGGTCCTCTAGCAAGTTTTCCTCTGTACCCCACATGTACATAGTGATAACCTTCCCTCCACAAAATAAATAAACATGCAATAAATTTCTTTGGTTTTTTTTTTTAAGTGTACTTTCAAGCATTTAATTTCCAGCAGCATGAATTTACATACGAATGATTGACTAACTCTATGTTTTTTCTCCTTTTGGTCATTTAAAGCAATATCAGAGAGATTATTTATTTCTACAGCTATAGAACTGTAAAGGCATATTCCTCAAACTAATATATTTATATTTGCTCTTAAAACTAATGTATAATTTGTTTTTAATCAAACTCAAACCTCGTTGAGGCTATTCCGAATAGTTGCATGCCTTAAAAGAATCTCAGTGATTGGTTCACACTCAGAAACTGTCAATAAGAAAGCTTCATCTCAGGGGTTTTCAGGCCCACAATTTATGGGTTGTTGGAGAGCTAGCTCAGCGGTCAAGAGTGCAGTACACACTGCTCTTGCAAAGGAACAGAGTTCAGTTCTCAGCACCCATGATGGATGGCTCACAACCTCCTATGAATCCATCTCCAGGAGCTCTGACACCCTCTTCTGGCCTCTTCGGGCACTGCACTCATGTGCCCATACCCAAACTCACACACATACACAGATACACATGATTTTAAAATTTACCAGAAGAATTTGCAACTCAGAACTCTGTGCCCCCAAAGAAAGCAGGTGACATGGGAGCTTGCTGAGGGCAAGCACAGCTGATTTCTGACAAAAGGAATAGGTTTTTCTGTAAGAAACTTCTGTTATGACATTGATTGAGAACAGGGACGAGGAACTGATGGGGGATAAATAGAAATAGAGGAAACAGAGTAGAAATGGTCATTAAAAAAAAAAAAAACAAACTCCAGTAACTTCCAGTATACATCACTACATACGATGGCAGTGACCAGAGTCCATGTTCTAGGAAGCAACTGTAGACTTGTGTGTGTTCTAGTCCCTTCCATGGGCTCCCAACTCTGTTATGAAAAGTTCTGTCAAGATCGTGTTCATCACAATTTCCCTTTTATTTTGACTCAGTGTGATTCTTCCCGGGATATAGGACCTTGGCGTCTCCCTCTCCTCCTCCCCATGCCTGTTTCTTTTTTATTGGCAGTGCTGTGTCCACCACACAAGTAAGGCTGACAATTATAGAACACTTCCGAGGTTCTCCAGAGACTATGGGTCAGAGGTTAAACAATCTGCCCTAAAGAGCCCAGGTTTGCTTTCCAGTCTTGAGGCAGGACCCATTTTCCCACGTTCACACCATGCTGGGCTCCTCCTTGGCACACTCCAGCTCCTAAGGCCCTTGGAGGGCGTCACACTGCCGCTGTAGAGAGCAGGGTTCCTAGGAGGCACCATGGCTTGCATGGGGAATCTTTCTGTGCTACACTGATTTTTTAAAAATCTGATTGCTCTACAGTCAGTGTTAAAAAGCAGCAAAAAAAAATTAATTAAATTAAAAAAAAAATTTTTAAAAGGAGGGGGCGGGGCTTGCCTTTCTAGAGATAAACTTAGCCTTGCTCCTTCCTTTCTCTTCAGGAAGACTATTGTTTGACAAATATGCTAACGCTGCTTAAATTCCAGAGTGAAATTACAAGAAACTAGGAGGAAACCCAAGGCCGGCAGGATTGAGATTTCACTTTTAAATGGGTTTATCCTATCCTATTTCCTGCCCTCTCCCCAGCACGTCCCCCCGCCCTCTACAAGATTTTACTCTTCAGAGATAGTCTCCATCTGGCTCTTTCTCCTTTCAAAAAGTTACAATTTCTCACTGCTTGTCAACACAATAGTGAGCATTGCCTTTCGTGGGAATAATAAAATTAGCTCTGTTTGGATAGAGAAGACAGCAGAGTAACCGCACCCGGGATGGCAGACCTCCTCAAAGAGCAGAGACATTCTCACATTCCTCTTGTCTGGCCCCCAAACACTTTTCTGGAAAACCTCTTGTCTGACAGCCAAGGACACCCATATCTGGATCCCTGCCGGCTGAGAAAGGGCACATCATCACTTCACAATTAAGGAGGAAGCCCGGTGCTGTTATTTCACCCAGAAAGGACATGAGGTCATTTCCAAAGAAATGAAGGCCTTGATTTATTTGGGATCTTGTCAATATCAACTTAATACTTACATTATCAGAGAGAGAAAACTTGACCTTTTAGGAAAAGTTGGGCCGAGTGGCGGGAACCTGAGAAGCTGTGTTGACACACAGTGGATTGCCGGAGCCTATGCTCACAGTGACCCCTGTGAGTGCTGGGGTTAGCGGTTGGTGGGAAATGGAAGCAGGACACAGTCAGGAATTGATCGCATGTAAGCATTTCTGGTAAAGGGATTGCCATGGCTGGGAGTGTATCTAGGGCTGGAACATATTAGGCAAACCTGTCATTTCCCCCACACTTCCAGACCTGCTGATGGAATTTGTTGATTCTGCTTCTCTTTCTGCATATGTATTTTCAGACTAAATCTTGTATGCATAGATTTTTACATTCTTTCTCTTAGAGGGCGCTCAAAATTGCATCAGCTTAAGGAGTCACACACAATGTGGCCCTGTCACTGTTTAAGAACGAATAATTATTGAATTCTAATTTACTGTGTAGTCTCTTAGTGATCATATTCTTGACTGGAGGCATCTTTTTCATTTAAAAATAACTGTTTTATAACCTTTCCTTCATTTGGCCAACATTTTTCTGAAAGAAAACTCAAAAAAATCGTTAATGTATATATGCGCCTGCATGTGCTGGTGTGTGCGTGTGTGTGTGTGCGCGCGTATGTGTTGTGTGTGTGCTAAGGTATTGGGATTAAGACTCTCCCTCCTGTAGAATAGAATGAAAGATTGCAATGTCTTAACCCAGTAATATGTCCGTGGCTCTTCAAAACTGTGAACGCACACTGAGACTTTACGGAAACCACTTCTTTTTTTTTTATTTATTTATTTCTACATATTTATTTCTCTGTGGGAAGAGTGGGGGAAGGAATAAAATAAAAATGGCACAGCTGACACACACAAAAAAACATGGTTCAGGGGTTGGAGAAGGGGAGGTGGTGAGTGGATGGGTGAGGGGTCCCTATTACAGCAGCAGGAGCCAGTGACCTAGGATGCTCCATCTCTCCCACCAAAGGGGCTGGGACAGTGCAAGTTCCTACAGAAACCACTTCTGCCACCACCCAAGCTCCTCGGAGCAATGCTGCCAGCGACGGCTTGTCACAGTGCTTGCTCCTCAGAGGAAATAACGGGCACATTGTTCAACATTCCCATGCTGTCTCTTTCTGAAAGATCCTCCAATTATTTTCCGGACCTTAGTTCCAGGAACGGTTGTGCTTCTGGGGCCGCTGCTCCTCTTTATCTTATCGACTGTGTACAGAAGCTGCCACAGCTCAAATTTGGGGCTGGTTGTGGGTAAACCCAAGGACAGAGCTGCAGCCAAGTCACGCCTAGCAATTATGGTAAAGTCACATTCCAGGCTCCCTTTCTTATTTCTATTTATTACTTGTGATGTGTTATGGCATTTTATGTATCTTTTCTTGAGAGGGAATTGGGAACATGAATTAATAAAACATTTTTTTTTCCTTTTGATTTATAGAGACAGCGTCTCTTTACGTAGTCCTGGCTAACTTTGAACTGTGTCACTCAAACTATCCTCAAACTCAGAGTGATCCCCCTGCCTCTCATGCCTGAATGCTGGGATCACAGACACGTACGGCCATGCCTGGTTGAACACAAAGATATTGTTTCAAAATAACTCTGGTCACATATTTAGCATAGACACATATGATGGAGGAAGGTCATTGGCTAATAAAGGAAGTGCCTTGGCCCATTTTATTGGTTAGGACATAGGTAGGTGGAGTAAACAGAACAGAATGCCGGGAGGAAGAGGAAGTGAGGTCAGACTCGACAGCTCTCCTCTCTGGAGCAGACGCCTCAAAGAGAGACACCATGCCTCGCTCCCGGGCAGACAGACACGATGAAGCAAGCCGCCAGGTTAGACATGCTGAATCTTTCCCGGTAAGACCAGTGCTCACAGATTATTAGAAATGGGTTGATCGGGATGTGAGAATTAGCCTGTAAGGGCTAGAGCTAAAGGGCCAAGCAGTCTTTAAAAGAATACAGTGTCCGTGTAATTATTTCGGGGCAAAAGCTAGCCAAGCAGGCGGCTGGGGTGTTGGGGATACAGCCGCTCCTATTACTACACACATAGAATTAACATAGACATATAGCTATGCACAAAAGACAAAGAAACTATTTACATGCTATACCAAAATAAAAAAATATTTTGTATGTGTGGCAAAGCACACTTCTAAGACCCTTCCTGCGCCCTTTCTTCACTCACGCAGGGCAGTAGCTTTAGTCTCAGTGTGCCTCTGACATCATCCTAGCACTTCTAAACACAGAGAATTTAGCCCATCTTTGCCGTGGGCCACACCATCTCTTCCCACCCGCGTTCCTAATAAGACAGCAATGCTCGGCCTCCTAGCCTCCGTCCCAGCTGTGCACAGGGGCAGATGCAGGGCACATGCCGATGGAGTGATATCTGGAAAGCAGTGAGAAGGCCGTCTAGACCTAGAAAACAGCTTTCCTGGCAGTGTAGACAGAAGTGTGAGCTGGCTAGGGGATAGGGAGACCCAACCCTCCTGGACCATCCCGAGGACCTGAGCTATTCTAAAGGGCATGCTAGATCTCATGGGGGATGGGGCAGAGACTGATTTGCCTGGAGACTACAAGGAGAAAGGCAGCTTCCTGGCAGAAAAGGGGTTTGATTCCTGTCAGGTCAGTCTTACTGGAACAGCTCTGACTGCAGAGCTCTGTCTCAAGCTTCCCACTGTTGGAAATGCCAATTCAAATCAAAAAGAGAATTAAATTTTTCCATCACCCCAGCACTTCCAGTTCTAATGTCCCAGCCATGATTATGAGAATGCCCAGTCCTAGACTCCCTGCCCCCTGTATCACCATCAGCTAGCTTCACACTGCTGGAAACCCTTGCTGACACCACCAATCCTTCTCTCTCTTTCCATCAAGTATGTCTTCCTCTGACTCTTTCTCCTGTTCCTAAAAAGAGGGGGTGGGCTGACTGTGGGGAAATTTGAGACTACATGCACCAGTTTAATCTGCATCTTTTGTTTCCACCCACAAATTGGGATGACGACTACAGAGTTATGTCACCCAAGAAAAATAAGTCAGCATTCAAAAATAGGTGTTAAGGGCTGTTGTAGCACAAATAATAAAAACCCGGAGACAGATATTGGGGTTCAAGCTGAAGGTCAGAAAAGCAAAGCAGCCAGCCACTCACTGTCTCTTACCTCTACCTCAGAAGTGGGTGATCCTGCCTCCACGAGTTCTCAGACTGAGACTGAGCATGAGACCGGTCTCCTCTCATTCTATATTCCACTCTAGAAGTAGGTTTAAAGGTGTGCACCACCCTGCCCAGCTTCTATGGCTAACTAGTGTGGCTGCTGGGATTAAAGGCGTGTGCCACCACTGCCTGGCCTGTATGGCTGACCAGAGGGACTGCTTTGCACTGACCTTCAGGCAAACTTTATTTGTTAAAACACAAATACTCTACCACCATAGGCTGTGGAGATAGTTCCATCCATAAAGTACCTGCCACACAAGCATGGAAGTTTGGGTCCAGAGAACCACTGTAATCAAAAGGGAGTGGGCATACTTTAGCAAGTAAAGGTGCTTGCTGCCATGTTTAACAACCTGAGTTCAATCCCTGGAACCCACATGGTGAAAGGAGAGACTCAACTCTAGAAAGTTGTCCTCTGACCTCAAGACACACTCAGTAGCATAAGCACACATTCATATGTACACAGGCACACACACACACACACACACATACACATGTAAACAGAGACTGCACATTCATTTCTTGGCCACCCAGTCCTGAGTAATCACACAGAAACTTATATTAATTAAACGGCTTGGCTGAGGACTCAGGATTCTTGCTGGATAGCTCTTATATTTTAAATTAACCCATTTCTATTAGTTTATATTTTACCATGAGGCTCGTGGGCTTGTAGCATGTTATCTCACATCTTGCTCCCTGGAGGCTGGTCCCATCTCCCTGACTCTGCCTGCTCTCTCCTGTGGCTCTGTTTGGATCCCCTACCTAGCTATATTCTGCCCGATTATTGGCCAAACCAGCTTTTTTATTAACCAATGGTAATAAAACATATTCACAGCATGCAGAAGGGCATCCCTCCTCTCTCTCTCTCTCTCCCTCTCTCTGTCACACACACACACACACACACACACACACACACACACACACACACACACACTGCTGTTATACATCCTAGAGAAAATGGGAATTCCTCAGGTAGAAGTGGCAGACATCTAATGTGACCACGGCAGGCACTATGGTAGACAATATTCATGGCCTCTCTTTTTTCATTCATTTTCCTTTGATGATAAAAATCATTTTGTGCATCTGTTGGATAACTGTGTTTCAGAATCATTGAGACCCTTTCCACCTAAAAATAGACTGACTCATCTAGACTGATTATAGTATCCGATTCCCCTTACCAAAGCAAGAGGCATGGGAAACATGTGGAAGAGACTAAGATAGACCTCTTCGGCCCTTCTAACCATAAAACACAATGAGCCACCCTTGTCATTCTTAAGACACAAGAACGTGAGTCTTCAGCCACATCTTTAGGTCACTGAATTGATGAACTCCAGAAGCCCCTCCCTTCTAAAACCATTAACGAGAAATAATACAGATTTCTATATTTAAACTACACTCAGTTCTGTGGCTTGCATTAGGTGGACACTGCTCTGTGGCAGTGACCAGAGACAGGAGAAACAAAGGCCATGGCTTCAGCTCTTAGCCTGGTGAGCGGAGCTAAGGACAGGCACCTTGGAATCGTCAAAGCTCCCAAGGAGCCGGGCGGTGGTGGCGCACGCCTTTAATCCCAGCACTCGGGAGGCAGAGGCAGGCGGATCTCTGTGAGTTCGAGGCCAGCCTGGACTACAAGAGCTAGTTCCAGGACAGGAACCAAAAGCTACAGAGAAACCCTGTCTCGAAAAACAAAATAAATAAATAAATAAATAAATAAATAAATAAATAAATAAAAATAAAAATAAAAGCTCCCAAGGAGCCCACGAAGCATCAGCTTCCCTTTCACGAGCATCCTTTTCATTATGATTCATTTGGCCCATCCAGTCATTTCCCCTAAGTTATTTTATTCTCATGGCCTTTTATTTTTGGCAGCTGGTTGTAAGCCAACAAGCTTTTCCTGTGAAAATCCAGAGAAGTATTTTGATCTGCAGGCCAGGCTGTCTCTATCACATCTGTTGTACTCTGACGTCTTGACACAAAAGTGAATGAGTGTGGCTGTGCTCCAATTGTTCCTATCTATGGATACTGAAATTTGAGGGGGTTTGGTTTTGGTTTGTTTGCTTGGTTGTTTGGTTGGTTTGGCTTTTTGAGGCAAGGTATCTCTGTAGCTTTGGAGCCTGGAACTCGCTCTGTAGACCAGGCTATTCTCAAACTCACAGAAATCCTCCTGTCTCTGTCTCCTGAGTGCTGAGATTAAAGGAGTGCACCATCACTGCCCAGCTGAAATTTGAGTTTTAAGATATCTTCCTGTGTCAGAAAATACTACTTCTATCATTTTTAATCAATTACAAATGTAAAAACCTTTAATCCCAGCACTTGAGAGAGGCAGATGCAGGCTGATTTCTGTTTGTTCAAGGTCAACCATGTTTACCAAGTGAGTTCAAGGACAGCCAGGGCTACACAGAGAAACCCAGTTTCAAAAAACCAGAAAAGCAAAGCAAAAACCACACAAATAGCTGTATGTAGAACTGGGTAGATGTGAATAAGATTGATGACTGTTATTGTAACCGTGTAATTTGTAAGATGTTATCACTCGGAGAAACTAAGTGAAAATCATAATGAAGCCCTCTGTACTACTCCCCTTCTTTAACTACAGCAAGTATCACACAACCTTATCATTTTAAAGTTTATAAATCACTAACATTAAGTACATTCATATTTCTGCACAATCACAACCACCATTTATCTCTAGAACTTTTTATTCTCCCCAAATGAAACTCTACTGTTCTCCTTTAAAAACAAGCATAAACACCTTCCTATTCCTTCCTACCACAGCCCCTCAATCCCCTTTCTGTCCCTAAGAACTCAGTTGTTCTAAGGATATCATGTACAGAATAATACCACATTTGTTATTTTGTGCAGTTTATTTCACTTAGTATATTCAAAGTTCATCCAAAGTGTGATATTTATAAGAATTCCATTCCTTCCTGAGGCAGGGTAATACCCCAGTGTGTTCATATCATACTTTATTTATCCTTTCATCTGTTATCATCTATTAATAGACATTTCTATTTATGTAGTTTGGCCGCTGTGAATGGCGGTATAGTGAACATTGATGCACAAGTATCCATTCAAGAGCCTGCTCTTTGAGATATATATACTGAGGAGTAGAATACTAGATTATATGATCATTAAATAATATAATATAATATGATATGATATGATATAATATAATATGGGCTAAAGAGATGGCTCAACAGTTAAGAGCACTGTCTGCTCTTCCGCAGGACCTAGATTCATTCTGGCACCCACGTGAAGACTAACAACCATCTGTAACTCAAGTTTTAGGATTCTGGCAACTTCTTCTGGCCTCCATGGGCACTGAGTGTTCATAGTGTAATGACATACATGCAGACAAAATATCCATATACATAAAATAAAAATAAACCTTGAAAAATGTGTATATGAGAGAGAACACAGCAATATGACTATCTCCATCAATTCTAGAACTTTGGAAGTTGCTTACAATCCACTTCCTGCTTACTTAGGTAATATTATGTCCTTCTGGAGTCTTAGGCAGAGTTGAAGACAGATAGTTATAGTTTTCCTTAGTTATGAGAAAAGATAAATTAGAATGAAACTTTAGACTCAGAAAGATAGAGTAGATAATAGAGCATTTCCCTTAATTTGTCAAATGTAAATGGACTAAAATTGCAACTATAATTCTTGCATGATAACTATTCTGTATATATAATTTTATTTGTTAAAGTTAAAACTTCCTTTTTAATTAGACAGAAAAGGGAGATGATGTGGGATGTCCTTCGGTATATGTATTGCTTTTATTGGCTAATGAATAAAGCTGCTTTGGTCTATGGCAGGGCAGGATACAGCCAGACTGGAAGGGTTATAGAGGGAGAGTAGGCAGAGTCAGGAGGCACCATGTAGCTGCCAAAGGAGACAGACGCCAGAACAGAAATTTACCTAGTAGGCCACAGCCTCATGGTGATACACGATTAATAGAAATGGGTTAATTTAAGAGGTAAGAGTTAGTTAATAAGAAACCTGAGCTAATAGACCAAACAGTGTTGTAATTAGTATTGTTTCTGTGTAATTATTCGGGCCTGGGTGGCCCGGAATAAAAGAGCAGTCTCAGTTAACACACAGCAGCTGCACCATTTTGCATTTCCACCCACAGTGCACAAGGTTTCCAATTCCCCTCCATCCTTGCCAATTTATTTTCTGATTTCTTGGGAATACCCATCCCAGTGGCTATGAAATGATTTCCCAAAGGATTTGATCTGCATGTTCCCTAGTAGTTATTTATGTTGAGCATTTGTTGATGTGCTTATAGGTCATGTGTTGTTTTTTTTTAAAAAAAATGTCTAACTCCACCCATGTTTTGGCTGTGTTGTTGATTAAAAAACATTTTGGACATTAATTCCTTGTCAGAACTACCTTGAAATTTTTTTTCCCTCTTCTGTGAAGTGTCTTTTCATTTTTGGCAGTACCTTTTTGAGAGAAAATGCTTTCTTTTGATGAAGTTCATTTGACTTATTATTTTTCTATTCTTCTTCTTATAACTACATATAAACACAATTACCTAACATATAAAAGTTTCTGTTGTTCTTGTTTTCATTTTGCCAAGTTGGGGATTGAGCCCAAGATCTTGTGTCTGCCAGGCAAACATTACCTTTGAGCACTGTGCCCACTTCTCAAATATGAAAGTTATCAACACAAAAAAGTTATTGAAACACAATGAAATAATAAAATTATTGAACACAATAAAATAATAAAAGTTTTTGAAACACAATCCAAAAATAATTTGTAGTTCATGGATTTATCCCACAAGCCAGTCTGGACTACAGAATAGGAAAATGGAGTTGTCAAAATTACTGTCTTGCATTAAATATGTTTATCTAAGCCAGGCAATGTGGCATATCCCCGCAATTACAGCACTCAAGAGGTTGAGGGAGGGGTGTAGGAAGTTTGAGCCTAGCTTGGACTATACAGTGATTCTGTCTCAAACACACACACACACACACACACACACACACACACACACTCATGTGCACATGGTTTCATTTTATGTATTCCAAAAGGCAAACTAGGAAACAAAAAAACAGCTCCAGTGTTGTATTTGATTATAAGAAGCTAGCATCCCAGGTTGCCAATGCTCTTGAGAATTCTGTTCTTAAAATGGTTTTATGCTCTTTGTTGCTTTGTGGCAAAGGATTTCCGAATTTGGCACCTTGGCCAGTGCCATCTAACCAGCGTCCTCTCCTGGGAATCCTTCCTCCACTCCCTTACACATACTGTTTGCATCTTGGCCTCCCACAGCCCCCAGAGGCAGCCACTTTTAATGCTTGAGAGCACTGTTAGAAAGGCCTGCTGTCGCTGCTTTACAAGGACAGTTTGCACTCTCTTCCGAACATCGAATACAGCCTCTTGTTTAAAGGAAGCGCTACTGCTACTGTTGAGTGTGACCCCCTCACAGCTCCCCCACCCCCAACTGCACTGCCCACAAAGGTTCCCTAATTTAGCTGGTAATGTCAGTTTGTAGCCAGGCCTTTGGGAAGTAATTAAGATCGAATAAGATCACAAGGATGTGGCCTCCCAGGTAACATTAGTGGTTTTATCAAAAGAAAAGGAGCAATCAGAGCTAGCAAAATTGTTCTAGCCCCCACCAGACATAGGTACCATGCCCTTACATTTCTCCGTCTCTAGAACAATGCACAAATAAAACAATAAAATAAAAAGTAATAAATAAATAAATAACCCTGTATTATTTGTTAATCGTAGTCCAGGGCTGACAAGATGGATCTGCAGTTAAAGGCATTTGCCAGCAAGCCTGAGAACCCCAGGGACGTACATGGCAGGAGAAAACTTCCAGTGGGTGGCTCTTTGACGTTAATGTACCTGTCATGGCATGCATGCAGTCAAACAGTCCTGGGTGCAAGCATATGCACATGTACTTGTACATGTATGTGCATATGTACACACAAATATGTGCACACAAATAAATGTAATTTTTAAATTGCTATATATTTATTTATTTTATGTATTTTTGTTCATCGTGTGCATGCCTGGTGCCCTCAGAGGCAGGAGAGGGCATTGGATACCCTGGAGCGGGGTTATGGATGGTGGTGGGCCACCATATGAGTATTTGGAATCTAACTCAAGTCCTTGGAAGAGCAGCCCATGCTCGCTCATAACCACAGAGTCATCTGTCCAGTCCTAAACATATATTTTCAATTAAAGATGCAGTCATTAATTAAAAACGATCAGTCACAACAAAACAGACAAAGATAATTTTTTGTAATAACAATGCCTAGTTCTGAACTGAGGAGGTGATTTTGCATATTCTTATTGTTTATAATGTATTTTTATGGATCAAGCATTATATAATAAAAACACTTAGAAAGATGTAACCAGCCCTTCTTGCTACAATCAAAAATATTATCACTCATCAGTGGAAACTTCGGGGTTTTGTGTGGTTAACAAAAGCCTTCTTCAAGGTATAGTCTAACCCAAACCCCAGTGAGGGCTCCTAGGTGGTTCTGCAGCCTCTCACATGCCTCCTCTCCTCCATATCTAAACTGCAGAGGAATTGGTCCATTTAAAAGTCATGATGAGATCACTTTTTCGCCTATAATACTTAGGTGCTCTCTCATCCTTCTCAGAATAGAAGTCAAAAATCCCCTCAACAGTCAACAAAGCCTAAGGTCAGCTCTGCCTCATCGTGTCTCCCTGGGATGCTCCACAAGACAGCCCCTTACACCTGCCTCATCGTGTCTCCTTGGGATGTGCCACATGACAGCCCCTTAGATTTGTCGCAACCCTGCAACTGCCAGTCCCTCAGCCTGAATACTCTTCATCCACCACACAAAGCACTCCCTCACCCGACTTATGGATTTTTAAAAGATCTATTTTCATTGTGTGTGTGTGTGTGTACAGGAATTCAGGTACTAGATGGGGTACAGAAGACGATGTTGGATCCTCTAGAACCGGAGTTATAGGTGGTTGTAAGTCACTCAACACGAGTGCTGGGAACCAACTCCAGCTACTCTGTAGAAGCTGCACCCGCCTTAACCACTGGGTGATCTTTCCAGCCCCCGGTTACATTAATAGGTAATAGTGAAATTGCCATGCTATATACTGCTTGCACATCTGACTTGATGGGAAATGTTCACGTTGTTTTCCAAACTGTCTTTATTCACTTTACATTCCCGTTATCAGTCTACAAAAGTTCCAGGCTTTTGTCGCCGTGGGTATTGGCAGCTTTGTTTCGTGTACACGTTTAACAAAACAGTAAAATCTGATGAGGAGGCTCTGGTGGCACGCTGAGAAGGTGAGAGACTCCTTTGAACCCATTTCAGAGAGCACTCCAGTCTGCTCCCTCCCACCCACCCTCCAGCCTCCACAAAAATAACCTGTAGCCAAACTGCTGTGAAAGTACAGGGGGATTTAACACGCTTAACCACAGAGGTTGTTTTTCAGACTGAACTGATAAAACTACAGCTTCAAAGTCTTGCTAGTGAGCGCCTCTCCAACCGCTATGTCTCTGCTGTCTCTGCTGGAATCAAAGCGGCGAGTGTCAGGGTCGGATGTGTGGAAATATGTCACAGAGGCCAAAGTCATCGACAGTTCAAAGACTTGCAGGAGTGGAAAGACTTCTGAAGGTTTGCTTGGTTTGTATGTTTTCCAGATCAACTGTTAACTTAACTCTGCAGAAAACTACCAGCAAGTGCTTATCTCTCCACTCCCCAACACTGCCCCATTCCCTTTTACAAAAGGCCTTCATTGATTGATTGTTTGTTTGGGTTGATTTTTATTTTTATTTGTTGGTTGGTTGTTTTTTTGAGACCGGGTCTCACTATGTAGCTCTGGCTGTCCTGGAACTCATTGTGTAGACTAGTGCCTACGTGCTGGTAGGCACTAGGAGCCACAGGTGCTCCTAACAGTTGCACCCCACAGAGTTGAGTACAAGGGTTATCACATTAGGCCAATTAAGAGAGAGATGCGCAAACTGCTCGGAGGATTTTACAGCTTGCTTTTGATTGCATCAGACTATTCCGGCGAGAATGCCTTTCTAATAAAGTAATAGCAAGTTGGCTCTGGAGCGGCCTTTTATTAAGGTGACATTAGTGACTCATCAGAAGCCATAAATAGACCTCAGTTTGAATCTCTGTCCACAGTCATATGGGTATTCCCACAAAGAGAGATGCTACTTTCGGCAGAAGGCAGCCTGCCAGCCACTTTGACAGCTAATGTGGGGTGTAGATGAGGGGAGCCACACCCTTGTGGAATATGAGCCCCGAGGACTGATTCGTCATGCTGTCACGTGTTTCTTGGCGTCCTTCATAGCCTCTGAAACAGTTTTGTTGTTCTCGTTAAAGATCGCCATCGATGTGCGCATGTGTATCTAGTCGTCTCTGATGAAGAGACCAACAAAATAACTGCCTTGAGTCAGTTATTTATCTTCGTCTCCTTTCTTTCCCAGGATGCCGCACAGCTGTAAAGTATGGTGGTACACACATGGGAGGGCTCAGTCAGTATTTGCTGGATGGAAGAAAGAGGGATTGACGTGCATATTCTATTCTAACATTCCATTGTCTCCCTATTTTTTTTAAAAAAAAAAAAAGTCTCAAAATCTGGTCATGGTAGCACACACTTATAATTCCAGAACCTGGAAGGACAAAATGGGAAGACAGTAAAAGTAAGGCCAACCTGGGCTACATAGTGACATCCTATCTCAATAATAACAACAGCAACAACAACAAATGTCTACCATTTCCCTCACACCCTGACCCCACTCTTCCCTTAATCTTGCAGTAAGAAGAAGATAAAATACCACCTGGAAGCAGAAAGGAGTAAGACATATGAAGATCCCGTTCTCACCACATCTAAGGACCAGTTTTACTCCAGCTCCGAAGGAAAGATGGGAGGCAGGAAAGTAGGAATGGGGAAAGAGATGTGGCG
The DNA here is from genome assembly GCF_037038515.1 of Microtus pennsylvanicus. Lineage (NCBI taxonomy): Eukaryota > Metazoa > Chordata > Mammalia > Rodentia > Cricetidae > Microtus > Microtus pennsylvanicus. The sequence continues at coordinate 39,161,548 of NC_134584.1, read as the reverse complement.
GGAAGAGGTCTAGAACAGACAGCTCCCCTGGAGAAGGCAGACAGAACTGTCCACCCTGGGTAGATTCTGCTAAAGCAGTCAGGGCCTGGGAGAAAATGAAGAGAGGAGAAACTATGTTTCCTACATTCTTGCAAGTTTGTGTGATTGTCCCTCCGCTTGGCAAATTGTCTAGGCTCTCACCAGGCCAGGAAAACAGAGGAAGACAGAGGGTGAAAAGGACATGGAGGGCTGTCATTTCATCTCATCACTTGTGTTCAGATGACATCTAAGTAGACAGCGGAGATTCACCTCTTCTTTCTCTTCCCTGACACTGTGTGAGCAAATCTTCCTTGGAGGCTGCCTTCCATCTTGACTTAAATGCAAACCTATCTGCCTTTCTCTTCATGAAACCTAGCAGGTAAACAGCAAAAAGACGGCCAGCAAGTAGAAAAGGCAAATATCTGAAACTGCAATACAGAGACCAATCTATCTGCAGAGGCTCCATTCCAAGAAACAAAGAAGGAGGGGCGGGGAGACAGAGACAGAGAGACAGAATACTTGACCAGGGCCCTCTAAATCTAGTAGCAAGAAACCAATGCATGTCTTCTTCAGGTTCTAGGACTTAGCTTTATGTGAAAAGTGCAGGGCTGAGCTGTTATCTGATCTTTAGAAGGAACCCCCTCACCACAATACCACAGTGGCTGGGAAAACCCAGAGGGACTGAATTGAACCCCCAGCTATCTTCTTCTTTTTTATCACCTTCCCTTTGAAGCATCTAGAAACACAAATCCCAGAAGGTGTTCATATATGAGGCTTGACAGATGCCTAAAAATTCAAGTGAGGAACCCGGGGAGTTGGCCGTCTTGAATACGCATGAGCGTCTGAATTTGGTACCCACTTCCCACAGCCAAGAAGGGGCTGGAGAGCCAGCTCAGCAGTTAAAAGCACGTTCTGAGGACTGAAGCTTGATTCCCAGCAACCATGTCAGGAGAGGCATGAACAATAAAAACCCAGAGACAGATATTGGGGTTCAAGCTGAAAATCAGAAAAGCAAAGCAGTCAACCACTAGAGAGATCTTTTACCTCTACCAAATGTTCAGACCAAAAGGGTGAGCTCTTGTGCCCACGAATCCTCAGACTGCACACACCAGTGAGCTCCTGTCTCTTCCCCTTTATATTCCTCTCTCCACCCAGCCATATTGCACTTGTCTCCACCTCCCTAGTGCTGGGATTAAAAGTGTGTAACTCCCAAATACTGGGATTAAAGGTGTGAGCCACCACCACCTGGATCTGTTTCTAGGATCAATTTTGTGTAGCCCAGGGTGGCCTTGAACTCACGGAGATTCACCTGCCTCTGTCTTCTGAGTCCTGGGTTTAAAGGTGTGTGCCACTACTCCCTGGCCTCTTAGTGGCTTAGCTGTTCACTCTGATCATCAGGCAGGCTTTATTTGTTAAAATATAAAATATCACTACAGTCAGGTGTCTAACTCCAGCTCAAAGTTCAGAGCCTCTGTACATACTTACGCATAACTTAAAATAATAAAAAGTAAATCTTTTACAAAAATTAAAGATAAAAAGCTGAGTAGAGGTGCACGCTGAGAGTAGAGGCCCAACTGTGCACCTGCACACATGCACACACACGCGCACACACACATGCACACAAAAGCTCAAGTAATACGGTAAAGTCAAAAACAGGAAGGGTTGTGACATGGCAGAGCCTGAAAGAAGATCTGAAGGTTTGAATGGAGGGTGGATGTTTATGAGCTCCTGAGAGTATTTGGTCTCTCTCTTGCCTCTGCTTCTCCATGTGTCTGCTTCCATCTTTAAAGATACAGAAAAAATTCACAACCAGGGTCTTACATATCATTGTTCTATGTTCTTCGTACCTCACATGTCACTATCACATCTCCTATGACCACTTGGCTAGTTTTTCTCGTAGCCAAAGGCCTGCCATGTTCTACTGTAATCCTAAGACTGCAAATACTAGGTATCCTATGGTGTGTCTTGATCCAATGAATGAGGTTTCATCAATTTAGAGATTGGGTTAAACAGCTGCATCTAAGTGGTTAAAAGATAAAAACTTGAACTGGAGAAATAGCCCAGCAGTTTAGACCGCTTGCCATATAATCATGAGGGCCAGAGTTCGGATCCCAGTACCCAAGTAGCAAACCAGGGATCCTGCACACAAGCTCTAAGGCAGCTGAGACAGACACGTTGCTGAGGCTTGATGGCTTCCAGCACAGCTGGGAACACATGAGCCTCAGGTTGGAAGAGAGAGACCCTGCCTCAAAGACAAGGCGCAGAGTGATCAAGGAGGATGCTCAACATCCTCTTCTGCTCTCCGCACATGTGCAGGCATGTACACTTACGTGTGTGTGCACATACCCACGATATGAATAAACCATCAAAATAATAAAAGAAAACAAAGACAGCTTTAAAAGTTAGAAAAAACAGCAGATGTCCAGAAGGATAAAAATTCATAGCCAGCCAATGGATGATTCTGAAATTATTGTGTGGCTGAAGAGATGGCCCAGTAGTTAAGAGTGTGTGTTGCTCTTCTTGGGGACCCACGTTTGTTTCTCAGCACCCAGCTGGAGTCTCACAACCATCTGTAACTCCAGTTCAAGGGATTTTAACTTCCTCTTCTGACCTTGGCTGGCAGCAATGATCATAGACTTGTCACAGAAAACCTGTACTTGGGGTTTTCTTTTCTTTGGAGTTAACCATACATTCGGATATCTTATTCCCATCTCTCCCGACATCAACCTAAGACTGATGTGGCTAAAAACACACACCTCCATGTCTAAGACTCACACAGAAACAAGGCAGAGGAAGAAGGCAATAAGTTGGTGATGCTACTTGGGAAGGTAAAGCTGTTTTCACTCTGGAGCACAGGAAACACTGGCAGATCTCCCTCTGTGGAGTAGCCGTATCAGAAACGTTCAGGCCTCCAACACGCATTTGGACTTTGTGGTTCTCTTTGCCGGCTCCAGTCTGATAGTTCTGCCAAGGCCGCTCTTTACTCTCTTGTAGGTTCGCAGAAGACAGCTACAACTTCACTGAGACCTTCTGCTCATACAGCTTCTTTTTTTAGAGTTGCTGCCGCCTGGGAGGAAATGGAGCTACGCGTGTTTCCTTTCCATCCAACGTTGGCTCTTTGGGGGGAGGTAGCTGAGGGCTCACAGTTTGCTCCCACAGCTTGTAACAGTACTGTGTTTTCTTATAAGCCTCTCTTGAAGTCCCTGTCCTGTAAATTATTTATAAATTGTTTCAAAACCTCCAGGAAACAAGTTGGGCAAGTTCTCCCGGTGCCAGATGGCTCAGCAGACTTTCGATGTTGCTCATTGCATGGCCCTCTCCTAGTGCCCCAAACCCCGAAAGATGCCTAAAAAGAAAATGAATAAAAAGCACATCACTCCCCAGGTTCCCAGGCAAAATCCCTTCCCACAGGAGAACACACAGAAAAAAAGAGTCGGATCTCTCTTAAGTGTAGAATAATGGTCGTGGTCCTCCAAAGGTGCCCACCACATGCCTTCAGGTAGAAAAGCATACGTACCTCCCAAGCACCTGGACTCTACCTCACAAACCATTGTGTTTAATCATGATTATCTATGGTTGAAAACAAACGAGTGCTGAATTTAAGGGACCATACTCGATTGGAGGAGAAGAGCAGAGGCACAGGCCCTGGGGGACCAGTTTCACACTAGGAACAAAGTATTTTTATCCTGAGATTCATCCACTTCCAGGCAAGAGGGCTCAGAATCAAAAAAACAAATACTTATGACCGTTTTAGAAGCATAGACATATGTGTCAGGCCTCGTGAGACCTCAAATCTGATGTCCCCAAAAGGCTTCCCCAGTGGATAGCTGTTCCTTTTCTCTTATCAGAGAGCTGGCTGCACGGTGGCTATTCATTAAGACATTACCAGATGTTTTAGGATTGTAATTGCTGCAATGAAACACCATGACCAAAGCAACTGCAGGAGGAAACCGTTTATTTGGAAGCTCTCACATCACTGTCTGTGTTGGAAGGAAGTCAGGACAGGAACTCAAACCATCAGGACAGGTGCTGGTGCAGAGGACAGGCAGAGGTGTTGCTTACTGGCTTGCTCCTCATGACTTGCTCAGCCTGCTTTCTTATAGTACCCAGGACCACAAACTCAGGGATGGTACCACCCACAATGGACCAGGCCCTTACACATCAATCACCCATTAAGAAAATACTCTACAGATTTATGGAGGCGTCCTCCAGATTGCAGTTCCCTTCTTTTAGATGATTCTAGCTCTGTCAAGTTGACATAAAACTAGCCAGCACACTGATTTATTTATTATGACTTTTTAAAAACAGATGTATGTTCCCCTCATTCGCCTCTGATCTCATTGAGGACAAGAGCTTTGTCTGTTTTATCCTCCACAGTCTACCTGCACCTAGCACGGTGCCTTTAACATAGTTCATGGATATTTGTTAAAATAAATCCAGTGAAATAAAACAAGTAGGTGTAGGAACCTCCAGCAGTCTTGTGTTGGTCTTAGAGAATTCACTTCTTGGCCAAGCTTAGCTACATGGTCGTTTGAAAATGCATCACTGCTAGAATGATAACCTCAGTGAGCAACGAGCTTGCCTTACAAGCATAAAAATTTGATTCTTTTTTTTTTGGAGAAAGACTCAAAGTAAAAACAAATCCAGGTGTAGGGGGGTGCAGACTTGTAAAACCAGCACTGAAGAGGCAGAGATGGGGGTGCATCCTTGGGGCCCCAGGACTGTCATCTAGCCTTCTTGACTAGCTCAAGGTTGGTGAGTGGCCCTGTCTCAAAAAACAAAATAGACAACACCTGAGGAATGACAGCCAGGATTTTCTTCTGGCCTACACACACACACACACACACACACACACACACACACACACACACACTTCTTATATCTACACATACATATACACATATACCCACCCACAGATGTACACACTTATACCTACACACACATACATATACCTACATATGCCTGTTACACATATGCACACACACACATACCTTCACACTCACAAAGAAAATGCCTTATTAGCTAAAAAATAACAGCATTCATTCATCATTCTCGACTATGTTGTCTATACATTAATTTCATAACAGCTAGATAGATTCTGTCTTCTTGTAGATAATATCGCCTTTCTGGAAGGCACAGAAATCCTTTTTTCTGTATGTTGTAGCCAAGACTGGCCTTGGAAGTAAACGTGCCCCACGCCCACTTCAGCCCAGGCAGCTGGAATGTTAGTAAAAGGCTCCCTGGCTGCCCCTTGGCTGACCTGCCTACTGGAACCTTTCTCTCAGAGTTCCAGGAATGTGTGGCTTTTGTTTTTTCAGAACGAGATACTGAGAGCACATAGTAATACCATTTTCCTGCTTTGCTTTTGTATGAATCTTGCGCTTCTCCCACAGAGTCCTGCCTGCCATTTTCCTCACCCAGCCCCATTTTCCCCCAGCCACATGAAGTCAAAATTCCTCACCTTCATCTCAGTATCTTCTTGGCAATATAAATAATTTTGTGAAGGAGATATTAAAAATATACTTTCTGCTTCCTTTGCTTTGCTTGTAACCTTACCAGGGGCAGATTCAGTAAGGACTTACTGATTTTCTTTTCTCCCTCATTTTGAGAATGAGCCCTTAGGATCACTGCTGCTTTGGTGGAGCAGTAGAAAGGACAGTGAATAAATTCTATATCACAGGTCAATGGGTGGAGGAGCTGGCAACTAAACCTGGTGATCTGAGTTCAACTCCCATAGCACGCTATGGAGAAAGAAAACAAAACAGTTCCCTAGAGTTATCCTCTGACCTCCATACATGTCAACACTGAGAACACTGTAATATATATATATATATATATATATATATATATATATATATATATATATGAGACAAATGGCTGACACAAATTTAGAGACAATTCAGACAATGCAACAGTCTCATTGTTCTACCCTCTTGCAACACTGTAGCCAGAACTTTAGATTAGAACTTCAGATAAGCCTTACCCATTACTCAGAGACTGGCTACAAATATTCCAGCTAGTCCTCATGAGAATAACCTTTGTTTCATTTTTTTTTACAGGATCCCATAGAGATATCATTGCCCTCTAGACAACAGGAAGCAATTCTAAAAAAAAAAATCAATGCCCCTATCCCAACAGATTTTGTTTTCTCAGGGTTATGGATAATTGTCATCTGTTAGGAGTTGGTTATAAGGATAATATGGCTGGGGGGGGGTAGAACAATGTTGTTTAGACTCAGAAATCTCTTTTGAAAAACAGAAAAAGGGAAATAGGATAATAAGGTATCTACTTGTAAACTATTTTAACAACTATTAGTTTTAGTTTACATTGGCATAGATTCTTATATATTGATACATATATAAAATTATTTTTGTATTCTTGTCTTAGATAATTTGTATATTGATACAAATTTAAAATTGTATTTTTCATATTGTGTATGTTCCTATTTCTGTTTACAATACTTTTGCACACAAATGTTATTGTACTGTATGAATGTTTCTACTTCTGCTTAAAGATATTTTATATATTGATACAAATTAAGGATATTTTTGTCATATTGCACTGTGCATTTCTACCTCTGTTTAGGATATTTTTATATATTGCAATAATTTTGAGATCATTGTCCTTATGCTGTACACATGTTTGAAGTTTTTTTAGTAATGTGACACTTTCATCTTTAAGCTATATAGGTCATCAGGTTTTACAGGTTACTGGTCACCCATGTTTGTCATACTTATAGTTATGTTAGTTACATTCTCTAGATGCACAGAGATGTACTCCGCATAGATAGGTAATCTTCAAACACTTCAAAGACCTACAAAATATAGCATTAAATCAATAATTTAGAATTCTGTTGCCGTGAGACATGACTGTTCCTGGCAGCACTGATCTACTCCCAGGAGAATGATGGGCACTGAAGACACTCCATATGGAGCTTGTTTTCTTCTTGGCAAAACTGTCCTGTTGGGCAAAGAACTGCACTTGCCTTGACTGCTGACGGTAAGCATGCTGTCTAATCTGGACAAGCAGGACACAAGGAAAAGCGACTACTAAACCTTGCCAAGACAGGGAAAGACAGTCTTTCAAATCTTTCTGCTTCTAAAAATGATTAATCAGATATTCTAGGCCTACAGCCAAAGTTGGTTGCCTCGATGTTGCAGAGAAACTTTAGGTGACTGTCCGTCCAAGCAGCCAGTTGTCTCTGTCATTTCTTGCATCTTTTAAAAGTCACTTGGTTGCACTTTCTACTTACTCAGGCAATATTATTTTCCTTCTCAGGTCTTTAATGGGGCTGAAGACTAGATTATCTTATCTAAGGCATGTTAGGTATGAGACTTAGACTCCTCAGGATAGGACAGCTATTGGAATAATCTTTGTAATTTACCATTCACCTGTGGAGGCCAAACAATGCAGGCCCATTTACCTTGTCTGATAGAAAGTTTGGAGATTTGACAAGCACAGTTGCACTGAGTTCTAACTCAGAAGGTGATTACTTGGTTCTTTTAAAATTAAGATAGCTCAGTGCCATCCTGACAGGTGGTCAGGATATGCACAAGTACTTCTGCTTCTTTCTTAGTAATTATGAGGTCATCTGGGGAAGGATGGTGTACGTGACCTACAGCACCTTTGCTGTCTAGATGGCAGAATATTAATGATTTGATGTCTCAGAGTGATAAAGCAATTGACTGTATGTCATATTATTGAAGCCTTCTGTTACCTCCTCTCCCATTTATGTTGGGTATAAAAGCTGTGGGAAAAATAAACACTGGAGAATTTCAGGATTTCAGTCACTGAAATGCCCTCCCAATACTTTCTATGCTTTCTGTCTTATTATTTTTATGTGTCTTCATATTCTTTACTTATTTTTTTTTCAATTCCCATGCCCCTACCCTGGTAAGAAGTATTTTTGTCGAGGCTGGTCCTCAACATCTGGACATTTAGTATGTGATTCTTACTTGACATTGTTCTTGTTGGTTGTAGTTTTAATTTTGTGTATGTTATTACTCTTTCTTTCTCCTGGACAATACTTAATAATCATTCTTATTGCATATAGCTCTACATTAGACTTAGAACCTTCTTATTTAGACTGAAGGGAGAAATATAGTGGGTATTCACTCCCCATGACCTTGGGCTATCTGACCTAACAGAGGTGCTGCTTCTTGTCTGCCAATCTGACCTCTTAAAAGGAAAGAAGGGGGTGGCCACTCACTCTTTCATGTGGTGGCTGGAGATTGGACCTCACTCTCTCATGTGGTGGCTGGAGATTGGACCGCTGGGCAAATGGAGAACCACAATGGCTATTTGCCTTGTTGTGTATCTGTGAGTGTATCCTAATAAATTCTTGATACCTCTCATGGTTTCTCCTACTCTCTCAAGTCTGAACAGAGGTGTCTTAGGCAGTGTCTTTTGACACTGTGTGGAGTGGCAACTTGCACAGAACAAAATACACAAGCTACGTCTTCAGAGCCAAGGTGGCAGCAAAGTCACGTGATACAGCACAGTTAAATGCCATCAAGAACACCTTGAACACATCACGTGTTTGATTTTGAGTTAGTTTCTGGTGGCTGCGTATTCAAAAACCTTGTATTGTTACCAAAATTTTGGTGACAACTCACATTTGATCATGTGACCCCAAATGAGGTCACAACCTATAGGGAGAGAAGCTAGGCTTTGCTCAGACTTCTGCCTGCAGGGAAGTTTGAGATCAGGAAACCGCGATTGGAAAGGTACTCTGTGACATGAGGGAAGTCCTGAGTGAACATGAAGAAGGAGCCAATTTAACAGGGACAAGTTTGCTTCACGGCAAGTAATTCATTCTTGTGGTGGCTGATCTAGTCCCTTGAGACTCGCTCACCTGCAGAAATATAATTTCCCCCAGAAAGGCATAATTCCATCTCTTGTAAAAGACAGTAACTTGCTTGTAAGAGTAATGTCCCGTTACAACTAGAAAACGTCCTGCCTCCTGACACTGGCACAGTAAGGGATCAAGACTTGGGATGAACAAACTATAGCACCTTCTTTCGTGAGTAAGGAACAGTATTCACGCACACACGCGCGCGCGCACACACACACACACACACACACACAACTTTCTTCACAAGATCTTATAGTTGGTCAGAGTTGAGTTAGGACTTGGGTCTCGATTTGTTTAGTGCCGAACCTGGTTTCTTGACAACCGTCATACATTATCTTTCTTACACTCCAAACATTTACTCAAGCTTGGTCTTCTAGATAGTTCTCAGTTATGCTAAAAATAAATCAGATATTTTCCCCAAGAAGCTGTTTTCTGGGTTTCTTTGGACTTTCTCTCTAAGAGCCCCGAGCTACCAGATAAGAGCTACGACTCCCCTGACACCATTATGCTAGAGATGACACGAGATGACTGGAACGATCATCTTGACTGAGCCCAAACTTCCAGTCAGTGCCAGGCTTGCAAATCAAGGCATCCTGGGTTCTCCAGGTCAGCCTGTCCAACCATTGTATGTCACAAAGACGCTTGCCAGCTCGTTAATTGCTAGGAGGGCCCAGCCCCCCATATTCCATGGGCAGGTGGTCATAGGCTGTATAAGAAAGCTAGCTAAGCATGCACCTGGAAGAGGCAGCCAGCAAGCAGTGTTTCTCCGTGGTTTCTGCTTCAAGTCTCTACTTGCACTCTCTCCCTGACTCCCCTCAATGACCGGCTGTAACCTTTAAGCTGAAATGTGCTCTTTCCTCCCCTGCATTGCTTTGGACCAGAATGTTGTATAGTAGCAACTGAAAGAAAACTAGAGCACCAGCCTAAAACAGCCATTTTAGGTGACTTCCATGTGCTGTGGTACTAGAGTTCAGGGATTCAGAAGGAAGCAACACACTTCCTGTCACTACAGAGCCTTCCATTCCAGAAGGCAAAGATACTCAGTGAGCAAACAGCCAAGATGGTAACCGATTATTGTAAACGCCATGAAGAGCAGAAACAGGATGCTCTGAGAACAGGCAGAACCAAGATACAGAGAGCAAACAGGAAGCCTGGATGGAAGCAGATGCAAACACATGCCAAGAGAGATGCCAAGAGGACATAGCAAATGCAGAGGCCTTGGGGTTGAAAGGCTCTTGCTGCATCGTAGGCAAGGAAAGTGTCAGAGAGGAAGAAATGCAAAGGACAAGTGAAGAGGGAGAGGAAGGGACAGATGACTCAGGGGCCAGGCTGAGTTTGTGTTTTATTCTAAGTGCTAGGGAAAGCCCTCGTTTAGGAAATGCATCCTGGTTTACAGCTTTTAGATATTAATCTGCAAAAATAATAGAGGAAGAGGAGGCAATTTAGGAAGCTATTAAAAGAGTCGTATTAGAGTTGCTGGTGATAACAGGGAGGATGGAGACAGGTGCACTCTGGGGCCTTTGCCTCCCAACCCTGGTCTGATCTCTGACAGAGAGATGAAAAAGCTCCTTCTAGGTTGAGATTATCTTTGCAACTTCTTTCCTCAGTGTAGAGGCTGTGAGGAGGAAGAGAAAGGTCCAAGGCTTAGGCAGAGGGAAGGGAAACTGGGTGGACAAAGGTGGCAGCTTCCCCGACCACAGAAATCAGTTTAGCCCACAGCTGTCTTGGGCAAGCCCCTGGCCAGTACCCAGGACTGAAGAAACAGTGGGGCCTGCAACGCAAGCATCTTCCTTCCGCCCTTCCCAAATAAGCATCAACTCCCCTCCACTCTACCCTCCCTTGTCCCAGCCTCATCTTTGGTTGGCTCTCTCTTTTTGTTGTAGGAGTGAACGGCAAAGAAAGATTGCTTTAGATATTGCATTTCTCGTGCATTTTCAGTAATCCTCATTATCCCCCAAACAGAAATACGAGATAGGATGATTTGGAAGAGATTAATATCGCTGCCAGGTAATCTGGTTACACATTTAAAAAGAATCCAGCTGCTCCGATTATAAAGGTTTTAGTCATCCAAAGTCCTACTATACAAAGTATCCAGCAAGCTCTATGTTATCTTCATGCGATATGAATGTAGAAGGAGAAACACCCATTTGCAATTCAAAAGTATTAAAAAAATTATAAAAATTACCTATGCAAGAAATTGGTAGGTGTGCATGAGAAAAGGAACATAAACAACAGCAAATTTGTAAAAACAAAACAAAAAAGACATAACAAAAACTAACAATGTAATTACAATAACTGAAGAAATATTTTATGCTCCTAAAACGCAATTAGTCTAAATGTTTGATCCAAATCTAATTTAAAAGATGGTTTTATGAACTTGTAACAATAATGATAACATAAATGAAAAAAAAAAGCATTCAGGGATAGCAGAGACATATTGAAAGAGAAAAGCTGGCCAGACAAAAAGCTAAAATAATTAAAACAGCGTTGGTTTGAGGCAAAAAACCGAATCTCTTAGAAAACCTCAAAACAGACTACAGATGATGCAACAACCCAACTTCTGGGTGATAGAGTAAACGGCAGAAACCACGGTTCCAGTTACTGAGCCGACAATTCGAGTTCTAAGATTGGATTGCAAAGATATTACCTAGTGTACTGACTGGTTTTGTGTGTCAACTTGACTCAAGGTAGAGTCATCAAAGAGGAAGGACCCTCAGTTTAGGAAATGCCTCCATGATATCCAGCTGTAGGGCATTTTCTCAATTAGTGATTAATGATAAAGGGCCAGCCCGTGGTGGGTGGTGCCAACCCTGGGCTGGTGGTCCTGGGTTCTATAAGAAAGCAGGCTGAGCAAGTCATGTGAAGCAAGCAGTAAGCAGCACCCTCCATGACCTCTATGTCAACTCCTGCCTCCAGGTTCCTGCCCTGTTTGAGTTTCTGTCCTGACTTCCTTTAGTGATAAACAGTGATATGGAAGTGTACGCCAAACAAACCCTTTCCTCCCTGACTTGTTTTTTGTTTTGTTTTGTTTTTATCATGGTGTTTCGTTGCTGCAATAAAAACCCCCAACTAAGACAAATAGAGAAATAAAGAATTGTGTCAAGATATTTTATGATAGAATTATTTCTAAAACGGAAAGCTTGGCTGCAAAGCCAAGCGTGACGGCACACACCTGTAATTCCAGCACACAAGAGGCTGAGGCAGGAAGAACACAGTGAGTTGGACACCAGCCACAGCTGTGTACCAAGTTACAAGTCAGCCAGAGGTGTATAGTGAGACTCTATCTCAAAAATCCCAAATAAACAAGCAATAAAATAATAGAAAAATAAAATAAATACCATACAAAACATAGGTGCCAAGCCTAACATCCAATAGGAAAGCATTTAAATAACCTGTAGTACATTCATTAAATAAACATACAAATTTTTGAAAATTGTTCTCCCAGTGTGGGAAGATGTATAACAGATATTTCTAAAGGAACCAGTGAGATAGGAAACACTGCGGATGTGGGGGAGGGGGCTAGAAGTGTTCGGGCATGCTCACAGCCACAGCTGCTCAGCAGGCTGAGACACAGCCTGAAAAACCACTATAAGTTTTGCACCTGGATTTTTTTTTTTTAAAGAAAGGAAAGAGTCTTGAAACATATCAAGGGCAATAACAGAGATTACATTGGGGGATGGAATTTATTTCCTCATTGTACTCTGCACATTCTAAATTTTCCGAAAAGACATGCGTGAAATTCTTTTCTAATCAGGAAACTGGCAATGCACTTAGGATAATACTGCGAATGCAATTTTGAACGACTTTCACTTTCATGGGGGGAGAGTTGGGCATAGGTCAGACTTTCCTGGACCAGTTGTTTCCACAACAAATGACCTGAAGTGATTTACGAAGTGAGAAGATTACTTGGCTCACATTTCTGTTGATTGTGTCTGGAGATCTGACAGCCCCTCGGTCTGGGACCTATAAGAAGCGGTGTATCCCTCACAAGTGCACTGTAGGGCGAAGTCACTCACCTCTTCCACAGAACCCAAAGAGAAGGGCCTGGAGTTTCAAAATCTTCCCCAGGGGCATGCCTCTAAAGACCTGAGGCCCACACACCGAGCCCCTCTCCAATGCTCCCACTGTCTCTCAGTAAACCTTTAATACGTGAGCTTTTAAAAGAACCCTCAGTACCCAAACCACAGATCCTACCTCTTCTCCCACAAACCTCCCAGAAACGGAAATGACAAACCTGGAATCCCTGTGAATGAGTTGAGCTGTGAGTGAAAGAGATGAATCTTCCTTCTGTTCTCAGAATCACTTCCTGTGATTTTGATGTGATAAACACAGCCAACGTGTGAATAAGATACATTCATAATAGCGAATGGGTTTACTTTTGAAGCAGAGGCAGGGAAGTGAGATAAATGCAACACCCAAGTGTGTTGTGTTGTTGTTGTTGGTGGTGGTGGTGATGGTGGTAGTGGCAGTGGTGGTAATAATGGTGGTAGTGGTACTGGTGGTGATGGTAGTGATGGTAGTCATGTGACGATGGTGATTGTGGTAGTGATGGTAATGGTGGTGGTGGTGATTGTGGCAGTAGTGGTGGTGGTAATTGTAGTGGTGGTAGTGATGGTGATGATAGTTGTGGTTAGTGGTGATTGTGGTGGTGGTAGTGAGAGATGGTGGTGGTGACGGTGGTGATGGTGATTGTCGTTGTGGTGGTGATGGTGGTAGCAGCAGTGGTGCTAATAATGGTAGTGGTGGTAGTGGGGGTTGTGGTAGTGATGGGGGTTGTGGTGTTGGTGGTGGTGGTAGTGATAGTGGTGGTGATGGTGGTGGTGGTGGTGGTGATGGTGGTGGTGTTGATTGTGGTGGTGGTGATGGTGGTGGTGTTGATTGTGGTGGTGATGATGATGGTGGTGTTGATTGTGGTGGTGGTGATGGTGGTGGTGGTGATGATGGTGGTGGTGATGATGGTGGTGGTGGTGATTGTGGTGGTGGTGATTGTGGTGGTGGTGGTTGTGGTGGTAGTAATTGTGGTAGTGTAGTGATGGTGGTGGTGACGGTGGTAGTGATGGTGGTGTTGATTGTGATGATGGTGATGGTGGTGGTGGTGGTTGTGGTGGTGGTGGTTGTGGTGGTGGTGATTGTGGTGGTGTTGATTGTGGTGGTGGTGATGGTGGTGGTGGTGTTGATTGTGGTGGTGGTGGTTGTGGTGGTGGTGGTAATTGTGGTAGTGTAGTGATGGTGGTGGTGACGGTGGTGGTGATGGTGGTATTGATTGTGGTGATGGTGATGATGGTGGTGGTGGTTGTGGTGGTGGTGGTTGTGGTGGTGTTGATTGTGGTGGTTGTGCTGGTGGTGGTTGTGGTGGTGGTGATTGTGGTGGTGTTGATTGTGGTGGTGGTAATTGTGGTAATGTAGTGATGGTGGTAGTGGTGTGTATCTGTTATTGGGAATGAAACCCAGGGCCTTTCATATGCTAGATAAGTACTTAACCACAGAGCTACACTATAGATCTCAATGCTTACTTTATGACTTTAGCATAAAATCTCTCTAATCATTTGATCTCTCTGAATCTTAATATCACCACATTCATCACTTTTCAAGAAAGGCGAAAAGTGCACATCCACAGGACATAGCAGCATTGTCTGGGCTCTGTCGATGAGTTCCATTGCTTAGCCAGTTCTTTACAATTTAATGTGATCCACAGAGACTGTTAATGTAAAGAAGCATTGCATTTGAACCTCAAAAGAGTGTATTTTATTAGTCATATGTTTATCTATTTATAGAAAAAAATTCTATAAATCTCCAAAGCTTCACGCAGTAAAAAGGATGTTATTTACTTTTGTTTCAGTTAACAAATCTTAAGAGAAACATAGGTAGCTATACATGCTTAAAAATTTTTATAGAGTCTGGAGACATGGCTCAGCAGTTAAGAGCATTTGTTGCTCTTGGAGACGACTTGGGTTTGGTTCCTAGCACCCACATGGTGGTTTGCAACTGTAGGTAATTCCAGTTGCAGGAGCTCTGATGCCCTCTTCTGGCCTCCCTGGGCACTAGGTACACAAGTGGTACATAGGCATACATGCAGACAAAATACTTGTACACATAAAATAAAATCACTAAAAAAGTTTTGCACATTTAATTATTTGGTAGGAGAAGGTAGGATATGCATGCATGTCACATGTGTGTGTAGAGAGATCCACAGAACAACCTACAGACACTGGTTCTCTCTTGCTACTGTGTATGCCCCAAGAATGGAACTCAGGTCACCAAACATGGTAACAGGTGCCTTTACCAGCTGAGCCAACTTGCCAACCCCAAACTCTGTGTGAATTTTAAACCATGCTTTTGTTTTTATCAGGTAGGACAAACATGAGTAGCCCTGGCCTGAAGTCAGGCCAGAATTCTTAGAAAATCCACCAACATTTTTTTCCTACTAAAATCAATAGTCCTTCTAAAGTTGATCCATAAACTTTTAGACCTTCGTAATTTAACAAAAGAGAAAATACCTAAGATTTTCAAGAACTAAGATCCTAATGAGGGTCTATGGAACTTTTAGGAAGTCCTCGGTCTCTGTTTCTCCAACTTAAAACAGGGGCTACATAAAACCTAATAATTTGTAGTATTGCCTATCATTACATAACACCTAAGCTATTTGTAGCTAAACATTAAGTGACCAAACCTGTCAGGGTTCACTTGGGCCCTTGACATAAATCCAACAGTTCCCCTGGCGTGGGTGTGGAGGTCAGAGGACAATAGGCAGGGCTGGTTCTCTCCTTCCACCAGCAGGACATAGGGGTCAAACTCTGCCCGTCCTTGGCAACAAGTCCCCCTACTCTCTGAACCCTCTCATAGTCCTGCAGATCTCTTTCATGCCCGACAATTGTGAGCAGGTCTGGTGGCTTACTGGCCCAGCTCCCTCTCTACTTTCTCTAGTGCATTTTCCATGAACCCGCCAATACTAACTAGGTCATGAAGCTGAAAGGAATATCAATTTCCTTCTACCTGAGACCAAGGTCTTGACCCATCACTATACCCCGACAGGAATCCTTCATCATGATCCCTATGTAATATTCTCACCTAACATTAAGTCTGAGTTTGATGTATACCCATTATTGGTTCTAACCACCTTTCACATATTAATTCCTTTGATTCTTATGCTGACCTGTGAAGTTATAATATTATACACAAAGACATGGGGAAATAGTAACAGACTAGCTAGCTTGTTCAGTGTCACTTGGCTAATAAGTGATAGCACTGAGGTTTTAATACGGCAGTGTGCCTTTAAAATCCTGCTCTCAACTGCTATGGTGTTACATCCTGAAAAAGAAGTTAATATTTACAGAACACTTGCTGTATCAGACTATTTGCAGTCTCCATGGTGTCGCTTCTACTGTTTGTCCCTTTTAAAGGCATAAAACTATATTTTAGGAAGGCTCGGAAACCTACCCAGAGGTCTTCTCCTAGCAAGCCAGGTTGGTGCTTTGAACTCAAGACCTCTATTCCCAAAGCACATGGGTTTTGTAGTTCTGCTTTGTTTTGTTTTTGTTTGTTTTAGTCAAGGTAAAATGTAACTCAAACTGACCTATAACTTACTATGTGGATGAGGATGATCCCCCTGCCTCTACCTCCTGAGTGCTGGAATTAGAGATGTGTGCCATCAGATCCTGTTTATGAAGTGCTAGAGATCCAAGCCAAGCCTTTGTGAGTCTGAAGCAAGCATTCTACATCCCAAGCTGAACACAACACACGCTGTTAAGTAGATCATTTTGGCTTCATCACAGGCTTTCCCTAAAGGAGGACACATGTGTGGTGAGGAAAACCTGGGCATCTCTGTGGGGAAGATGGTGACATGGGCCACCAAGGACACGCAAATATGTTTCGTGAAGAGGTTGGCTGTTTTGAGTAACTTGGCAATTTGAGGAAGTTAAATGGGAGATTGCTGGCTGTGCTTCACACTGGGAAACGTACTTGCATTTTTAGTTCCTGTGGCTTGAAACAAAATCCCAGAGTGAATCATTAGTAGTGCACTCTGAGCTGAAGCATGGTGACTCTGAAGTCACCAGCAAGGGTGACTGACCTCTCAAGAATTTATGAACTCCTCGAAACTGGCAAGCTCAAAATCCACCACACTCTTAGCTCTGTGTCCTTTTAATCCAACATGACCCCAGTCTCAGACAATATTCAATCAAGAAAGATTGTATGGAAGTTGTCAAGTGGGAAGCTTTTCCTGTGATAACACAGCTTCTCTGTAATTAAGATGTTACCCCAATCTTCATAGATGCAGTTGAAAGTTGGGAAGGTGACTATAGAAAATATACTAGCCATATACAAAGAGTCATATCTAAAAGTTCCATCAGAGAGTCATGGAGGGACAAAACATACCGAAAAGTCCCACCTTCTGTCCTTCTTCTGGTACCCATGAGCAGCCTACCATGATGCCAACAGTAAGAGGATGTGGTAGAGTTGTTTGATGCATTCCCTTGGGACATCTTGGCTCATCATTGCTTAGAGTGTTTCCTCATCTTTTTGTCTAGTGCAGGACTTCGCTTTATGATATTTCCTGTGTTTGTAAATATTCCTTGATTATAGGGATGAGCCTCCCTTGAGTAGGTTAAAATATAAACTTAAAGTCAATACAAAAAGAGCTTTAGCTCATGGGGAAAGATAGCTGTTCAAGTAGTGTGGTGGTTTCCTGGGAAGGATTCTTTTTTTCCAAAACAAAGCCACTTGTATGGAGGAAATATTTGTTTGGCTGAAAGTTGGAAAGATGAGGATTTACAAGATGGCCATCGAAGACACCACTCCATCTATAAAGGTCCATATAGAGAAGATGAGGTGGGGAAACCGTGTTAACACACCTACTAGGGAGCAATTGTGTGGCCAACTGATGGAGGAAGGTCATTGGCTAATAAAGGAACTGCCTTGGCCCATTTTATTGGTTAGAACAGAGGTAGGTGGAGTAAACAGAACAGAACGCTGGGAGGAAGAGGAAGTGAGCTCAGACTCGACAGCTCTCCTCTCCTGAGCAACGCCTCAGAGAGACGCCATGCCCCAGCTCCGACCCAGGATGGACTTAGGCTAGAATCTTCCCGGTAAGACCGGTGCTCACAGATTATTAGAGATGGGTTGATCGGGATATCAGAATTAGCCAGTAAGGGCTAGAGCTAAAGGGCCAAGCAGTAATTAAAAGAATACAGTGTCTGCGTAATTATTTCAGGGCATAAGCTAGCCGAGCAGGTGGCTGGGGTGTTGGGGACGCAGCCCCGCTGCTCCTATTACTACAGCCAACTAGGGTATTCTTGCTTAAATAAAATAATCAAATGCTCATAATGCAAATATAGTCACTGGTGTGGCATATACTGTCATTTTTAACTTCATATGTCTAGATACCTAACCACACACTAACAAAACCCAAGAATTCTCGAGTATAACTCTATGGCAATAGTGCTAATATATATATGCATAACCCAGTCTTCTAAGCAATCAGCAGTTCATAAACACATGTCGACTAAAGGATGGGTGACCCATCAATTGATTGAATGAAGGCATTTTCAAAATCAAATATACTGATACTCAATAAAATCACAAGCCATTAGTCTAAATAAATAACTCAGGGACCATTTCCCAAGCTGAATTCATGGCCACACGCAACAACAACCTTGCATTAGGCATATGTGAAATCAGTAATAAATTTCCAAATTAATCACTTTACTCACAGTTGGGTTGGAGGCAATAAGCAGAAGCAGAAAGGGCAATAATCACATAGTGGGATCTGCTGTGGGATCTATGCCGCGATGAGAAAGAGCATATGCCTCAAGCCCCTAGCCTGCTCCATTTTTCCCATAGCAGTTAACATCTTACAAAAATAATATGAAACTGACTTCTATATTATGTTTGTTTTTTTACTTTAGGCCCCCTCACTCTAGGCTAAAAAGTATTGCAAAATTTAAGATTTTTCATTGACCTATACCAGCTCTTGAACAATTTGACTCACGGTAGTTAATCAATAAATACTTGTTGAATTCATAAGCTAGTTTATTAGTTAATAGCTTATACTTCCTGATGTACCATACCATCACTGTCCAATGCTTAAATGTCTCATCCCTGCCTTGGGGTATGAACAAGATCTTAAAGATTATTTAAGATCAATGGTTCTAAAAGTTCAGTCAGTAAGTGACGCTTTATCAGTCTTTAGTGGGAAAGTTGTTGTATGTTGCTTTTCCTTTTCTGGCCTTAAGATGTTCTTCTATTTTGTAAACAGTAGTGGTAGCAGCTGGTAATTAGCTGTGTGTGTGTGTGTGTGTGTGTGTGTGTGTGTGTGTGTGTGTGTGTGCATGCGCACACATTTGCACACACATGTCCTTTATCTTAAGTTGGATTTATGTTTTTGTGTGGACTGAAAGTTTCACACCCAAAGAACCACTGATTTGGGCTGAAAAGGTGGGTCTGGCTGCCCTTCCAGAGGACCAGGGTTCACTCCCCAGCACCTGCACAGTAGACCACAACTGTCTGTAACTCCAATGCCAAGAGACCTGACAACTGCTGTCCTCCATGGACACCAGGCATGCACACAATGACCAAACACATATTGGGACAAAACATCCATACACAAACAATAACAATTATTATTATTTTTTTTAGAGAGTCATTTATTTGGCTCAAAGTAAGGAAACTCGGGGATAGAAACTACCAGTGCTCCTTACCTGATCACTTGGAAAGTGATAGTTGAATTCAACTCTTCTAACCCCAAGTCCAAATTTTGTTTTAGCTTTCGTGTTGTTTGAAGTCTTTTTTATCTTGGCTGGGTTTTGGGTTTTGGTACTCAAAATTGACCGAACACATGCTAAGTATGCATACTGTCTAACACAGAGCTGCATATCCAGCCCACAGTCTACGCAGCATCAATTTTTGTTTTGATTTGTTTTTCAAGACAGGGTTTCTCTGTGTAATAGGCCTGATTGTCCTGAAATTCACCCTGTAGACCAGGCTGACCTGAAACTCACAGAGATCCACCTGCCTCTGACTCCTGAGTGCTGGGATTAAAGGTATATGCTACCACACCCAGCATAGCATCAACTTTTAAATAGGAAATCTTTTGCACGGGCCTAGATTTTGAGTGCAGAAATTACAAGTACAAAACCAGCTGACTCATGGAGCTCACATTGGGATTCTGAAATAGCATTCTTTAAAATCTTCACATTTTAAAACTATGATTTTTGTTCTTGGTAATTTGAGAGACTGCTGGATTGCCAGTTCCAGGAAGAAGCTCAACTAAAACTCCAAGGATTGTAGGCAACCACAGATTTAACCTGTGTATAATGTATTTCCTGGTGGGTTTTCATTTCATGTAGGTGGATCAGGTCAGATTTATTCTTGCTTTCGGGCTTTGGTGGTGTTGATGGCTATGGTAGTTTTTGTTTTTAAGTATTGGATATGAAACTCAGCCCTTCATGCATGCTAGTCAGGTGTTCTTTCCTTGAGCTACACCGTGTGTGTGTGTGTGTGTGTGTGTGCTTGTGTGTGTGAGCTTGTGTGTGTGTGTTTGAAAGAGCAAAGTCAGCATGCTTTTATGTATGGTCCACAAGAAGACATGAAATCTTAATGTACTCAGAACACCGTGGAGAGTTCTAACAAGATGGTTTTGATGAATTCAACACAAGCTGCAGTGACTTCAAAGATAGGCATTCAATCTGGACAGCAACCTAGCTATAGTATAAGATAAACAAAGGAATCCACTGTGAACTTCAATTTTAAAGAATGATTGAAAGCTATATCCAGTGAGATGACCCAGCAGGTAGAAGTGCTTGTTGTACAAGTGGGTCCCTGGAATGTGGTAAAGAAAGAACTGATTCCTAAAAGTTATTCTCTGACCTCCACAGGCACTCTGTGACATATATACTCCCATGTTAACACACACACACGTGCATACACTAATATTAGTAACGATGATGATGATGATGATGATGATGATGATGATGATGATGATGATAAGGGGAAACAGAAATCGGAGGAGAATAATGCAAGGCATGATCAACTTTAAGGAATAGAATAGACATAGAAAAGGATACATGTACACAGTGTCTCATTCAGCTCAGGCTGAATGGTAACAAAATACCATAGTCTAGGTGGCTCCACAAACAAAAAGAAAAGACATTGATTCCTGACAGTTCTGGAGGCTGTGAAACTGAACGGCAAGGTGATGGTAGCTTGGTTTCGGATGGGCTCTCTGTAGTTTACAGTTAACCACCCTTTCTTGATGTGCTCTGAGATGGGCTTTCCTTAGAGATATTTCCCTCTTTCTCCCTTGTCTTATAGGGCCACCAATCATTTGATCCCATCTCTACGACTTTAGCTGCCTTCAGGACCTTCCCCAAGCCCTAGCTCTAAATACAGTTTACACTGTGGGTTAACGCTCCAGCAAATAGATTTCAGGAGAACAAACGGCAGTGTGTTGTCTATAGTCCCCTGAAGTAAATGTGGTCAGCCACACAATGTGACTCATTCTATAAAAGCATCATAGTTAAAGCTACTCAACAGTGAAACCAGTTGCTCACTTTCTGAAGCTGTGGCTTTGCGTCCCTCCAGGATGACGAGAAACACATTCCTAGGGTGAACGAAGTGTGGAAGAGAAAGCACTTCACATCCCTCTCGCTCAAAGCTGCAATAGTTGAACTTTTTGACACTGCTATTTCAGTACGCTCACTATAAACACCCTTCTTCTGAAAGACTGGATCCATAGATGGTTATTTCATCATACAGAGGAAGTCTAATAGAAGGCTTAAAACAACATTCAGACAATGTATGATGACCTAAAATGTCACAATTCTTGAATTTGCTGTGAGCTCTGAGGTCTGATTGTAATCTGGACTGTGCATGGGTTTGTAATTTTGTGAGAGCTCAGAGGTATGGTTTAGTCAGTTTTTGAACAGCATTCTCAACACTTCTTCTTATCAGTTTCTTAAGAAGAACCGAAGAACCTTCAAGAGGTTAAGTCTGATTCCATGAATGCGATTAGAAGTGTCTAATAGGTAAACTCATTTCAAGCATAGTGCTTGGTAACTATTAGGTAGGAAAAGCCCAGAAAAAGAAACTAGGTTAGGGGGGAAAAGCAAGATTATTCGTTCATTGTTTTTCTCCTACACACTCCATGATCTCCCAGTAAGTCTACAGATGTAGTTGAATCCACCAGACCAAATTTGGAATTATAGCTCACCCATAAATTCTTGGCAACCAACCCTATTTATTAATTCTGAGCTCTGTTTTACTCTAAACTGAGCTATGGCCAGTTTATGTGTGTAAGCAGAGACTGCTCATTCATTCCTGGCCACCCAGACCCAAATAATCACACAGAAACTATATTAATTACAGTATTGCTTGGCCAATGATTCTCCTAGTGTACTCCTAGCTAACTCTTACATCTTAAATTAATCCATCTTTATTAATCTATGTTTCAACACGAGGTGTGGCCTAACAGTAAAGTTCTGGCTTGTGGCTTGTGTCTTTCTTCTTCAGCAGCTACATGGCGTCTCCTTGACTCCACCTACTTTCTCTCTTTATCTCTGTTTGGATTTCCTGCCTGGCTTTCTTCTACTAAGCCATTGACCAAAAGAGCTTCTTTAATAACCAATGGTAATAAAACATATTCATAGCATACAGAGGGGAATCCCATATCTCTCACACACATACATATACACACACACAGAGTGACCATGAACTCATTCTGTAGTCTAGGTAGGCCCTATTTTAATAAAACAGTATAATGAAGGAAGGTCTAAGATTCATCCTGTGGCCTCTGCCTTCCCATACACACACATGCATACACATATACATGCCACATCTACATACAACACATACACACACACACACACACACACACACACCTGGTAGCAATTTAAAACACAAATATAAATGGCTCAAGGAAGCCCAAAATGTGTTTTTACCTATAAAAGAAAATATATGAGATTGTCTGGTGACTAAAACTTCTTGCTAATGATACCAGGCTTTTGTAAAGGAGGTAGAAAAAAAAATCTTCATTGTATATTATCTAATTACTGATAGCTATCATGGAAAAAATAAAGGGCATGCTGTTCTTTCTTTCCTTTTCCTTCTTGTTGCTAATCTTGGACGGAGCCCATTTAACCATGAATAATCTTAGACTGTAAAATAGCTCTGTCTCTAAGTATGATGTCTCAGAGAAGTTTCACCAACTCCCATCAAAGCATCTCCAATGTAGAGAGAGCTCATCAGACAGCAGAAAAGACTTGTGATGTGTTTGTTCTCATTCTCCTTGCCAGGTTTGAATTCTTCAACAATTCCTTAGAGACTTCTCTAAGAAAAGTGGGCCTCTTGATCCAACATGAATGATGTCCTTAGATTAGAAGAGAGAGAGAGAGAGAGAGAGAGAGAGAGAGATGTCTATGTGAAGATTAAAGTGATGCTTCTACAACCAGGGTATCCCCAAAGACTGCCAGTGACCAGCAGAATGAAGGGGCGGAGGCAGAATCTTCCTTTCAGAGTAGCAACCAACCCATCTATCTGGCAGTTGAGCTTTCAACTTTCACCCTCTGGAGCATGAGGATCCCCCATAGTTACACTCATATGTGTATACGCGTGTTGGTGCTACACATGATGAATATAATAGACCACATTTTTCTAATCCACTCATTAGTTGACAAACATGTAGACTGGTTCCAGTTCCTAGCTATTGTGAAGAGAGCAGCACAAAGGTAGAAGACAATGTGTCTCGGCAATAGTATTCTATGGATGTCCTCTGGATGCGTGTCCAGGGGTGGTGGATCTGGGTCTTCTGGAAGATATGATCCTAGGTTTTTGAGGAACCTCCATCTAATTTCCATAGTAGCTGCACCAGTTGTCACTCTCAGCAGAGGATGCAGACTCTGTCATCAGTGGATTTGTTCTATATACACATCTGAGAAGTAAGGACAAGTGATGCTGGGTCACGTTTGCCCTGGGTAGAACTTGGTGGAATCTCTGCTTATGTGCACCACACCTCTAAATTCCATTCTGTTATCTTTCTTGGAACCAAGAAAAACAAAAGAAAAATAGCAACAGGAGGAAGGCAAAGCAGGACACTGGCTGCCCTGACTTCAGGGGACACCGTGGCCAACGCATCATCATTTGTCACCTTGGCATATTTTATACCGGTCTTCAAAGTGTGGCCCTGAAACAGCAACGCAATTGTGACATGGCAGCTATTTTTGAATGCAAAATAGTCCCAGACCTATGGCATCAGAAACCCTGGCACAAAGCTGCTTCTATTCCAGGCTGATGTTTGCAATCTGCTAATAGAAGCCAGTCATAGTCCACTCCCTTCATCACAGTTTTATATAAGAACAGACAGCAGTAAAGCCAGAGTGAGCCAATGAAATACAAAGAAGGGCCTTCTTGTGACAATTTGGGAAGATAATGAATCTCTCTTGGATGCACAAGATGGAGCATGTTGCCTGATTGCTATGATGCCATGAACTAAGTACTGGCTCTTTAATGGCGTTCTGTGACTGTTAATTCAATCCATTCAGAAACCCACTCTACCTCTAGACTGTAAACAACTAACTCATTTAAGTCAACTCTTCATTTTCTTGTATTTCCTTTTCTTACCTTTCCTCCCTTCCTCCCCTGAAGAGCACAAAGTTACCGGTGTAAACTGCCAGGATTGGCGGTTTAAGGCATTTCCATTTGAAGTAGCTGAAGGAATCCCAAGACCAGCGCTCAGTCCAACTCATTTGCAACCTATTGTTGCTCTATCCTCTGTTTCTCACAAATGTCACCTTCTCCAAGTGCTCTCCCATCAGCCTCCTCCCCTTTTTATTGAGTCAAATTCCACCCACTCTCCCAAGTCTTTCACAGGTCAATCAAGGTGCCTTGATCGTTCTGTCCAATCTGTCTGCCCTCCTTGGGCTTCAATTTCACTTACTCTGGAAAGTTCCAGTGTGTTTCCGTCACATATGGCCTTCTGTTTTCTCTCCTGTACACTGGCCCCTGTCACTGGACATGACTAAGTAGACATGTGAATGATGACTTGCCCTGCTCTTTGGAGAAGGAAATGTTGGGGTACCAGATGCTGACCCCATCATTAAGCCACGGATATTCTCTAGCTGTGACCACCTCATCAAATCCCACTATAATTGTGACTGTCATCCTATCATGATCTGTCTGGAGTCAGATAAGGGGGGAGGGGGACACCTGTTCAGTGAGGAAGAAACAGAAGAAACCCCGCATCAGCACCCAGGCCTTCTTCTGTGTCTGCTCAGGTCTGTGCTTTGTGGCAGGAAGCAGAGAGTGTGAAGACTGTACAAGAACTGGGGGTTACAGTGTAGCTTAGTGTTTGAGGATGTGGTCACCCACACCTGAACTCTAGAAGGTTCTCTCTAGAAGGAAGCTGTTGTCTAATTACAACCTCCAGGCAAGTCAGTTGACTTCTCTGACCCTCTGTTCCCTTGTCTGTAAAATGGGATTTCTAATCATCTTGGTCTCATTATAGGACATGAGAAATTTTTGTTAAAGGTCATGTTCATAGACTACGTAGCATCCTGTCTGGCACACAGTGAGTGCTCAACAAATAGATAAATAGTAGTCATTGTTAGGGGCCCAACCTTTCTGTGGCTCGGTGCTGGATTCCCGTTCATCTGTGATGGTGGGAGGTGAAGGCCTCTACACAGCCTCCTATTGGGTTAGTCTGTCTTCTGCTACTGTGATAAAAGATCTGAGGAGACCAAACAATGCAGGCCCATTCAGAGAGTTTGGAGATTTGAGGAGCTTAAGTTGCAGGTCCTAACTCAGGGGTGATTGCTTGGTTCTTTTAAATTAAGATAGCTCACTCTAAAAGTCACTCTCCTTGTGACAGGAGGTCGGGATATGCAAATGTACTTCTGTTCCTTCTCTTGTACGTAGGAGGTCACCTAGAGAAGGACGGTCTTCAGCCGCAGTTAACCTAGAGCTCCCATCTAGACAAAGGAATGCTAATGATTTGATGTCTCAGAGTGATAAGGCCATTGACTGTGTGAGTTACCCTTTTGTATCAGGTTAAGAAAGTCTTCTGTTGCCTTCTCTCCCTGTTTATGTTGGGTATAAAAGAAGTGAAAAAACAAATCCTGAAATCCTGTGAATTTCAGGATTTCAATCACTGAATGCCCTCCCCGATGTGTTCTATGTTTTCTTTCTTATTATTTTTATGTGTCTTCATATTCTTTACTTATATTTCTTCAATTCCCATGCCCTTACCCTGGTAAGTATTTTTGTCAAGGTCAGTCCTTGACAAATCATTATGAAAGGTTTGCTTTGTATCAGAAGTTTCAATTCATGGTTGCTTGCCTCTTTTGTTTTGGGCTGGTAGTGGCAAAACACACAATGGCAGGAATGCATGGTAGAAGAGGCTTGCTCACTCAAAGTTACTGAGAAGCAAAGAGAAAACCAAAAAGGGCCCAGGTGCTACATCCCCTTCGGAAGCAAGCTCTGATGCCTTAACTTTCTTCCCATCTTTGCCTCTTAAAGAATCTCCCACCACCAATAGTTAATGAGGCAAACCTTTCATTACATGAGCCTTCTGGGGACATTCAAGACTCAAACTATAGCAGCTGTTCTTAGTCAGGGACGCTAAGGGAGCCAGGACCTGGAGTGCAGCTCGTCCTGGCACTCTGCCTGCTCAGCTGCTGTGCGTTAACTAACGACGAGATGTAAAATATCCCCACCATCCTCGCTCTCGGAACATCCCCTAACTCCCAGCACCACCTCTCTAACCCTGCAGTAGGCGCTGTCCATTCCATCCACCCAGCACTCTCTAGTGCTCACAGTCCCTTTCTGTCTGTTCTTTCATGTGGCCCTCACACCAGCCTTGTGTGACAGCTAAGGACAATCTTTATTAAGCCTCCCTTTACCTATTATAAATGCAAAGTCCGGTGACTGCAGTTTGCCAAAGATGGTAGGGTCAGGAAGCTGCAGTCAGGGATCCAGATGATCTAGGCCAGACTTAGTCATTCCCCACCCCCTCATGGCCTTGTGCCCTGTACAGGCAACGGGATTTCCCAATGAAACGCGTGTGCGTTCAATGTACAAGATTCTTTCAGCCTTATAACAGTGCTGGGAGGAACTCCTTGAGACCTACTGTATATGGTGCCGCACATAAAGAGGAATAGACTTTTCAACGAATTGGCCATCTTTACTGTCATCCATTGCTTACTGGCCTGTTTCCTATGGCTTGCTCAGCCTGCTTTCTTACACACTCCAGGGCTACCTGTCCAGGTGTAGTACTGCCACCCTCCCATATTAATCACTCATTAAGAAAGTGCCTCACAGGCCAAACTTATGAAGGTATTTTTCTCAGCTGTGGTCCCCTCTTCTCAGATAACTTCCTACCTGTGTCTAGTTGCCAAAAAACAAACCAAAACAAACAACAACAACAAAACACACACACACACACACAAAAAAAAACAGGGCACTTGCCTCCCAAATCTTTGGTTTCATCTCTAATAGGGGAGAGTAATACTAATATTCACAAAAGCAAAAGGTTTAAGCTGTCTGCTTAGCTTGTTATCTGAGTAGCCTACCAGTCTTGATTGGCATATGGCGGGTATCATTTCTAATCCTAAACCATGAGTAAGCAATGCTCTCTAAGCTACACCCGCACAGATAATACAATAAAGTAACATAAGAAAACAACCCAAATCCAATGCTTATTCTTCAGCCTCCACCATTGCTCAAGAGAATTTCAGATATCTACCGAAAAAAGATGCTGCAGCCAGGCATGGGAACACAGGTCGGCAACTCCAGCACTCGGCTGGCTGTGGCAGGAGGATTGTGAGTTCAAGGTGAGCCCTAGTTACACTAATTGTGCATGTGTGCATGTCTGGGTGTGCGAAGGATCTGCCATTCATGTTTTCATTGTTACTTTGAGAACTTAAACCACAAATTCCAACGTAAGCTATCGCAGTCAAATTGTAAAATATTACAGTCAAATTGTAAGTCATCACAAGCAAGCATTAAAGTAAAAACGATGACAACAATACAGATGAAAATTGTAGAAAAAGAAGTCATTTTCACATAGAAGACATTCTATCTCACAATCCCTTGGTGGATGAGACTGTATTCCCATTTCACAGATAAGGAAACCAAGCTTCCGTGTCTCCATAACAGAGCCTCCGAGTCTCCTACCTCTACATCTAGACATTGCTGTTGATTCTTCTTCATTCATAGTAAAGATTACCACTTCTGTCGGCACGGCCCCAGCAGAGTGGAAAGGAGAGCCAACTGCCTCTAACCCCTTAACCAGAACCTTCCCCCTTTGCTTACAATGTGGTTACCATGAGCTCTGGCAGCAGATACAGCATCCAGCCAGCCAAGGTCACAAAATGCAGCCCATCATTCTCCCAATATTGGAATGGTCCCATCCTTCCTTTCTAGAACATTATTTTTACAAAGGCTATCATATAATTTCCTCCAGGGAAGTTTTAATGAAATGCCCTGTTTCCTTATATAAGAAAGGCTCATGAAAAATCCTGGAACTCGCCTGTTATATCAAAGAAGATAAATATTTTGGTTGGCACGCTGTCAACTATTAATTCCCAAGTTCAACTTGACTATTTTGTTTAGACTATGAACTCATTAGTTTGGGCTCACAAATTTAGGATCTGAAACATTCTGGGAAAAGCCTAAAGGAATTGGCCTTCTTACCCATGAAAAGCACAACCCCAATGAAAATCACCTTTCATAGAGGTGCTCCTGTGTTTCTTAAGAGACCAATGCCAGGGAGTGCTGCTGGTTTTCAGGGTTGTTTGATGCTAGCTTCTTCCACTTAGAATCTCCAGGACCCTAGTGGTGATTTCTCCCACTTTTGGCTGGTTTTTTTTTTTCACACAAAATGGGAGGTGTCTTAAGCTACAAGGAAATGTGAACTGGTGTCTAGTGTTTTTGTTATTAGGAAATGGTGGGGATGGGCAAAGGAACCACAGTGTGGACTTGATGTTTGAACTAGCCATCTCTCCCTCTTCTCCCCTCCCCCGCCAAGCCTCTGAAGTTGTGCGGAGAAAAAGCTCTCAAAGCTTGGCTATGACAAAGGCAAGACTAATGGGGGAGCAACTGGGCAGCTCTTCCTTCCAGGACATTAACTCAGGCCAGTCTGAAGAAAATATAGCAGCCAGCTAGGTTACTGCTGATATCTGTGCAGGCTCCACTGAGAGATTTCACTGGGCTGATAAAAATGTTGTAAGTGTAGTCAGTAAAATGAGTTTACAAACAGCATAGGAGATTATTTAGGATATGGGGCAACAAAAGAAACAAAGTAAATGCATGCAAAAACACTGTTAGAAAAAAACTAAAAACATGCACTAACATGGTGATAACCCAAAGTCATAAGATGTTTCTATTATAAACAAATGATATAAACACACACATACACACAACAGACACACAATCATAATAAATACAATTTAAAAAGGAAGTCAGGATGGCAGTCATGAGAACTTGAAGTCCTGAGAGCATAGTAGACAGCTGTCTCTTCCAGCCAGTGTACACTTTCTCCAAGAAGACAGTACTTGCTATGGGGAAATGCCCCCTTCCATTCCTAGAGGTAGGGCTGGGATGACTGACAGAAAGGGGATCCAATGAACTGCAAGCAATCATCATATGTAGCTCCTCTGGGTATGGACACGTGATCTGATGAGACACAGGGAGAAGTTTCCTAGAGCTTCGAGGAAAGACAAGAGTTCATGCATCTGCTGGAATGGTGTGCCGGTGGGAGGCTTGAAACTGCTGGAGTCATTTAGTTACCACAGACGGAAGACATGAAAATGACTCAGGCAACCACAGAGGAGAAAGCAAGACTACAGCCATATTACCAAGGCTGAATGGAGGGATGGAGAGAAGGCTGGACCCTTTTGGCAGTGTGGATCAAAGCTTGCCTGAGGCCTGTGCACTTCTCAGGAATGTTAAGGAGAGTCCACTGATACATAACTCTCTCTGAGGATGAATTCTAAATCTACACTGTAAGCTGTGAATACTATTTCCACAGTGTTTAAGAGTCAGATCCCAGTGTCTGCAGATTCTGCCTTCCTACTCTGACAGTCGCTTCTTTGTCTGTGTATTATACCAACAATGAAATACTAGCTATTTCACCGCTGGAAGAGTTAGCTACCTTGAACTAGCTCAGAAGTGAACATTATTACTGCCATCCTGATTTCCTTTTTAAATTGTATTATGATTGTGTGTGAGTCTGTTGTGTGTGTATATCATTTGTTTATGATATAAACATCTTTTGACTTTGGGGTACTGCCATATTGGTACATTTTTAGTTTTTTTTTTTTAACAGTGTTTTTTAAATGTAGAGAGCCAGGCATGCTGTCTCTTGCATCTTACAGAAGTCATGTGTGTGCTATGTGTGTGCATGCTTATGTATGTGTGCAACTGTGTATAGGTGTCAGGTATGCATGCCCTTACACACATACACACAGAAGCAAGAGACATCCTTCTCTACCACCCTCTACCTTATGCCCTTGAGACAAGTTCCCACTCGCTGAGCCTGGAGCTGGCCTGGCAACCAGTCAGCCCTAGCAATCCTCCTGCCTCTGCCATCCACCGCACTGGAGTTACAGTTGAGTACGCAGCATGCCCAGCTTTTCGCATGGCTGCTGGGGCATCATGCTTGCAGAGCAGGCTCACTGAGCCCTCTCCCCAGCCCTAATTCGGAAGATTGGATTCTTCGGGACAGAGAGCATCTCCAATATTATCCAGCTGATGGATCTTTGGGTTTTATAGTCTTCAGTACTCATATAAATAGGTAATGAAAAAATGGCAGAAGTACATTCAGGCTTATTTCATAAATCAAAGCCAAAATTTATTCATCAATTTTTAAATGAAATTCAAGTTAGTAAGTCCAACAGCAGACATTTTAAGCCAATCCAAAGATAAAGTAATTTAACACATGCTGCGTAATAACAGTGGGAAAATACTGCCTTTGTTTTCCTAATTAGGCCATTGTTTGTTTGTTTGCTTGTTTGTTTTTGTTTTTCAAGACAGGGTTTCTCTGTAGCTTTTGGAGCCTGCCCTGGAACTAGCTCTTGTAGACCAGTCTGGCCTCGAACCCAGAGAGATCCAACTGTGTCTGCCTTCCGAGGGCTGGGATTAAAAGCCATTGTTTCTATAAGAGCAAAAAAACTGTGTTTTCAGTCAGAGCAATGCAATTCATACACACAACAGTCATGATTTGGACAGCATTGTGGGCATTGTGTGGTCTGGTGGCATATGGAATGTTCAGGGCATGCTGGCTGTGTGTGGTGAGGTCACCAAGGCAACACAGGTGACTGCCACCAGAAACCCCTCGCATTTGTGTCGTCTTTGGTTTTGAATGACTTGTTGGTCATTGTAAGTTCAGAAGCCTTTTACTTTGGCTAACCTTTGTGTGATCCCCACACTCAGTTCTGAGACTCTGCATTTAAACAGCACTGT
This sequence comes from Microtus pennsylvanicus, assembly GCF_037038515.1. NCBI lineage: Eukaryota > Metazoa > Chordata > Mammalia > Rodentia > Cricetidae > Microtus > Microtus pennsylvanicus. Next base: position 39,130,230 of record NC_134584.1, on the reverse strand, counting down.
TTCGGAGGCTGTGTCTCAGAATACAACACTGTAACTTCTTCCTTGACACGGGGCTTCACTCTTTCGCACCACCCACATCTCACCCTAGGCGTAACCACTGTATCCGTCCCTGTTGGCTCCCTGGCTTCACTGCCTGCTTCCGACGATGACTAAAGGGAATTAAGACTGTGAGTCCACATTCTCTCGGTGCCATGCTACTTACCTTTCCACATTTTGTGAGCTTTCAAGAAATCTCAAATGCACGCGCTGTAACTACCGACACAGATGAGGACTCTTACATTCTAAGATGTTGGAAATTACCTAGGAACTGCTGGTCACACTCTTAACAGAGAGCCCTATCTAGTCCATCTTACTGAAATCACCCAGAATGGCCACCTTCCTTCCCCCACAAAAGGAGGCACTGCCCTAGGTCAGGCCCTCAAGTGCACGCCCTGATGTCACCTGTCACCTCCATTTTTTTTGCTCCTCAAACTCACCTCCACAGTGCTAGAGAATTGACTTTTTGAGCCAGGTTCTGGGTGAAAAGCTTCAATGCTAGGCTGCAGATATAGGCCAGTGGATAGAGTGTTTGTCTACCATGTACAAAACCCTAGGTTTGATGCCCAGCACCACATATACCAGGTGTGGTATCACAAGCCTGAAACCGAATGGATGCAGGAGGATGAGAAATTTAAGGTAATCCTTATCGGTATATCAAGGCCGAGCAGTAAGTGGGGGCTACATGAGAACCTGTCCAAATGACAACCAATAAAAGCACCATAGTGCCTCCCTACAAAATAAAGCCCAAATTCTCCACGTGGCAAGGTATCTAAGGAAGGCCTCCTCCTTCTTGTACCCTTTTATCTCTCTCCCCTACACTCTGCAGTACTCTCATCTCCCGATAATTTGTCTTTTCACCGTCTTACTGTTTCCTCTTGCTACCTCCGAGTTCTCAACTGCTGAGTTTATCTTTTCAGTGGTTGCTTCCTGGACAGAGAGATGATTTAAGGGATAAGGCACTTCCCAACAAGTGGGAGGACCTGAGTGTAGATCCCCATCACCCACATGAAAGCCAAGGGCAGGGATACCTGTCTCTAACTCCAGTACTAGGATGATGGAGAAGCAGATCCTGACTGCTTGCTGGTTAGCCAGTCTAACCAAAGCAGTGAGCTTCAGGTTCAGAAGAGTCCCCGTCTCTCTGACTCTGCCTACTTTCTCCCAGCATTCAGTTTAGTTTTCCTGCCTAGCTCTATTCTGCCCTGCTGTAGGCCCAAGCAGTTCTTTATTCATTAACTAATAAAAGCAACACATAGGCAGAAGAATTTTCCACATTATCTCCCATTTTCTGTCTAAATAAGAACGGTCTTAACTTTAACAAATTACATACAACAAAAGTTATCAAACAAGAATTACAGTTAGAATATTTAGTCCATTTACATTTGGCAAATTAAAGAAAATATCATTTATCCTATCTTTGCAAGTCTAAAGTTTTATATCATCATAGAGCTGCTGAAGGAGAAAGATGCCCTCTGGAGCCCTCCAGAACTTTGCTAGTAGGTCATAACCTCATGGTGATGCACAGATTAATAGAGATTGCTTAATTTAAGATGTAAGAACTAGCTAGAAATATGCAGAAGTATGCATAAGCTAATAGGCCAAGTAGTATTTTAATTAGAAAATAAAAAGAGTCCCTGTCTCAAAATTAAGGTGAGGAGAAAGATATCCAATATAGTCTTCTGGTCTCTGGTCTCCATATACACACAGCCACTACCACATGCATCCAACCAACTGTGCACACACACACACACACACACACACACACACGGCTGATTCATAATACTGTATGTGTTGCCAGAGACTAAGGTGAAGAACAAGAAAATTTTCTAGTTTACCATGTAACAAAGTATATTCATTTATCTGTGTTGCTATAACTCAATACCAGATGCTGGTTGTTTTGTTTTTGTCTTACAAAGAAAAGTTCATTCTTGAAGGCTGAAAGCCCAAGATGGAGTGACTCCTTCTATTTGGCTTCTGGTAAAGGTATCCTGGCTGCGTCACAAGATGGCGTAACAGCAGAAGGAAATGCCATGTGTCGACGAGGCCACACACATGGGGCTAGCTCCATAACAACCTCCCTTAATGAGATCAACAGTAATTCATTCCAAGGTGCTGCCCCTGTACCATGGCTACCTTCCACTAGGCACCAACTTTTAAAGGTCCCTCTCCTCTCCACATCACCACACTGACAACCAAACCTTGAGAGAGACACGCTCCAATCAATGTCACACCCAAATCCGGCTCTCTCTTTTTGCTCCAACTCCTTTTTCTCCCTGTGGTCAGAAGTTTCCAACCTCCCCAATTCCTTTTCTTGGATGAAAGGTCATTCATTTGAAATGATCTGAATTTTTGCTGAGAGTTTCTCATGGCCAAGAGTCGACTTCTGGGTCGGAACAGTCCTTAGATGAACGCCGAAAACTGGCAAGCAAGTTAGGCCACAACAGGCCATGGAAACAACATAAGCTGTCTTCTTCTTGGCGTGGACGCAGAATACAGCATATTGGATCTTGGCCCAGGAACCATTAACAAATAGGTAATATGAGCCACTAGAGCACCTACAGCGGGAGGTCATGTTGGGAGACGAGGCTGGGGGAAAGGCCAGGCTGTAGAGGACTTTATAAAAAGGCTTTGACAATAGGAACTGCCCATAGCTGCAGGGGAGCAAAATGGCCAGAATTTCAGTGTGTTGTATGATTAGTTTGAGGGCTTTTATTTACTGCTCTTAACAAAACAGTGATTCACTGTTACATTTTTATCTTACTATAATTTTTGAGCTGGAGATTTGGACGGGGTTCATCTAGACAATTCTGCCTCCGTGTCATTGATTGGGGCCACAGATTCATCTCATGGCTAAGCCGATCTAAAGTTCCAAGACGGGTCTCACTCACATGCTTGGTGCATAAGCAGGGGTAGCAGCAAGGCAGACATCAACAGGACCACCTTCATTCCTCAGAGCTCTTGAGGTGATGCTCTCAGCTCTCTTGAGGTGGTCTGCTAAGATGCATGGACTTCATACATGGTGTCTCAGCCCTCCCAGAGGCCACAGGGGGAGCCCCCAGCTCAACTCAGGTTCGTTTGTATGTATTCCTTCCATCAGTGCAGACTCAACTTCACATCCAAGAAGGGAACTAGTTCTAATTTTACCACAGAGTGTTAAGGGATTGTGGCTGTTTCTAGCCCACCCAGGGATAAGTGGGTACATGGAATAAGCCAGAGAGAACCACGCTCTTGAAATATTCAAGAATAAGTTCTCCCAAAATACTCTTTTTACCTTATCGGTTGCAGTGTGACATCGAGGTCATCCTTATTTGCTTATTTATCTATGACACTTTTTGCCCCTCAAGGAAAATATACATCTCTTTAGATCTATATCTCAGTGCTGGCATGTAATTAGTAGTGAATGTTTAGTGAGGAAACACGCTGAACAATTGGAACAATTCATACCTGTTAGCACCTAGGCACCCTCACCCCCAAGGTCTCAACTCATGCCATATTCCTAACAGTACCTCCTTAATTCATAGATTCAGGACCCCCACACAGCCCACTGTTTGATATAATTTTATTCTTCAGATAAAGATCTTAAGAAAAGTTTGATTGACAGTAAAATACTATTCCTTATGAACATTTTTGTGAAGGGCCTTCCTTTTGGGGAGACAGAAGGATAAAGAGGAAATGGATATATGTCTACAGTAGATGAATCCTAAACTGAAAACAAAATCAAAGATGCTCACAAATGGTAGACTTGATTTTCCTGAGAATATGAGATACATCTCTATACTAAGATAAGCATTGGATACAGCCCAAGGAAAGGGAAAATTGTTAGCAACTAGGCCGATAAGGCAAATATGGCTGAAGAAACAAATGACAGTATGGTTTAAATGACTGATCAAAAAGTGCTCAGTGCTTAGGAAGATGAGAACAGGTAGGAGATAACTGACAAGCTGTGAGAACAAGGTCTGGAGGTCACACTGAGGACAGGCTGCAGGTTCCGTGGGAGTGAACACAAAAGGGATGTGCAGAGGTAGGTGGCTAAGGACTGAGAATGAAACACAGCCCAAAGTTTGGGAGAGGGAGCAACTTCCGTCATAAACTGACTAGGATGAAGGTGTGGCTTTACCTGCAGGCTGCTTGCATAGAAGATGAAGGCGATGATCACGGGGAAAGGATGAGAAACTGCGAGCTCGGAGCAGTCACTGAATCATCGAGACGCACGCTGCAATCGTTAGATAGCAGGGTGTGTGATCAACTGTAGGTGTGACACAGAGTTTCAGAAACATCACAGGGCGCAGGCATAGGTCAGCAGAAGCAGGTAAAGTTTGTCTTCAGCTCTTGTCACCTGCAGACTGTAGCTTGTGTCATTAGCTTTGTTTGCGGGTCCCAATCACAGTTGGGGGGGTCATATGCCACTCCTCTGCCCATTCTTCTTCCTGTTCTATCAACCACATTTAGAAACAAGACGTTACGAAAAAAAGGTGCGTGTTGCGATGTTTGACAGGGCTGTCTAGTGACAAATTCTTAACCAGAAAGCGCTCTCATTTCAGGATCGACATTCTGCAGAGAGGTCTGGAAAAATCCAGTAGCCTCCAGAGTGGGTATTTCCTATTGTCTTGTGGTTCTGGAACTTCTTTGTCCAATACTGATTCATCTTTTCTGTTCAGGATTGTTTGTCAAACTTATTTTTCTTGTAATGAGTGTGTGTCCTTTTGAGTTTATGTGTACCATGTGTATGCAGGCATCCTTGGAGGTCAGAAGAGGGTACTGGTGTCCCTGGAACTGTGAGCCACCTGATATGGGTGATGGGAATTGAACTTGGATCCTCTGCTATAGAGCATCAAGCATTTTAACTGCTGGGCCATCTCTCCAGGCCCTTTGCTTAGGATTTTAATTAATTTCATAAAATGTGAATTTCTTAGTGCCATGAAAGCCAATACTGACAGCCATAAATAAACGATAAGGTACGTATGTGTAAGGGCAGCATAGACCTTCATATTCTCCACCGATGGGTCAAGGAGGTGCATGTGTTTCAAGATACTAACCTCCTTCTATTCATGACTACCTCAGAGAAACCGAACTTTAAATGAATGCTGTAATGCAGGAAGGCCTGAGAAGCAACTGCATGCATAAGAGACATTCAAGGATAACTAAGTGTTATAACCATGTGTCAAACCCTTTCTGCCTTTTAAAGAATTTCATTCTTCCAATGTAGCAGGCCAGAACCTTTATCATTTTGCAGACAAAGAAACTCCAGACTTTTCCAGGGCCACGGGCGATTTGTACTTTTGACAGTCTGGAAGCAGAGGCACCATGAACTGCTATGCATTGTTCCAAAGCCACCTTAGCTGCACCTTTGTAAGCGTTTCAATTGAACAACGCCTCTTCAAGTCTTTCTACCCCTATCTAGCCACACTCTGAAGTTAGCAGACAGCAGTGGCGAGAGGTGAACACATCTTTGGTTGAAGCATCAACCTCAAGCGTGTCTGGAACTCCTTTAATAGTGGCTTTGCAAAGCATCTCACCAACAGCTAAGGGGCCATGACTTAGAGCTGGGGTATAGAGATCTGCAGCAGAGAGAGAAGGAAAGGGGAGTAGGGAGAGGTGTTGTGCTAGATCCGTTTTATTCCAGCTGAATCTTCAACATAACAAAGAACTTTAAATGACTAATTTATGGGTATCATTTGCTCCATTACTGTAGCCTACCTTTCTCCCAAAAGTCCCTTGCCTGCAGTTTCTCTCTTTTTGAATCATTTTTTTCACTTTTAATCTTTTTAAAAAATTTTATTGAGAATTTTATAGAGTATACTTTTATCACATTCTTTGCTGTCCCTCAACTCTTCCCACACACCCGTCCACCCACTTCCTGTCCTTTTACTCCTTTAGAACAAAACAAACAAAAAGATAGATGTTGGGAAAGAGAGAATCAGTTTTCTCCAACGGAGTTACACTGATATCAACCACACTCCCGGGCAGGCCCCATGCTCAGCTAACCAACATGCACTGAAGTATTACTTTACAGATACACATTACTTATCTTTAAACTTCCTATCTTGCTTTATGTGTGGGAGAGTATACACACACACACACACACACACACACACACACACACACACACACACACACACACGAGAGCCTTTAGGTTCATTTTTCAGTAGAGGGAAAGGTGGTGAATTACAATGAAATTGGTTTTTCCGCTGTACTTCTAATCACAGATCAGGAGACGCAAACCACAAAAAAAAAAAAAAATCTGAGTTTCATGGCAAGTCACCAGTCCTGGGACTCACTGATCAAATCAATCACACCCAAACTCATTTACTAACAACAAAACACAGCACAGAAGCAGGGTTCGTTTACTTAAGCCTAGGATTGAAGCGGTCACCACTGGCGTGTGCATTTACAGCCACCAAGCCCTGCCCTATCCCCAGGGAGCTCCCTCGCCTCCAGAGCCCCGAGGGCCTCCGGGCGCTCTCCCGAGGCTAGCAGGCCCTCGGGGATGACCGCCCAAGGAGGCAGGCGAGGCCGGGCGGGAGGGATCGCGGGTTGCGGTCCGCGACCCCATTACCCTCGGGAAAATGGAACCTTCCGCCCGGCCACCCGCGCAGGAGCGGCAGCGGGGAAGCCTTCGATCTCGTCTGGGAGAGAAGACCGGGCTCAGCCACGGGAATCCGGGATGCCGGGAGCCGCATTACGGGAATCGCAGCTGCACGCAGCCCCGCCCCCTCGTCTCCGGCGACCCCGGACCAATGGCCACGCGCTCCGGGACTGATCCGAGCCAATCAGCTCCAGGGGTCCGACTCTAGGGGGCGGGCCCCTAAGGGGCGGGGCTAGGAGAGCCTAGGTCGGCCGCGGGCGGAGGGCGGCGTGTGCCGTCGGGAGGCCAGAGTTTCGAGCCCGCCGGGCTGCGGCTCAGCCGAGGGGCAGGCGGAGTGGGCCCCGATCCGCGAGGCTGCGGGACGCGCGGGAGCGGCGAGGCTCGCGGTCTGAGGTGAGGAGAGCAGGGCCCCGGCGCGGGAGGGGGCGGGCTGCCTGGCGCGGCCGCCACCTGGCACCCGGGGCCCAGCGGGGCCGGGCTGGAGCGTCGCGTACACCCGGAGCCCGTCAGGCCGGCTTGGGAATCCCCGCATTCCTTCCATCCCCACGCCTGGCTCCCACTTTCCTGGCGTTGTCACTGTCTTCTCAGCCGCGTTCCTGACGCACAGTTCCGGAGCCCCCCACCCCAAAGTTCCCTCGGGATCGCGCGTCCTGAGTGACCGCGTCCCGCGTTCTCCCAGTTCCTGTGCCTTGTCCCCTGAACCAGCTATGGACATGGCTCCAAAAAGTGTAGTCTTCTGTGTCCCCTGAAATGCCACCCGCCCCAGACTTGACTTCACTCCCTGCTCTTGATTTCTCTTTCCCAAAGTGAACTTTTCACCCAGAAATCGCAACGTTTTGGCGTTGATGAAAGTTCAGTGATTATGAATATTAACGCTCCCTCCCGTCCCTTCTACGCACCCTTCCTAATACATCCCACTTGCCTTACAGCCCGAGAGCAATCCCATCTGTCTGTAAATTTTCACCTCCTCTCCTAAGGGGAAACGTTTTTTTGTTCTTTTTTGTTTGTTTGTTTTTCCAAGTAGCGGGGGCTCTCTTCTTTCCTTGATGGATGACGTTGACGTTGTAATTCAGAACGCCAAACAAGACATTGTCAAAGGCCTGGCCCACTGCTCTTTTTGTCATTTTCCCATCAAAAGGAAACTCATTTGGGCTTAATTTGTATAGTTATTGGACGTTCCAGCAGCTGTACCGCTTCAAAAGCCGTCAGTTGATACTGGAACGTCAGGGTGAATCCTCCGCAAGATTAAGCTGTTTGGTCTGGTCAGTGCTGTAAACAAACCCTTCTAGATCATGTGTGACTGCCAGCTTCCCGTTGGAACAACTCTTAATTTGAAATTATTGGCTCATTATTAGAGGGGGTGATCGCCATCGCCTTAAGTTGATGTTCATATTGGACATTTTGAATTATTTTTGAACTCTAAGCTGGAATACTATATTAAAAGAATTAATCTGATTGTAGGTTAAATTGTGTTTTCCACAGGTTACTTTTAGGGAATAGCTATGCCCATTGGATTCTACTCACAGATGAAAGAAAAAATTTGCAAGGGGCAAATGTCAGATAAGGATAAACTTTATAGTAGAATTTTTCACTCTTATTTGTATTATTGACATAGATGATCTAGAATATCATAAACACTGCTACCTGCTAATTTAATACAACATTGTTATGTAACTGGACATTTTGTTCTATTTTATTCATGACAGTTTTCATTTAAAAATACTTTCCCTAAGAGAATGTGACATTTCAGTTAAATACTAGGATGGATGCTGATTATTATATACCTGTGATGTAGTTGTTACAATGTCTTCTTTTTAGAAATGGAAACAGGCTCAAAAATGATAGGACTCCAAATCCTGTGTTCACAAACTGCCGTGTTGTCAGATTTCTTATGGAAAATTCATTAGTATAGTTTGAGTGTTGCCCACAGCACTGAAGTAGCAGAAAGGAGTTTTCCCTAGGCATGATTTCAGACCTCATTTTGCCGCATATCACCTGGTCCTGATACGTGTTGCTAAAAGGAACATGGAAATTCTCACAGCTTTCTCTGTGTCTTTGATTGCCGAGTGGTTTGATCATAGTGAGGTTTCTATTGAGATTATTTTACTAAGCACTCAGCCTTCCGTGGAATTCATAAAGATTCCTGAGATAGCATCTAGGTTCTTGAAAGTTTGCAAAATTGGATTGACAAACTGGTGTGTGAAAAATTACCTGGATACAGAGGCGTTTCAAGTAAATAATGAGTGATGGAAAGATTGGAATTGAAGTAGCCAGTGTGTTTCCTAGAGGTCAGCCTTGAGACCCGGATAAGGTTTGGATAAAGGGGAAGCTAGAGAGATCCTGTTCAAACAGAACGGAGGGGACTGTAGAACTTCGTCAAGGACTGCCATGTGCTGTTACTTACAGGATATTCATTTTAGTAACCAGTAACTTGTGCAGCTTGTATGTCAGTCTCTGAACATAGCCTTACAGAAGTAGGCCTTAGTAGCCTCTGGCACACAATAGCAAGCCCCCAAACACAGACATTATGGTCAGATTCCATATTTATACTTAGATAATTTGAGTTTAGGCTGAACTCTTAACTGTAGTACATGCTACTTTTTCATATTGTCTACATGAGTGACAGGGTAAAATGGCTCTACCAGGTCCTTTAAAGCTCATCATTAGGCTGGGAACGTGCCCAATAGGAGAGTGCTTGCTCAGCATGTGCCCGTCCCGGTTCAGTCCTCAGCACGACATACATGCGTAATTCTCCATCAGTACCACTTCCACATGTGCATATATACATAAACTAACCTCTCCTTCAGTTGTTGGCTAAGGGCTTCAGGATTCTCAGCTTATGAAACTGTGTAATTACTGTGCTCGAGTTTGGATCCTTTCAGGGAACTCTGAAAGTGCAGTGGGAACACAGATGTTTGTGCTTGTGGGGGAAATGCCACAGAGATGTTCATTTGGGTTATAAACAATGGAACAGGGCAGAATCAGCAGGGCACTGGCCTTGTAGAATCAAACTGGAAGGCCTGGCAGGCACACGTTCAGGAAGGTGTTTTGAGGAAGTCTGGAAGTCTCTTGTCACTGAAGCTTACCATCTAGGTGTGGCTGCCGTGGAAACGATGAAAGTTAGACCATTTTGCTGAGGCCATGAAAAACGGGGAGCTTAAATGTTTACTCTGCAGTTGGAAAACTAAAAGAATTATTTAAGCATAATTGGAGTAAAAAGCCAGATTGCTTGTAATTCTCTCTGGGATTATAGCAGAATCGTTTGAGAGACATCTAAGGAAAGGGTCTGTCTTATGTAGTGGGCTGGGAGTTGAACCAGGGCCTTTCCACACTGGAAGCAAGTGCCCTACTATGAACTGTACCCCAGCCTCCTCTATTACCATTGTTTTTAAATCAGACTGGCTATTGGGGATCAGTTCTCTGATAGACGAAATCTTCTAAGTGCCGTCATCAGAGGAAGAGGAGGTGGTGGTAGAGGAGCTGCGGTACCGTCGTTAAGTGCTGTGGTCAGGTCCAGTGAGCAACAAAGACAGGCAGGTGAGAGGGCCGTGGAAGAAGTCTGGGTAAGGATTGTAACAGAAGTCAAGTTAAAGTATAGATCAGAGAACCTAGGCAACCGAAAATGAAGAGTTGTTTATTGATGTGTGTGTAGGGGGGAGTTTCTGTGTGTTGGTCCATTATGTTGTATGTGTACATGAGCATATATGTTTGTAGGTACTTTTGAGGGCAAGATTTATTAAATTGATTTGTATCAGATGCAGAATATCTAAGATGATACATAACTAGAATTGAAGATTCAAGCCAGAATTCTTGAAATTTGTTTTGAAGGTAAGGTAATCGTTGAAGTTACATGTCTTCAAAGTACATATTTTAGAAGAAAAGTAGATTCTGAGTACTTTACCTTTGAGTTCATTCATGGCCAAGAGATAAAAGCTAGCAGAGAAAAAAAAGTGAATAAAGGAAAGAACCAGCTGCACTGTGTGGTTGCATTTTGAACCAGAAGCTAGCTCTGAGGAATTTAAAAATCAAGGAGGTAAATGGAAGGCCTCAAAAACACCTGTGCTGTCACAGGACTGCCAGGACTTTTTGTTTAGAGTGATTTTGTGAGTTTCTCCAATCCCGAATCAGCGGGCTGTGTCTGTTAGTGTGTGCTGAGACTAGACTGATGCTTTCAAGCTGCCTGGACTGCTCTCCAGACAAGCACCTAAATAAATGCCTTCAGTAAAGCAGGTGAGCTGCCTGTTAAAAGTTGAATGTCCGGCTTCCAAAATTCCAGAGTCCCTTTAGTAGCCACTCTCATCCTTTGCTGTAAGGAAGGGTGGGTTAATTATTGCTTGTAAATAGTGGGGTGCTGCCTCCTGTGCAGTCCTTTCTTGTGTAGAGGTCCTGTCTTACATACATGCCCTGCAATTGCACCCCCTAGTGCAAGCTCTGTTTCAGATAGCACAGTTCTTGTTGGTAGACCTTCCCATTGGTGGTCTTCAACCCTACACAGTTTTCTTGTTCTCAAAACTGTAACCTTGTTTTATAGCTGGGTGCCCCGAGCCCCGAATAGGATATTCTGTTCCCAAATCACTTTGCACATATTTTACCTGTTAGCATTCAGCTTCCTGTAGTTGAGAACTGTTTGTCATCAATTGTATTTGCAGTGTTTTAGGTCTTGAGTGATGGTGAGAACATGGCTTTTTATCAAAGTACTCATGAAACTCTCATTGACTAACATAGGCAAGATAACTTGTAAAAGATTTGTTCTCAAAGGTCATAAATGTTTTGTGTTTTCCAATATGTTTATAAAATCTGACTTTTGTGCTTATTTTTTATTAACTTTGAAATGTGTTTGTATAATAAAAATATCCTTTTGTACTTTTCCTCATAGGACTTGTTCTAAAGTATATCTTTGAATAATGACATGAGAGGCAATATATATATAAGATATATACAATATATACATATGTGCATACATATATATGTAATACAGCCACACACACATATATGTGTGTATATATTTTATATATTTTACGCACATATATATATATATATATATGTAAAATCAAATTTTGTTTTGTATGCTGTCCCTATATTGCCCATGCTAGCCTCCAAGTCATAGGCTTAATTGATTTTCCTTCCTCGGCCCCCCAGCTGAGACTTACAGGTGTGTGCATGCCCAGCTTATAATTTTTTTATTATTTATCTGGAATTTTTGTTTGTTTGTTTTGTGGTCAAACAAAGGGATCAAAACAAAGTCATACACATGAAGATGTGCTGTGAACCACTGAGCTACATCCGTCCTAAAAGTGATTATATACACTTGAACTTCTTTTATTTCATGCTGTTGACTTGTCTGTTCTTATGTGCCCATGCATGTTTTATTCTTTATATGTCTGAATGATACACCAAATCCTCTTTTTGTTGTCTGAATATTGGCCCTTAGTCTCTAATTTTTAATGTGAAATTTTAATTAATGTGTAAAGTTCTATTTTGCTATTGTGTCAAAGTAGTCTTAGGTTTTTATATTGTGAAATGCTTGTATAGTTCTGACTAGATTTTTCCTATTCTAGTGTTGCTTTTGGTGCTCGTATGAGTAGTATTTTTTTCTATTATATTTCTTAGTTGGTTATTACTGATTGCAGGAGTGGTATTTTTTTTTAAATAATTGTTTATTCAAACACTATATTAAAGATCTAGGAGTCCTACTAGCTTAGCATTTTATCTTTTTTTGACATTGTAACAGCCACATATTTCAAAACTGGTGAAACTGTCACAACAGTGGAAAAGGTGCATAAGAATAAGCAGATAGGTGGGAAAAGGCAAACCTTTGGTCTTGTTGTTGTTTGTTTTATAAAGTGTTACAAGAACATAGTGCATGCACACTAAAAATGTTTTTAAAAATTTTCAATAAAACGACAGGCCACAGACTGACTGCAGAACAATTACGTACAAATCAAATGTCTAACAAAGGCCTTATATCCAGAATATATATTCAAAACTGTCAAACCTAATAATAATGACGCAAGTCTAATTAAAAGTTAGCAAATATTTAAATGTTCAAACCATCCAGAAAGCTCTATAGCTAAACATAACACCTGCCACATGGCCCAGCCATTCTAACCCTAGTATTCATTTCTTAAAGCTATGGCACGTGTCTGCACACAGACTCAACACTAGTTAAGTTGCAGTATTTTAGCTGGGCGGTGGTGGCACACGCTTTTAATCCCAGCACTGGGGAGGCGGAGGCAGGTGAATCCGCAGAGCAGTCCAGTGTAGCCAGAGCCACATAGAGAAAGCCTGTCTGGAAAAAACCAACTAACCAAACAAACAAATAGGTAAATTTACAGGTTGACAAACAGATAAAATTAGAGTGTGTTATTTTCTCCAGAAGCCATAAGTCCTGAGACTGGAAAGCCTGCCTTGGCTCCCCTGGCCTCCAGTGTTACTTTAGCTTGTAGCTGGTCACTCCAGGCTCTGCCGTCCGTCATACGACATTTTTCTGTGTCTCTCTTATGAAAAATATTTTTCTAATGTTTCAAATTCTAGGGCTTTGTTGCTAATCACATCAGCAGTGGTCCTGCTTCCAAAGGAGCTAAGTCTTGAGTCCTTTTTTTGTAGGGGACACAGTTCAACCTTGAACAAACAGTAAGCAAACTAAGAAAATTATGTGGCAATCTAGAGTAGGGCTTGACAAACAGTGGCCTACAGACCAAATCTGACTTGCAGTCTTTCTGTAAAGCAAGACTAAACATTTATCTGGTTCAGTACACAAAATATTTGCTAGCCTGTTTCAAATGTCTCAGATATTATGAAGGAGAAAACAGACACCAGGAGCGCAGGGCAGTGGGAGCAGTTCGGAGAGGCTGGGAAAGCTCTGTGGGAGAGCAAAGCCTGCAGACTTAACCTGTGCAGTGCGCATAGACCACTCATCACAGGTGTGAGCCTGACTGTATAAACAGAAACTTGTAGAATTTGGTGAAACTATCCAGCAACATTTTCACTAGCTATTTTTTTCTTGGTAAAATTATAGAGACTCCACCACCTCCCCCAAATCATTTTTCATTTGAAAATTTAAAAATGTTTAATATTTAATTCCTTGTTATTCGGTCATATCAAAGGTGTAACATGTAGAAAGCAGCAATACAAGATTCAATTCTTTGCCTAAGTTTTAAGTTACCTCAAAAAATAGCTGGCACTGCTCAATTTAACCAAGTACCAGGCATGGCTGGACAGTTGAGGAGTCAGCAGTTTTAACTCGATGCAGGTAGAAGACGAAAGGTGTCATCCTTCTAAGGCCAAGGACCAGCTATTATTACCTTCAGCAAAATGTTCTTGTGCCATCAAGGGCGTTGAGTTAGATGTAGGTGACTTTAATAGTTGCGACTGTGTATTAAACCAGTGGTTCTCAACCTTCCTAACACTAAACCTTTAATATAGTTAATGTTATTGTGACCTCCAACCATAAAATTATTTTCATTGCTACTTTATAACTGTAATTCTGCTACTGTTATGAGCCATAATATAAATATCTTTGTTTTGTTATGGTCTTCGGTGACCCCCATGAAAGGTCATTTGACCCTAAGAGGTCACAGCCTACAGATTGACAAGCACTATTTGACATAACTGGGTCCTAGTGGTCCCAAAGGCTTGAGGCAGGAAGATTACTTGAACTCTAGTTGTTAATGGCCAGCCAGGACAACATAGCAAAACCTTTTCTTGAAGGGGGAAAAAGACATACTAATAACCACTGAGTTATTGAATATTCTCACCCAAGTGTTTGTGGGATTATTCTGAAGTTCTCTCACGTGTGCTACTCGAAAACATGAAGGATTGTAAAGAACACATGTGCAGATGGATCCAGGAGTTAGAGAAGGAGTAGGGCTGAATATGAACAAAATAGAAGTTCTCAAAGATGCTAGTACAATGCTTACCAGAGTCAGCTTTCTGAACAAGGCTCTCTGTCTTCACAGGGAGACCCTGAGGAAGGAACAAGACTTTTGGAGAGAGAGGACTTGCTTCAGATCCATGCCTTTTCATATGCTAATTCTGTGAGTTGGGTAAGTAGTTTGGCTGAATTTTTGCTTTTCTTTTGTAAAAATCCAATAAATAGCTGGGCGGTGGTGGTGTAGGCCTTTAATCCCTGCACTCCTGGCAGAGGCAGGTGGGTCTTTGTGCTGAGTTCAAGGCCAGTCTAGTTCCTGGACAGGCTCCAAAGCTGCAGAGAAACCCTGTCTTGAAAAACCTTAGGAAAAAAAAGGAAAAATGACTAGTTATGATAGCATTCTGTTCAACAAAACAGTTCAGTATCTTAGCATAAACTGGAAAGGAGTGAAGGGTGGGTGATAGTAAAATAATTTAGCTCAATTTAATGTAGTTATGGCTAGTATTTTGCAGATGGAGTCTGAGTAACACATTCTGTAAAGATCACCTGATCTCTCCCCAACTCACCAGGGAACCCAGCTGGGCTTCACGTGAGGTCTGCAGTCCTGGCTGTACCCTTGTCATAGTAACAGCTGATACTGGTATCCTGCTCAGTGAATGCAGTGCTTACTCAGTCTTTATCCTGCCCTTGTTAGCTTTTTATAAATGGAAATAAATATAAAAGTCAGTGTAGGCAAAAATACTTAAAGTAGCACAGTTATTAAATATTCATCAGTTATAATTACACTGCTTTTTTCCCACTTGAGAAATCCGTGGAATGAAAGAACAAGTAGCAAAGCAGTTACTGCATATTTGTTCTGAGTTCTCCAGCAAACCGTTTATATCTGTGTGCCCAGCATTACTCGAGGAAGTCACTGCTGACACACCTTTTAGCACACCAGAGTGGAAGAATCACAGTATGGAAGAGCCGCTCGGTTCTGGAGTGGACCTCTCTTGATCTGCAGTTACTAGTCATGTTTTCACTTTGCAAAAGCTTCCTAGAAAGCCTTTACAAATTCAAGGAAGTAATTGTATGCAGTTTTTTGCAATATGTGCATATTCTGCAAGAACTATGGAGTAAGAGGAACATGTAATCCTCCTCTAATTTGAATGTTTACTCTCAATAGAATCAAAAGAAAAATTCAGCAGAATACTGTCCATATTAAAACAAAATAAGCCACAAGCGAAGTTGGTTGTACAGGATACAACACAGAACCCATCTGTACTTTGATGTCAGGGACTTTAATAGACGCTGTTTCCTCACATCTCGGTGAGAGTTTTAAAATTAGGAAGTAATACTTCTAGTCACCACAGTGAAAGCTTTTCCATTTCCTCATGGCACAAGCCCACCCTGCTCTAGTTCTGTAGTGCGTGCGAGAGTTCACCAGGCTGTCCAGACTTGCACATTCTTACTGATTGCTATGGCTCGGTTACTTGACTCGGCCAGTTTGTCTGGCTGCTTCTTAGCAGCTTTTGGATGTGTTTTGGTTTTTCTTATTGCTGGGGGTCGAACCTATGCCCCGTGTATACTGTGAACCTGATCTGTGGAGCTGCACCTCCTTGGGCATCCATGAACCATTTCTATATGTATACCCTTTGGAAGACATTAGCACGTGTTTCTTTCTATGTATGTAGACCTTGTCTGTATAGTGTTATTTGGTTATAATTAAGATTCAATGTGTAAACACTAAAAAGAGTGAGTCATTATTTTTGCATACTATATGTCTTAGTTGCAAAAGCCCTGACTGCCCCACCCTTACTATCATTTCAAGGATGTTGAAATACTGTTTCTCTTAGGAAGGCTTGCTTGCAGTTTAAAAGACAGCTGTAATGGCCCCCTCTAGAGTAAAAGGCCAGACTGTCTCCTGCTCACTTTACCATGTGGTTTCCTAAGCCAGATCTTTTTGTCTTGTAAGACAATTGCTATCTGCAGGTGTCACCTGACTTTACAGAAGTCTGCGGAATGAGCTAGTAGTTAGCAAAAGAAACTTCGTTGCTGCTAAGAATTGTGTCTTTTGTTCCTAACTCAAGGTCTTACAATGTTTTGCAGGTGTTCATGAGACTACAGCAAGCTAATTATCAGTTTCCAAGTAGAGTAGTCTCAGATCAGAGCCTTTGTCATGTTGGCACAATTCAGTGACGCTTCACAAATACTTAGAGCCTTGGTAAAGTCACCACCAAAATCAAATCAAGTTACTGAATATCTCATCATTGCAAAAGACTCCGTCCTTCTCCCCTCTACCTCAGCTTAGGGATCCCTGATCTGCTATGTGTCTCCTTAGTTTGCCCATGCAACCTGTTGTGGTTGGCGCCTTTCACTCCACACACTTCTGTGAAGGCTTTTTCCTTGTGCTTGATGTATCATTAGTTTGTTCCATTTATTGCTGTGTACTATTTATTCTGCTTTGTAGATATGCCCTGAGCTGATTTGCTTTATCCATTCACCAATCAATAGACAGTTGGGTTGTTTTCTGCTTGAGATTTTTCTGAATAAATTTTCTATAAACATTTGAGTATGTCTTTGTGCAGACATATGTTGTTCTTATTTTCCTTAGATAACGTTGTTAGGTGTGTAATGCCAGGCCTTAGAGGATGTTCTTTAATTTAATAAAGCCTTGCCCACCCTACTATTTTCCAGAGTGTTTATCATTTTTGTTCCTGTCTCTTTTTTAACTTGCATCTCTTTGTGAGTAGTTTAAAAATGTCTTTTCACATTTTAGTTACATGTGTTTATTTTTCTATAAACTGTCTACTCAAAAAACATGCTTGTTTTTCTATGAGGTGTTATAATCTTGAGTACTTTGTAGGCATCATCTTCCTGTCTCAGACAGTTTTAGTCACACTGAGCTGAATTTCCCATTTGTCTGGGCCTTCTGAGGTTCTTTAGAGGGGACCTTGCCATTCAGACATTTCTGAAGTCCTCCATCTCACATCATACATATTATGCATGCACTTGTATGTATGATTTCACACATAAAACAGTGGGATCGGTCCTTCACTATTGATGTCATCAAGCGGTTTTGTGAAGCCATAACTTTAATGAATGGAAAAATATTCCCTTTCTGTGTTCACATAGGCATTCTACTACCTTTCAGAAAATAGCTGCACAGTAGAAATAAGCCTTTGTTTAGCTTGTGTATAAGAGAACGGGTTTTTGAATTTCACAGTGTGTCTTTTACAGGAACATCGATGCAAGATGTCAGCACTGAGGATTTGGCTAACACAAGCTTTGTTTATTTTCCTCACCGCTGAATCTATAGGTAAGGTTCATGAAATGTCCAACTCTACAAATTTGACTTTATATTTTATATACCATATAATTAGGCTCATGTTTAATGGTTAAATAATTGTGCTTATATATTCTTTCGAGGGTCATTATTGGGAGAAATGTCACTAGTACAGTTATGCCTGATAATATGTTTTATATCATTTATTTGAGTCATAAATACTGAATGAAACTCATTAGCTATATTTAAATAATGGTAAGGTTGGGGGCATGCAAAAATGTTTTTAAATAAAGGAATAAGAGAAAAAATCTGTTAATTTTTAGCACCTTTCTTCTCCCCAGTTACCCAGAAGTCATCAAGCAGTGTGGTTGCACACCAGAATAAGGAAGCTAGGAGCAGCACAGTTGATACTAATATGACGGCTGCCTGAGAGCAGATGAATGAAGGAATTAAGAATATATATATTTAGAAAACTTTAAGGAAATTTTACCTGTATGGGTGTTTTGCCTGCATTTATGACTTTTCATGCACCACACATATTCCTGGTGCTGGGGAGGCCACATAAGTGTGTCAGATCCCCTGGGACTGGAGTTATAGATTATGAGTCGCTGTGTGGGTGCTGGGAAGTGAACTCCAGTCCTCTGTAAGATCAGCAAGTGTTCTTAACCATTGAGCCATCTCTCCAGCCCCTAGAAAACGGTTTGACATAGCTATGACAACCAAGCATTGTTCAGTGGAGTCAGCAAACAGAAATACAGATCTGTGCAGGTTGAAAGGAAACCCCTGACCTCTGTGGCAGATAGTTTGCAGAGCACCGCTTTAGGTCAGCTCTCTTCACACTGCGCAGGTCAGCTTCCCTTCAGTGAGAGAAAGTGTCACCTTACACGGAAGCCCAGATAGGATGGGTAATAGCCCAGAAACCCACTACCGAGCCTTGGTTGGGGCGGGGGGGGGGGGGCAGCCTTAAACTCACAGATGCTGAAACTACAGAGATGGGGAAGGTGACTACAAGGCATCTGACCTGGATAAGTGAGTAGGAGGTAGAGGCGTAAGCATAAGAAGTACTGAGTGTGAGCTAAGCATGCTGACGTGTTATTGTAGTCTTAGCACTCAGAATACTGAGGCAGGAGGACTTCAAGTTCAAGGCCAGTCTGGGCCCTATATCATTACTTTGAAAATGCTTACTATACCAACTTTGTCTGATACTAAAACCAGGCAACACACAAATATACAAGCTATACACCAATACACTGATGAACACAGATGCAGAAGATCTTGAATGCAGTCCAACAGCACATTATTACTCTGATTAAATGCCTTAATTGCAGAGGTGCAAGGACTATTTACCATATACAAATGACAGCACTGACAGATTGGAGGACAGAAACTGTATGGTCCCCTTAGTAGATGCATTTGATAAATTTCATGTAAAACTTTTCGTAACCTAAAATAATAAATTGGGTATAGGAAGAACATTTCAGCATAATAAAAGTTTACACACGCATATGTATCTCAAGTCCACAGCTAACGTGTTTCATGGAGAGAAGCTGAAAGCTTTTTCTCTAAGATTCTGGTACAAGACAGAGGTTATTTTCACTACCTTTATTTCTCACAACCTCTATTAAATGTGATATTTGAAGACCTAACCAGAGCAATCAATCAGGCAAAAGAAAGAAATATAAAAGACATACTGCTGGGCCGGGCCGTGGTGGCGCACACCTTTAATCCCAGCACTTGGGAGGCAGAGGCAGGCGGATCTCTGGGAGTTCGAGGCCAGCCTGGTCTACAAGAGCTAGTTCCAGGATAGGAACCAAAGCTTTGGGTCGCTCTCTTGCTGCATTCTGAATTTTGGTATATGGACATTATGTCTGTGTCTCTGTTCCTACAGCCTCGCCTCCACCGGCATCCAGGGCTGGAGGGAGAGACTGACCACCTGCTTTCTGGAGTTTAGTTGAGGCTTTCTGAATCAGGGGTTGTGTGGGAGATGGGCAGCTTTGCATGACTGGTTTCTAAGAAAATCAGAATATTGAACCATGGGCTCAGTGATTTTTAGATTTCGTACATTATCATTTGTGTATTTCTTTACAAATTTAGGTATTGAATTCAGACCACAATTTTTTTAGTCTTCCATTTCCTTTTCCTTCAGAGAATGATTATAATAAATTTGTGGAGTCTACATTGAGTACTGCTATCTGGATACCATTTTGTATTGGAACTATTTTTTACCTTGTTCCTGTCCTAGTGCCAGGCCTTGAACCCAAGGCATCACATGTGCTAGGCAACGTCAGGCCACTTAGTACAGCCTGTTGTTCTTTTTCAGGTCAAATTGTGGAGCCATGTGGTTATATCTACCCCGAGTTTCCTGTTGTCCAGCGTGGCTCTAACTTCACTGCCATTTGTGTGCTGAAGGAAAAGTGTCTTCAGCAGTACTATGCAAATGCCAGTTTCATCGTGTGGAAGACAAACCATGTTGCTGTTCCCAAGGAGCAGGTCACCGTCATCAACAGAACCACATCTAGTGTGACCTTCACAGACATGCACCTCCAGGCGGTCCAGCTCACCTGCAATGTCCTGTCATTTGGACAGATCGAGCAGAACGTGTATGGAACCACTGTACTTTCAGGCTGTAAGATTCTTATCTTGTTTCTACTTTGCCAGACTCATTTTTAGTGATTTCTGTTAGTGTCCCAAGAACAGTCTTATTACAAAAATGTTGGAAATCCTAAGCATGTTTTCACTGCTATACACAAACATATCTTCAGGCTCTTGGAAAATGCTTTGACCAGAGACTTTTTGGTATCCCCAAGAGTATTTTTTACCGATTTGCAGAGCTTCTGCAAAGTTGATAGCAACTTTCTGTGTCTCCTCATTACTGAGAAACAGGTCCCTGAATAAAGAAAATGGAGAAACACTTGAAAAAAGAGGCCATGGCTTTGGGGAGAGCATGCAGGTGCATATGGGAGGCCTTAGAAGAGGAAAGGAGAGGGGAAGTGATGTAATTATAATCTTTAAAATGCATTTTTTAAGAAGAGTGGAACCAGCATTTACTTTTCTTAGGCTCCAGTGTTATAAAACAATAAGGACAAAAATTTAGCAGCAAGGTGTGGTAGTGCATGCCAGAAATCCCAGCACCTGGGGTGTGGAACAAGAGGATTGAGAGTTTGGGCCAGCCTGGGCTACATAGTAGGACCCTATCCTAAAGTACAAAAGCAAAATAAAGTATAGATGAATCAATCATTTTTGCTCCTATAACTGCCTTTATTATTTATTAGTTTTAAAAACACTTAATAGAGACATTACTGATAATTTATCTGATTATAAATAAAAAAATTATATAGAAAACTAATGTGAAAGCAATAAATTAATGACATATGTATGTAGTGACCTAGAAAGTATTTAGAAGTTGAAGAAAAGATAATTAACATCTGGTTCTCATTACTCCCATATCTTGGGTTTGTTTATCTAATTGAGGTGGGTCTTAGATATTATATAAGTTGAATAACATTTGTGTATAAAGGATTTATTTTGGATAATAAAAAAATGCTTATATCCTTTCAGTTCCCCCAGATATTCCTACAAATTTGAGTTGCATTGTGAACGAGGGGAAGAATATGCTGTGTCAGTGGGACCCAGGAAGGGAGACATACCTGGAAACAAACTACACTCTGAAATCCGAGTGGTAAGTTAACGCCAGATAGGCCCTCTGTTGAATTATCAGACGCTGTTGCTGGGGGCTTTCATTTTGTCAGTAGTGACACTGGGTGAATATTTTATAACATCTCACATCCTCTGACAGCAGAATTAACGTGCTCTTCCTGTGCACCGGTCACCAGCGAGCAGCGTGGATTCTGCCCCATGCTGCCATCAGGAGAAACCCAGCCATGTTCTCTTCGTAGAGATTGCAGTGCACAGCTCTAAATAATGGCTTTCAGACACATTCACAGACCATGTGTCTTTGTCAGTGTTCTTTTCCCGTGAAGAGACACCATGAGGATGCTAACCCTGATGAAAGAAACCATTTCATTGGGGCTGGCTCATCCAGAGGTTTATCCCACCATTGGCATGGTGGGTAGCAGGCAGACGTGATGCCGGGAGGTAGCGGAGAGTTCTCCATCCAGATCAGCAGGCCGCAGTAGGAGAGAGACTGTGCCTGACTTGAGCCTTTGAAACCGCAAAGCCCACCGCAGTCACACACTTCCTCAACAAGGACACACCTCCTAATAGTGCCATTCCCCAACACCAAGCACTCCAATATATGAGTCACACTATTGTTCTATCCCAAAATTTGAAATATTTTAATATCAAACTTTCAGCTTCTATTTCCTATCTCCCATAAAATGTTTTCTTATAAAAATATTTTAAAAACAATAGAAAAAAACCCTTCCTATCTTTTAAGTTGATAAATTCTTCTCTTTCTTAAACAGCAGGTTCTACCTGCTTCTGTTTCCTTTCCATGCAATGGAGTTACTTGTTGGATATTTTCTCCTCCCTTTATTTTCTAAAGATTGTTGTCAGGTCTATATATTTGCCCAAATTTGGGTTGGATTTCTTTCCCCAGAAATTTCACTCACCACATTGTTTTCCTAGCATTAAGCTGAGGGCTGGGGAGATTGCACAGGCAGGAGGCTCTGAGCTCGGTTGCCTAGCACCTGCACATCAAGCCAGATGCAGTGGTCCAGGTCTGATTTCAGCTCTGGGTGATAGAGAGAGAGACTGGAGCTTGCTGGCCAGCCAGCCGAGCTGCTGAGCTGCAGCTTCAGTGTGACACTGTCTTAGAAGTACAGTGCAGTGGGATTGAGGAAGACACTGACCGGCAGCCACTGGCCTATGTACACATGCACACACACTGAGCATTTCTCTAGTGCTGCCAGCCTTATGCAAATTAAAAATCTGGTTTTTTGATGCGCACCAAAGCTAAAAGAATGGTAACCTGTGCACCCTGTCACCTGATTCTCCAGTTACATCTTACTAGGTTTGCTTACCACATGTATCTACATCATTCTCCCCAGCAGTCAGTTTATTTCTTATGTAATGAATTTCAAAGTGAGCAGTGGGCATTAGTATGATTTATAGTTGA
The DNA here is from genome assembly GCF_037038515.1 of Microtus pennsylvanicus. Taxonomy (NCBI): domain Eukaryota; kingdom Metazoa; phylum Chordata; class Mammalia; order Rodentia; family Cricetidae; genus Microtus; species Microtus pennsylvanicus. The sequence goes on along the minus strand of NC_134584.1, from coordinate 39,107,396 downwards.
ACACTTTAGTGTTCACATGATTAGATCAATATTTGAGTGTACTAGACTTTGCATATAGTACGCGCACAGATCTACCTCTAATGCAGTAAGTTTTTTTTTAAATATTTTTTTTTATGATTTATTTAACTTTATGTGCATTGGTGTGAAGGTGTCAGACCCCCTGCAACTGGATCTTCAGACAGTTGTGAGCTGCCATGTGGGTGCTGGGAATTGAACCCGGGTCGTCTGGAAGAGCAGTCAGTGCTCTTAACCACTGAGCCATTTCTCCAGCCCTGCAGTAAGTTTTGACAAGTGCATACACCTGTAGAACTCAGATGATCCCTGAAATTTTATTGTGTTTCTCCTCAGTTAATTCTAGCCCCAACTCCAATCTATGAGGTAGCTACTAAGATTGAACAAGCTTGGGCCTGGAGAGATGACTCAGTGGTTAAGAACACTGACTACTCTTCCAGAGGACCCTTACTCAAACCACCACAGTCCTCTTTCTGAATTATTGTCAGACCAGTAGTGTCTCTCGGGACTGATGTCATTCACCTCAATTCAAATCATCTTACATGCAGAGTGTTGCTTTACAGTGTGACAAGAAAAGTGAGTACAATACGGTATTTAGGAAGAGGCTGTTAGAGATGTTGATATACCATACTCAATTTAGAGCTCACATACCGTCAAAGTGAAGCACGTGGAGTGTGTATACCTAGGATTTGGTGTTGCCCAACATGTCTTTATGGATGAGGTAGGTCTGCTATTCTAAGATCACAGGAAACAGATAATACTAGTGAATATTTAAGACATAGCACAAAATTCTAAAATGAAGTTCTCTTAGATGAACAATGTGGAAATGAGACCATAGCTGTAGATCAAGTGCAATTTTAAAAATATGTGATCTGTCATTGGTGACCAACATTTATTGGGAGCTTTGCTGTAACAGTTCGGGTCATATCTAACTCTTTTCCAGTGGCTTTTTACACCTTTGTATTTCAAATTTATTTTTAATGGCTGATTCTTCCAATTTTATTTTTAGGGCAACAGAGAAGTTTCCTGATTGTCAAACAAAACATGGCTCCTCATGCATGGTTAGCTATATTCCTATCTATTTTGTCAACATTGAAGTCTGGGTAGAAGCAGAAAATGCCCTCGGAAAGGTCTTGTCGGAGGCTATCAATTTTGATCCCGTGGATAAAGGTACCTATAAGCCTGAATTTGAGAGTTTATCAGACTACACATGGTTTGTAGATTGCCTTTCAGACTTCAATTAATATAGAAATACTTCTTAGTGTAGTCTTTTTATAATATTATTAAATGTAGTTTGGAAACAGAAAAATAGCTATAGTCTGGCCACACTCATGGCCATTTTTAGCGTGCTTTTGTAATGTTTAATCATAGCTGTTTATTCTGTGTTGTTTTGTTTTTGAGACTAGGTCTCATGTAGCCCAGGCTGGTTTTAAACTGACTGTATGTCTGAGGCTAACATTGAACTGGTCTTCCCAATGTTACCTTTTGGTACTCATCCAGTTTTCCAACATCTCATACCATTGCAATCACAGTGACTTTCTTGTTCTATTTTTATTTTTTTTTAAATGTGATTTGTTAAAAAAAAATAATTCACTGTTTTTTAAACCAGCATCTGAAAATTAGCAAACATATTGAGCAAACAAGAAGCTTCCTTAGCACCTTTTCCATTGTATAGCATCGTTTCTAGAGAGTTCATTTGGTAAAGATAATCTTATCAAGAAGGTCATAGTTGGTTTGACTTTGTATATGAAATTATAAAAGTAAAACATGACTAACCTTAGGACTTGTTTTATTCTTCAGTGAAACCCAGCCCACCACATAACTTATCAGTGAGCAACTCAGAGGGATTATCCAGTATATTAAAGTTAACATGGATCAATTCAGGCTTTAGCAGTTCGTTAAGGCTAAAATCCGACATTCAATATAGAACCAAAGATGCCTCCACTTGGATCCAGGTAAATTGAAAGTTGCTATTTATCCTAATAGGTTTTTGTTTTGTTTTGTTTTAACACTTATGAAAAATCTTAACTCTTTTCTCAGTGTCCTAAGTTTCTGATTATGTGAAACATTTCTTTTGACAGACATGTTGATAGAAACACACAGTGACTTTAAGGAAGTAATGCAGGGTCTTAGGAAAAGCATAACTAATAGAAATGAACGTATGCAGTGCAGGTTGATACAGAGATTTTAACGATGAAATAGAGCAGGGCTTGGCATACGTAGTTCAGACCATCCTTGCTACAGTGGGCTAAAACCTGCCACTGGCTTTTATAAATGGATTTTACTGGGACACATTTGTTGTCTTTATTTTGGGGGTTAGATTGGAAAAATTGAAGAGTTGTAACAGATTTTTCTGGCCCACAGCCCACTATACTTACTCTCTAGCCCTTAGTAAAGGGTTTGCCAACTTCTAAAGTACAGGGAAGGATTAATGGGAATTTCAGAATTGGAAGGGAAGGGGTGGCTCTCAGCAAAGGAAGTGCTTGCTCCTGTCTCAAGGCCAGCACTTCATTGACTGCCTGGGTTATTTTTTGCTGCAATTCTATTTATCACTAATAGCCTACTTTTGCCTTAATTGATTGATTGGTCCATTCATTTATCTTCCTACCCTGGTTGCATTATGAACTTAGAAGGATATTGAGCCCAAAACCTTGGTACTACTATCTGCTGCTCCATTTTCACTTGGGGCTCAGTTTGGGTTCGTGAGTCATACTGTATACAGAGGACGTGTACCTAAAGTTCTTTAGAGTGTATTGTAATACCTTAGATTCTTAATTCAGCAGTACAAAACCCCCACCCAACTTAACATCAATTTTTATAGCCAGTATCTAAATCTTAGAGTGAAAGAAAAAATAGTAATTTTGTATATTTGATCTCCTCATGCCCAAATAAAAGATAAGTTTATTTACTAAGCTAGCTTCTGGTTTTCTTTTCTTTTTTCAACATTCATTTGTTTATTTATTGTGTGTGTGTGTGTGTGCGCACATGTGTATGAGTACATATCACAGCATAGATGTGGAAGTCACAACAACTTGCAGAAGGCATTTTATCTTTTCACTGTATAGACCCCAGAACTCATATTGTCATGCTAGTGGCAGGTGCCTTTACCATCTGATCATCTCAACAGCCCTAGCTTCTGTTTCCTTGATGGGGTTGGATAGTCTCCTTTTCCCTGACAGAGGCACGTCCTTCCTTCTTCTCGTGACTCCTGTCTGGTCTGCTGGCCTGGATAATCTCACTGTGGGTTCCCATTCCATCTGCCTTCCCATGGGCTAATGCATGGCAGAGTCTTGATGGGAAGGAGAAGGAATAGACTTGAGAACAACATGTTCATTTCTTCCTTCTGTGGAGTAAGCTGTCTCTAAGGCTGTGCCTATCAACGCTTTCCTCTCTGACTCTTCATCCAGGCTCTTTGTCCCTTTGGACATGGAGTTAGTCAGTAACAGTACAATTCCTAATGTACTAACCACTCGGATTCGTGTGTGTGTGTGTGTTTACTTGCCCATATCGTTTTACTAAGTCTCCTTGAAGTGTTTTGTTCTTGTTCTTTGTTAGTTGCGTTTAGTTGGTTTGGTTCTTTGAGGCAGGATCTCACTTCAGCAGTGTAGTCTGTCTTCACTAGCACAGTCCTCCTGTTTGATGTCACAAGCACATGTCATCTCTCTCATGTTGAGAATCCTGAGTATTGCAGATATCAGAAAAAAGAAAGAAAAGAACAGATGTATGTAAGCTGTAGATTATCATATTTTTACCTTCATTCTTTCCAGAGGTTGAATTTATTAATCTTACATTAAATTGATTTCTAAAATTGCACTCAGTTTAGGAAACCTTATATATCGTGAGTGTTGGTGATGATGTTACTCAATTTGCTTTATTTTCAGGTCCCTCTTGAAGATACAGCATCTCCCCGAACATCGTTCACTATCCAGGACCTTAAACCTTTCACAGAGTATGTGTTTAGGATTCGCTGCATAAAGGAAGATGGCAAAGGCTACTGGAGTGACTGGAGTGAGGAGTCAAGTGGGATCACATATGAAGACAGTAAGTAGACAGCTGGGATCACGTATGCAGACAGTAAGTAGACAGCTGGGATCACGTATGCAGACAGTAAGTAGACAGCTGGGATCACGTATGAAGACAGTAAGTAGACAGCTGGGATCACGTATGAAGACAGTAAGTAGACAGCTGGGATCACGTATGAAGACAGTAAGTAGACAGCTGGGATCACGTATGAAGACAGTAAGTAGACAGCTGGGATCACGTATGCAGACAGTAAGTAGACAGCTGGGATCACATATGCAGACAGTAAGTAGACAGCTGGGATCACGTATGCAGACAGTAAGTAGACAGCTGGGATCACGTATGCAGATAGTAAGTAGACAGCTGGGATCACGTATGCAGACAGTAAGTAGACAGCTGGGATCACGTATGCAGACAGTAAGTAGACGGCTGGGATCATGTATGCAGCTAGTAAGTAGACAGCTGGATGAGGAGAACACACCAGTGGAATTCTGGCTATGAATTGTGTTGCCACATTTTAAAGATACAGACCTCTCTGCTCCTTAGATATGATCATTTTAGCCAAACTGTAGTGTTTTATTCTTTCATTGTAAGGGCATCACAAAGTAAAACTTGATATGTATTATTGATAGTGTAAATCTTTTTGATACCTGCTTAGGTTACATTTTTATGAAAGAGTACTTTAGTTGTTATTAAAAATCATTCACTTAACTCTATTCAAAGAAGGTGGTCTCAAAATACCCCTAACTAAAGAATCGTTTCCTAATTCATTAAAAATCACACTGTCAAAGCTGGGTGTGGTGGAGCATGCCTTTAATCCCAGCATTGGGGAGGCAGAGATGAAAGCTCTCAGTGAATTTGAGTTCCAAGCCAGCCAGAGCTACATAGTGAGACCCTATTTCAAAAACAAAATAAAACACAGTCAAAAATATGTGTGACACATTTTTATTTTCCCTACCAGCATTTGATAAGCCTTTGGAAAAGGAATGATTTGGGCTTTGGGTTGGTTTGCTTTAATTTTCCTTTTTTCATCATTGATTAAATTATAATTACAAGTACTGTACAGAATATAAAAGCACAAAAAGGTCTAGGGTCTGAAAATGGTGTCCTTGGGTCTAGTGAGGTGGCTTAGTGAGTACGAGCACTTGTTCTTTTGGAGGCCCGGAGTTCAGTTTCTAACCTCCCCATGGCAGCTCATAGTCTGTAACTCCAGTTCAGAGGATCCCACTCTCTCTGTCCTCCACGGGCACTGCATGCTATAGTGCATAGATATACATGCAGGTGAAACACTCAAAGTCTAAACAAATACACTCTCTTTACAGAGCAGCCTGTAAATAGAGTGAGGCTCCATGCAGGAGGAAGCATTGCAACACAAGAAACAAATAGTGATGCCTCTTTGTCTGTTTGTTAGAATATACTTAACATTAAGATTAGAAAAGCTTTCCATTGTAATCCACAGCCAGGCACCATGGCACAGCTGTTCAGGAGGCCGAAGCAGGAGAATCATTTGAGTCTAGAAGTTCTGACCAGCCCTAGCTAACAAGGCAAAACCCCATCTCAAATAAAGAAATTGAAAGATGGTGGTGTTTTAAATGATCAGCTGTTGCCTGACTAGTAAAAGACCCTGTACACTGTACTGCAGTGGGCCTGCTGCTGGAAAGAGAAACACTGTGATTGAAGGGCAAGACCATCAAAAACAAAAAGAATCGCTTCAGAATTTTACTGTATCATTAAGATAAAAAACATTTTATCTTATGAAGTTTGTGTTTTCTTTTAGGACCATCCAAACCACCAAGTTTCTGGTATAAGATAAATTCGTCGCATACCCAGGAACCTAGATCTGCACGGCTCATATGGAAGGTAAAAAAAAAAAAAAACAAAAAAAAAAACAAAAACTACAAAAAGATTTATACTCATCCCACATAAATGCATATAAATGTTATTTTAAGTTTTTTAATACTTAGATTTTTATTCTATGTATCTTAATTTCCTTCAGGCATTTTATAATGTTAATGTAAAGAACCACAAAGCCTTATACAACTAATGAAGAAGCCAACCAAGTTTCTGAACTTAGCTGATCCCTCATTTGGGAGTTCCGCACAGTTCATAAAAGGGTAACTTTTGTGAGAACAAGGCCGGTGTTATAAACTTCCCTGGACTCACTAGGGGAGCCTCATAGAGAGAAACTGAGAAAGGCTTAGAGACAGCAGAATGTGGGCTGATGAGGCCACACATGTGCTGATTCAACCCATCATACTTTAAAAGGTAGAGAGAAAAATTCCGAAGGGCAAATAATGTAGACCAGCATCTCAGCTGCGCAGAACAGTGCAGAACCAGGAGCCTAGACCATGCTACAGCCCCGCTTCAGTTAAAGGGCTCTTTTCCTGATTTTGTTTATATTCTTTCTTGTAGTACTAAATTCAACATGAGCTCAGACTGAAGAGACAGCTCAGTAGTTATGAGCACTGGTTGCTCTTCTAGAGGATCCAGGTTTGGTTCCTGTACCCATATGGTAGCTTACAACTACCTGTGCCCCCATCAGGGAATCTAGACTCTGTCTTCTGGCCTCCATGGGCGCAGTCATGAACACAGTATGTGTACAGACATGCAGGCAAAACACTAATATACATAAACATAAATAAATCTTTTTTTAAAATGAGTTTGTCTTTTCCTTCCAGTTAAATATTTACAGGTTTGACATACAGAATTTGTGAATGTGAAAAATGATTATTCAAGACTCATAAAATAATTTTTGGTAAAATTTTATTATAGGAATTACCTCTTTCAGAAGCCAATGGAAAAATCTTGGATTATGAAGTGATTCTTACACAGTGGAAATCATTTTCACAGAATTACACAGTTAATGGTACAGAATTGATAGTAAATCTCACAAATAATCGCTATATAGCATCTCTAACAGCGAGAAATATGGTTGGCAAATCAAGTGCAGCTGTCCTCACCATCCCCAGCTCCCACTTCAAAGGTGCGTATAAGGCAAAGCCTCACTTGCGGGTGTCAGGGTTAAATGTGTAGGGTCCCAAAAAGCACGGCACAGCAGCTGCTCTCTGTGCTCGGCGGCAGTGGCCACAGATTGAGATCAGGAGGCTCCACCATCAGTACTTAGGAAGTACCTCCAGCCCTGTGTGGCTCACTTAAACTTTACAGCTAGCTTATTAAAAGGACAGACACAGTAATAACTTAAATACATAAAAACCTCTGGGGATTTTAGAAAAGAGAGAATTTGAGTTTAAAAAATAAATTGAATACCTGTGTAAGTGTATTTTATTTTGGAGCTTTATGAGCCACATGGTTTGGATATGATGGTAAAATATTGAAATATCAGATCTGTGAGTGTTGACTGATTCTATCTTCATTAAACTTTGTTTTAAAGCGTCTCACCCTGTAGTGGATCTTAAAGCATTCCCCAAAGATAGTAACCTCTGGGTAGAATGGACTCCTCCACCTACACTTGTGAAGAACTACATAATCGAGTGGTGTGTGTTGTCAGAAAACTCACCCTGTGTCCCAGATTGGCAGCAAGAACTTGGCAACGTGACGCAAACCTACCTAAGAGGTATACCTCCCCAACCACTTAAGTAGATTCACTTGTCTGACTCCTTGAGACAGTTTCCTTTGCATGCTTTTCTTGTTTCCTGTTTACTAGGTGTTGTGAGCCACTGAAAAGACTCACTACAGACTAGTTGTGTGCTCTTGGCGAGTTACACCTAACACCTAGCCTCTCTGAACCATAGGGTCTCTGTGGAGAGAAGGCCCAATGCTTTTCTAGACACTTACAAAACTAATAGAGAATCAAGTGCTGCCTTTACTGCCTGTTGGTTGTTATGTGCTCAACTCAGCTAACTCCCTATGATGTAGTACTCCCTCCAGATGTAGAACAGTTCCCTAGTTGAACTTTGAGGGCCCTTGAGTACAGGGAGCCCAAACAGGGGCTTCCGTATGCATTCAAGTTCTACCATAGAGTGGTAATGATATTACAGGGTTCAAACAGCACTCTTCTGTATGATTGTAGCTGCTACCCACTACCACATGACTGCATCATATAACAGCTTTAAGGAAAAGACAGCGCTCTCCGTGTATGCCCTTTACTCATACAGAAGGGCGTCCCCAGAGTCGGTGCTCCAGAGGGCGCTCTAAGACAGTGTTCTCCGTGTATGCCCTTTACTCATACAGAAGGGCGTCCCCAGAGTCGGTGCTCCAGGGGGCGCACTAAGCAGGGGTGGCTGCTGCAAACCACTTGTGCTTTCCTGTAAAGTGCCCTGTTTGGCTCTGACCAACCTGCTGGCCAGTGTTAATAAGCTTGGGTGTCTCCTTTGTCAGCTTACCCTATAAAAACCGTGGAGCTCAAAGAGCTCATCTAGAGAGAAGGATTCAAGGCCCACTACCCTGGAAGCAGCATTGTTAGAGCAATCTTTAGAAATGGCTAACTTTTTGGTAATAGGTGTCAAGAAAAGGTAAAATTTCTTTTTTTAGGAAGAGGAAAGGCTTGTATAATTTTATGGATGTTAGTGAGGGAAATATAATTCATGTTGAAGGTATAACTGTAATAACCACCTTACTTTTCAGGTATGATTGAAATATATTTTATAAAAGACCATTTTAACTGTTGCCTGCTAAACCATACCTTAGCTGCCTGCTACAACTACTTTGACCATTTGGAAGGATTAGAAATAAACGAAGTACTATATTCAAGTTTTTTCTTTTAAAATTGAGAGAAGCAGCCTTAGCTGTCATTTTCCCAGCACCTGGCCAACCGCAGCTGTGCTTGTGTTCAGCTCACGATTTTGCTGCTGGCAATTGACAGGTCTCAAAATTAGCTGAAACACTAAACCGTCTCATAGTAATTTGAAGTGTTTTACATAAAGGCAGTCTACTTCTGTTAACAATATAAATACTTTTTATATTTCTTGGTTCACTCTCTTGTCAATAAAAGTGGCCTTTTGGTTTTTGTGTTTGTCAGCTAGGTAGCTCTCATAGCCCTGAACTCAGAGTAGCCCAGAGTCGTTTCCTCCCACTTCAGCCACCCACATGTCAGAATCATACAGCCAGCGTCTTACTATATTAAGTTTGCATTTGGTGTATGAAGGGCAACTTTATATATAAAACTGCAGTTTCTAGAAGAGAGGAAAATTAAGTAGTCATGAAATTATAAGGTAAACATGGAATTTAAATTAAATTTCTCATTTGGAGGGAAATTACTTTCTGTTCCTGTAGGAAGCCTTCTGGAGAGCAAATGCTATCTGATCACCGTGACTCCGGTGTTTTCCAGTGGCCCTGGAAGCGCTGAGTCAGTAAAGGCCTACCTCAAACAAGCTGGTGAGTCCACCCCTCCTCGCTTGCTTTGAGAAATGCCTTTAACATTCACTAAAACCTCAATCACTTTTAAGTAAGAATCCTTATTATGTTCAAATAATTTTATTACATAACTCTTTACTGGCGTGTGTTGCTTCCTAAACTTACCAGATGCATTTACTGTCTTCCAGCACCTGCTAGAGGGCCTACTGTCCGGACAAAGAAAGTGGGGAAAAATGAAGCTGTCTTAGAATGGGACCAGCTTCCTGTTGATGACCAGAATGGATTTATTAGAAACTACTCGATATCTTACAGAACCATTGTTGGAAATGAAATTGGTAATAAGATTGTGGCAATTACTAACTAAGGATATGTTACTAGAACTTTTTCTTCAGCTTTTAAATACTGGTTTCTCACATAATGTGTCTTACAGTATAGAGCATCATTAACAGACACCTGCAGATGTCTCTACAGTTGTGTTTATGAATCTGTTTTCTAAAACACTGTATTGTAAGCTGGTAGTGTGTCTCAGCAGGTCAGGGCATTGCCCATCGAGACTAATGCCCACAGCTCAACATGGTGGAGCTTGAGGGGAGCAAATTGAGAACTGATTCTCAAAAGTGATCCTCTGACCCTCGCACACACGCACAGAGGAGTAAATAAATGTGATTTTGTGATGATTTCAAACTTTAAATATTTTTTTGTCCTTAAAGAATTTTTAGTTTGGCTGAAGAGATGGCTCAGGGTTTAAGAGCACTGCTTACTCTTCCAAAGGTTCAGAGTTCAATTCCCAACAACCACATGGTGGCTCACAGCCATCTATCATGAGATCTGGTGCCCTCTTCTGGCCTGCAGGCATACAAACAGACTACTGTGTACATAATAAATAAATAAATCTTTTTTAAAAAAATTTAGTTGTAAAAGTTTGCTGGAAAAGTATTTTTATTCCTTTTTAATACTTTACAATGCCAAATATATGACAGATAAATACACTGGATAAAAGAAACATCATTTTTCCTTGCAGTTGTGAATGTGGATTCTTCCCACACGGAATATACACTGTCCTCTCTGAGTAGTGATACCTTGTACATGGTACGAATGGCGGCGTACACAGATGAAGGCGGGAAAGACGGTCCAGAATTCACTTTTACAACACCAAAGTTTGGTAAGAAGTCCTGAAGTTTATCTATTTGAAGTTTGACTAGAAATGGATTTACTCTGCTGAAACGTTGTTTAAAAGTACACTGTTGGCGGATGAAGATGCAGCGTAGTGGTTAAGTGCTGAACAGCATCAGAGCCCTGGCTGTGCGTGTGTGGGAATGGGGGCGGGTAGAGTCATAGAATGGTGTGTGCACATTAGGACGCTTATGTTGTTCATTTGGTTTAGGTTGTTGCGTTATAGGAATTCCTCCCCCTTTGGAACCTGCTTAACTGGTGGCTGAGCCCACCTGTGCTGAAATCCCAAGGGCTTACTGACCATTCTTTGTAGGTTCTTCTAGTCAGAGGGTGGTTTGTGTTGAGTTTGCATCTTTCCTACACTTGGTCCCTCTGCTTGAGAGAACCTAGTCTGGCTCCTTCGCTGCCCTACTGAGGTCAGTTCCAGCCCTGCCGCTCGTGGTGAGAGGCTGCCTGACGGCACTCGTCAAGGACCCATTGCACTGCCCTTTTCCAGGTTCTGTATTCTGCAGCGCTCTGGCACTGGTCCAGTTTCCTCATATGCCCACATAGACTCCACACACAGCTGCAGCTACCTTCTCCTTCCTGCCACGGCCATCCAGCTGTTTGCAAAACCCACAGATTTCGTAGTAATTGTAATAGATCTCTTTGTATTTGTCCCTCACATAATGGAAGGAAGCTGGGTGGCTTGTGCTCCGTTCCCTGTTGGAATCAGCTGCCCCTGTGACCGAGGTCCATTTTTTTCATCCTGTCTTTGCAAGTGAACTCCTTCCTTGTTTACATCCTTACCCCCTGGTGTGGCTGCTCTGTTGTCTTCCTGAAGACTTACAGCACATTCTTTTTTGAATCATTGTAGACTTTCTCTTATTTTATTGAAACTATTTGTAATTTCCCAAATGCTGCTAGGGGAATGGTCTATAGTAATGTCCATGTTCATTGTGGGTTGAATGTAAAGATAATATGATTACATAAAATCCTGGTCTTTTCTACAAGGGAAAATTAATGTAGCTTATGGAATGAGATCCCATGTGATGACATGTTCGTAGATCCATAACAGCTAATACTTGAAACATATAGTAAACTTTAAAAGTATTTCCCTAGTTGCAAAAGCCATAGTCACTATAGGAAATTTTTGCAATACATTGTAAAGAGGATTATGAATTCTCTTTACTTTAGAGGATTCTCTAAAGTAATCTATCAATGTCTCTTCTCTATTTACATTTTTAAAAAATGGGTCACTAATACTAAAACTACTTTATAATTTGATTCTGTTGTGGTGGTAGTTACCTGTCTGCAGCATCCATTACAACTTCCTCAAATGGCATGGGAGTCTTGCCCCAAAAGAGAGATACTGCCAAAAGTAATTAAAACAGCTATTTGGGAAATTTAATTCACAAACAATGCAAGTCTAAAGCCATCAGCAGGGGGTGTTTCACCTTTCAAGAAGGTTCTTGGAGGAGACAAAGCTGCATGTATGATGTGGAAAATAGGACAAAGCAGGCATCTTGAGGACAGCAGGCACAGGGCCCAGGACAGGCACAGGACACGCAGAGCTTGGCTTAGCAGCAGTTATGAGAGCAGCTGCCCCTAAGTCAGGTAGTCCGTCTGCCCACGGGATCCTAGCACTCAGTTCACATCTGAGTGAGAATCGTGGTGTATGCCCACCAGTTCTGGGGAAGGGGTGGAGAGAGGAGGATCCCAAGTTAAAGTCTGCCTCAAAAGCAAAAACAAAAGCCAACTACTAGTTTATTCCTAGCATTCATCTGATTTTTTTTTTTAATTTCTGTTGGTTCTCATGGAATGTAGGTTACTTACAAGGGAATATATGTGATAGGAAACCAAAAATAAGTAAGCTGTATTTCTGAAGGGTTACGCTCCTGTTTTCTTCCTATAAAGAGTAATGAAAAGGCATTAGCTCCGTGATAGATGACAGAGCGCAAGCTTAGCATGTGGCAGGCCGACTTGAGGCCTCAGCACCAGGAGGAAGGCAGGTGGAGAGAGCTGGAGGAGGTAACCAGGTGCTGCCACAAGGGAGATCGGTTAAGATGTCTCCAGCATCTCTCCCTCATGAGTCCTTTGTTAAGTCTTCTTTTAAAAGCATATATATGATTTGTGTGACATTTAAGAATTTCAGATTTATTTGCATCTTTAAATATTTTATTTGGTTTTGAGACAGTATTTCTAGTGGTATAGCCCAGGCTCAAGTCTGGCCTCAAACTCCCAGTCCTCCCCCTCCCTCCACCTTCTGCATACTTGAGACTATAGGCAAGCACCAGTGTGCCGGGCCTGCTTTGCTGCTCTTGAATGAGTTGTCTACTTGTCCACCCTCATGCCTCATGAGCATCCCTCCTTAAATTCTTGGTCTTAGAGCAGATATATTATCATTCTGATGATCATGACCCAGTGAGCTAAACTCATGTTATCCTCCCAGCCAATGTGTGTTTTATGTTTACTACATAGCCAGGTTTGCAAGTAAGGACAGAGAGAGGAAGAAAGACTGCCTCAAAACTGAAAACCAGCAGGGCGGGCAAAAGGAATGTATACTTGGTTGATAATCTGCGGTGTAGGTACTTGGAAGACAGACAAGACAGCCTAGGTGGGCTCCTTAGTAAGGCCAGGTCAGCCTGGGTACGTTGTGAGACACTGTCTCCATCAACAGAAAGTCAGGCAGTGTCCAGTGAGGACCTTATGCTTTTTTCCCTATTTTTGTATGTGCTAACTGTTACTTCTCATTTACCTTTTGTCTTTTAGCTCAAGGAGAAATAGAAGCCATAGTGGTGCCTGTGTGCTTAGCGTTCCTCTTGACAACTCTTCTGGGAGTCCTGTTCTGCTTTAATAAACGAGATCTGTAAGTGCCAGTTCTCACATTGGAGCTGCAGTTTGTTACGTAATAGTATTTAACTGTTTGAAGTTTACCGTTGAACTGACTGTGTACAGATGCATCACCGCCATGTGTCCCCACTTCTCAAAGCCTCCTCGCTCACTCCTAGCCTGTTCTCTCAGCCCCTGCCCCACAGGGACTAGCCCGTTTCCCTTGTAGCTTTGTCTTAGCTGGAATTTCCTGTGCTTGCAGTCTCTGTGCGTCTCACATTTAGCTGCTTGTGAGCTCATTCATGCTATTGTATTGCTCAGGTGAGTTTTTTCTTTTATGCTGCTGCAATACGGTCTGTAGTGTAGTATATAAGGGAGTTTAGAGGTTGCTAATTCTTGCCTATTGTTTATAATACTCTATGAATATTCACATCCCAAACTGCATGGGTGCATGTTTTCATGGGCCTCAGATAATCACTTTATGAGAGGCCGCTGGAGCCAGGCATGCAGCTCCATGGCAGAGCGTTCACATCACACGTGCGAGCCTCTAGGTCCAGCTCCAGCACAACCAAAGAGTAAAGAAACAGCCCCAAGTTTTCTCAGTGCTGCCCTCTTGCAGGCATCCCACTGTTACTGGCACTTGGTACCAAGGTGTTTCTGAAAGTGTGGGTGTGGCCAAGCACTCCTGTGTCTCATGCCCACCTTCCTGACCCCGGGGGCTCTTCTCATGCATCGCCTCGCTCATTAATACTGTAGCTGTTGCAGTCTTTGTCCACTTTTAAATTGGGTTGTTTTGCAAATATTGAGTTGTAAATGTCCTTTTTGCTTGAGAACGAAAAATGTTTTCAAATGTTTTGCAAATTTTGTTTCAGTTTGTGTGTTTTGTTTTTTCGGGTTTTTTGTTTGTTTGTTTTTTGTTTTGTTTTGCTTTTTAAACTATGACTTTGGGAAAGCAGAAGTTTTTAATTTTGAAGTGTCCTTTCCCAGGCTTTTCCCTCTGGTTCTTGCATTTTGTAACCTTTTTAAGAAATCTGTCTACCCCGGGGTCATCTGTTTTCTTCTAGAAGTTCACTGGTTTTAGCTCTATCATCTGTAATCCACTCTGAATTAATTTGGGGCATGGTTTGGGTCAGGGTCAGGTTTCTCCCTCCCTATCTAGTTATATGAATTTTGAAACAGCTCTTTTCAAGTAAATGTATTTGTTCCTGTGCCAAAAATCAGTTGTTTCTGTAAGTCCATATATACTTCTAGACTCTCATTTCTGTTCCCCCAAACTATGTTTATTCTTTTTGAATTTTTATGTTTTGAGATTGGTTTTATACAACCCAGACCAGTCTTGAACTCCTGTCCGTGCTGTTTCTGCCTTCTGAGTGTTGGGTTTATAACTTGAGTGTGCCACCACTGCTCCCTTGTCTTTCTGCTCCATAATGTCTTATCTTTTTTGGGAAAAAACAAGTTTATCATATTTTACTTGATATTAGTAAGACATTTTTATTTAATTCTCTGAATACTTTTATTGAAAGTTAAATGTCTTTGCATTTGTTTCTGATAGGACACATCACAACCTGTTATGATCTAAAGTTCTTAATTGATTTTATTAGAGGAATTGAATACTGATAATTAGCATTAGTATTGTTAACCATTTTCCATTAGGAATACAGTCTGTATGTGTTTTTATTAATATATTTTTCTTGGTAACAAGTAATAATTTGTTTGACTTTAGGATAACAGATTATTTTTGTTGGTTTGGTACTTAAGATGCTTGGATGACAAAGGCTTCTCATTGTTTTACGGTTCTACAAATGCCCTTCTTTTCTCTTCAGAATTAAAAAACATATCTGGCCAAATGTTCCAGATCCTTCAAAGAGTCATATTGCTCAGTGGTCACCTCACACACCTCCAAGGGTAAGATAATATCTTCTTATTGTTTATAGTATACAGGCTTATTTATTAGTGTATGTTTATAGAGTTTAACTAAAATATATTCAGACCTGGTAAAAATAGATTAGTTCTTAAATAGCAGTGTCACACCGTAAATAGTCTCTATTCATTCTAGCACATCGTTTGTCATAGGTCGTTTGTGCGTCCCTCATGTTGTTCAGTACACAACAAAGACTTTGTTGAAAATGGGAGCTAAGCGCCTGTTACAGGGATCTGGGCTGGGTGTTAAGTGCTGGCGGCATCCTGCTGTCTTCACCCTGAGCAGATGAGTCCCACACAGACCACACCCTAGAGGGGCAGTCCTTCCTAGCCCTAGAAATCCTAAAACTTAATAAGTCATACCTGTACAATTTTATAGTTTACAAAACCTCACTTATTCAAGTTTGCATTTTTAATGTTTCCAAGGCATTTCTTTTGTCTATTTAATTCTAGGCCTACTGTAAGTATGAAATATTCAATACTATTGAGAGCCTGTTTATAGCTTATAACAATATTAATTTGGAAACAGGAAATTGCACTGATTCAGACTTCTTTATTTCATTTATCTGCACTGCAGCTGGTTATATAACTTGCTTAGATGGCTAAAACAATTGGAATATGCCCAGAGTAATTGTTCATTTTTCTTTCTTTCCAGCACAATTTTAGCTCCAAAGATCATATGTATTCAGATGGCAATTTCACTGATGTGAGCGTTGTGGAAATAGAAGCAAACAATAAAAAGCCTTGTCCAGATGATCTGAAGTCATTGGACCTATTCAAGAAGGAGAAAATAAGTACAGAAGGTCACAGCAGCGGCATTGGGGGGTCTTCATGCATGTCGTCTTCCAGGCCCAGCATCTCTAGCAATGAGGAAAATGAGTCTTCTCAGAACACCGCGAGCACTGTGCAGTACTCCACTGTGGTGCACAGCGGCTACAGGCACCAGGTTCCCTCAGTGCAGGTCTTCTCCAGGTCCGAGTCCACCCAGCCCCTGTTAGACTCCGAGGAGCGGCCAGAGGACCTGCAGTTGGCAGATAATGTCGACAGCGGTGATGAGATTTTACCCAGACAACAGTATTTCAAACAGAACTGCGGTCAGCCTGAGGCCAGTCCAGATATTTCACATTTTGAAAGGTCAAACCAAGCCTCGTTGGGCAGTGAGGAGGATTTTCTCAGACTGAAACAGCAGCGGGTTTCAGAGCACATCTCACAGCCCTGTGGGTCTGCGCAGCGGGGGCTGTTTCAGGAAGGCCCTGCAGATGCTCTTGGCGCAGGGACTGGGGGGCAGGTAGAGGGATTTGAATCAGCTGGAATGGAGACAGCAATGGATGACGAAATCCCTAAAAGCTACTTGCCACAGACTGTGAGACAAGGTGGTTACATGCCGCAGTGAAAGACTGGCTCCTGCCCAGCTTCAGTGGGACCCGTAAGGGAAAGCTAGAACACTGGCCGTGACTTCCGATGAAATAATCATCGCCCTCAAGGACAAAGTCACAACTGGGCCATCTCTATTCCAGGTTATCTGGGATTCTCCTTCAAGCACTACATGAACTGACTTTATCCTCTGAATAGCTGAAGGACTCTGTGCTGTTTCAGGACGTTTGCACTGAGATTTGTAAAGCTCTTTGTTTAGCTGCATAGAGAGTGGGGAATTCAAATAAGCCACAGTGCCATGTGGCTGCGCTGCTCTAATGAGACTGACTAGCCGTCCAAACCGCAGGAGCAAGGGTCTAGACCCTCCTCAGCCAGCAGTGCCTAGGGCCGCCTGTCCAGATTTTGTCATCTGGCCAAAGAGATGGTTAGGGCAGATTCATTTCTGGTTCTACCAATTAGAAAATACTGGCTTGCGCCCTGCTGTTTTTACCAATGTTACCAGTTGTTACTGAGGAAAAGAATGAACTTTTAAAATGAACTATGTAAAAGTATCCATTTTCTTAATATTACCCAAAACCTCACAAAAATCTGCTTATTGATAACTTCTTTCAAAGCCAGTTTCAGCAGCCCTGTAGAAGGCACCCATAAGGGCTGGCAATGAACACCATAAACTCTCTCAAGCATTTAAATATCACTTTTAAGTTGGGGACACTTTTCTGGACACAAACACCAGGACAGATGGCTCCAACGTTTGGTTGAAGAGACACTTTATACACTGTTTCTTCAGCTTAAAATTATTCCAGTTGACTCCACCTTGCTTTGTTTTCAAGGACAGCAAGGAGGTGTTCACTGAAAGGCAGCCTTCACCACCGCCACAGGCAGAATCCCAGAACACCCCCTGATCTCAGTGTCCGTCACAGCGGTAGAGGTCCTTGTATGGAGCTGAAGGAGCCGCAGGGTCTTGTAAAGTTTCCTGAGTGGGGATTGAACCCATGGCCTTGTGCTTGCTGGATACTCACTCACTCTGCCACTGAGCTACCCACCCACACATCTCATTATGTTGTTTAGGCTCAAGTGATCCTCCTGTCCCAGCGTCCTGAGTGTCTGGGACTTTGGGTGTGTGCAGGCCCACCCAACAGAAGATGGTGTTGTTCATATCTGCCATTTCTGAGGTAGAGTTTTACATGCGGCTTGGGAGTGTCTTAAACTTGGTCCTCCTGGTTGCTTTGTTATTGAACAATCCAGGTATCCGGGGCTTAGCACTAAAGCCATTAATGCGTTTGTGCCTAACTTTCCAGTGTGACATGGAGGCAGGGGCTTCTCCATTAGTGACTGATTACCACTAGGTGTGCTCACGGGAAAGTTTCAGAGTTTGAGAGCATGGGCACACTTTAATAGTTCATGGAGGTTACCAAACAAAAGGCTATGAAGAGTGAACTCATTAGGTTGGATGCAGATTTACTTTTTACTCTCAGAATGTTGTTTATATTAGACTTGCTGATATATATTACCATCTATATTTTTATAATAGCTGATACTTTTCTGATTTCCTTCACATGTATAACCGTCGTGAGACAGTAGACACTTCTGTTCTCATAATATTCACTTGCCCACTTGGCAAAACCAACCTGATACTGGGAAAATGGCAGAACTGAAGGTAGATAATCAAAGTCAGGCTCAGAGAGGTCAGGTGGGGTCCAAGACCAGAATTCACACTACAGGGCAATGGCATCATCACCATTCAAGCTGGACATCAATGTCTGGTCTGGGGCAGGACTGAACTTTCTATGTATATATGCCAAGAAATGAAGACTTGCTGTATTTTCCATTTTCTCACCGGAGGTAGCCTAGTCATATTGCTGTATTCGTGTTTTGCTGCAACCTTCCTCCTGTCTAGTAGCGGTGCTGTGAACATTGGAGCGTGAAGTCTACATGGGGGTGGGGGGGGTTGGGGATGATTATCCAACGTAAGTTCATGAGTGAGCATGAGAGATCATTGAAGGACGAGCCTCAATGAAGCAAGTTTGCATGTTGACTCCCAAACAGGAAATGTCCCAGTGAGCCAGTGCCCTCACCAACAGAGACGGTTGTGTGGCTGCTGCATGAGAACTCATTCGGGAAATGTCTAATGGATCAGCTTTCCCCGAGAGAGAACCAGTCATAAAACTCGATTTAAATGTAGACTTCGCTACAGCATGTTTTAGAATAATCTGAGTGCATGTACCTTGTATTTTAGATAGGCAAAGAAACTAATCTGGCTTCTTTATGTAAAACCAGTCTAATAAAGCTAGTTGTGTAGTTACTGCTTGACTCTTTGATGTGTGGAAGCGTAGTTGGAAATAAGGCACACTGGAAAACAGCCTCTCTTGGCCTCCACTAGCTCTATGTTTCTAATGCAGTTACCTCAGAGAAAAAGCAGTCAACATAGGTTACACATCCTGCCATGGTCTCGTACAGGTCTAATGCTAAATCACTATTACAAAACTGTAGAATTTCAATCTTTAACCTACTCAAGCAAAAAAGTTAATCCTCTTAAAACCCCCAGTCGGTATTCGGGGACACAAGGAAGCAGATGCAGGGAGAAAAGCTCAAGCCCCACCTGCATCGTTTATTCAGTCTGCAGAATTCCGGGGTGCACGTTTGTCAGCTCATCCGGGGACCGTAGTTCTGTAGTGACGTTAAAGGTTAATGAAGTAGAAGTGTTTATTAAAGCTCAGGCTTAAAGCAGGACAGCCCGAGAACCTTCGGACATTAAATACCATTTGTAAAGCTTTCTCTTTTTTCTACCCACATAATTAGTAAAACTGGCATAAATCTAGACCTAATAATAACAGGAGTTTGCTAGAAGTTCACTCTTCTTTTTCATGTTACTGAGTTTGCTTTAAAAACAAGTTCTTTTTTTTTTAAACTTTATTTAACCTTATTTCATGCACATTGATATAACGATGTTAGATTCTCTGGAACAGGGGTTACAGACAGCTGCGAGCTGCCATGTGGTTGCTGGGAATTGAACCCAGGTCCTCCGGAAGAACAGTCAGTGCTCTTAGCCACTGAGCCATCTCACCAGCCCCTAAAAACAAGTTCTTAACCCATCTCCATTGTAAGGCTTTTAGGGAGATGTGTGAAATCAATAAGCTGCAGAAACTGTAAAGGTCAGCTATTAACAATAACCCTTAGGCTCACTCTACTGCAGGTGTTAGGATTATTTGGCCTGGATAAGATTTCTTTTAAAATGTGCCGTCCTATAAATTGGAAAACACACAGCCATCCAATGGCAAACTGTTTAGGGCTAGCGTAAAATGGGGCACTGCAGACTTCAAAGGTGTAAAACAGCAGACCCACCCCTGGCCAATCTGGGGCTGGGCACCATTTTCAAGTTATTCATAAGCAGTTCATATGTCAAGACAGAATTTTATCCAGCTAGATGTGCGATCTCTTGGCTTCGTGGTTTGTTTTTTCTGTCACAGGTAGATGGGCGTTTGCTCACTGCGTCCAAGATAAAAAGACAGCTCCAGGTGAACCGTGTTACTCATTTATCTTACACTTTTACAGGGCTTCTTGCCCCACCCCCCGTAAGCCCCCACACACTGGTTAGGTTTTTATTAACCAGTTGTCAGTACCGTTGATGGGTCGGGATGAGAAGGCACTAGGCTGGTTCCGTAGAGGATTTAGTCCTGTTACCACCAGCGTGGTCAGGTAACGACAGGTGCAAATGCTGTTCATGAATAGTGACGTGTGTTGTGTCAGAAACAGGGATGCTACGGAGGTGAGGATTTGAAGATCGTAGCCATCAGTTGGAATATACTCGGGAAGCAAGTGCACTTGGCTCGCCCAGTGCAGCCGTAGGCCTGAGGTGTGGCTCCTTTTCATGGCTTTGCTCTTGGCTGTGCTTCATTTGAGCACAGGTTTGCCTACTGTTTAGCACCTGCCTTCACCTGTGTAGCTTCTTTTGGAAAGCTCGTGCCCGTTATTAGCTCTAGTGAGTTGCAGGTGCCGAGCGTAGCCAAGGCTGCCAGTTTTATGTTGACTTTACCATCAGTGTCTCGCTACATCAGCTCTAATCCTTTAAGACAGAAATTGTTGGGTTTTCTGTGCGTGGTCACCACTATCTGTCGTGCATAATGTTTTGGTATTTATCATTACTGGTGTTCTTTAATATGGGTAATAGTATAGATGATGTTTTATGAGGGTTCTATGGCTTTTTAATACTATTTTGGCATAATGGAATAGGAGTTAGAATAAGCTGATACACCGTGGTGACCTCAATAACAGAAGACATGACAGTTAGTTTTCAGATTTATTCCACAAATTCTGGAATTCCAGCATCTTCCCTCCCAATGCATGGTCCCCTAATGCATTTATTTGCTCGGGAACCAAATATAGAGGTGCCGCGCCACCTTGTGGCCAGTTGGTGATGCTGCAGTCTCCACATTTGCCTCTACTAGAAGCTAAACCAGCAAGGATAAAAGTCCCAACTACTTAGGTTTCATCTAGAAACACAGTGGATCAAATCCTACAAACTAGCCAAGGAGTAGACTTCACTCCTAATCTATATTGAAATTTATACAAAAACCTTCACTTTGGAGTATTTATTTAAATCCCATATCCACTACAGTTCCTAGAGACACAGCCTGCCTTCTAATGTGCTGTCTGTGGGTGGAAGTCCTTCCTGCTTTCCGAAGGGTCATTGTTTTCCTAAAGGGAAATGCTTGTCTTACCTGTCTATTGGTTTGATTTTTCTTAGAGGAATATATACAAATCCTTCCACCAACTACATGTGTGCTCTTCCACGCAGAGGGCCTCGGGATGGGTGTAAGCATTTAGGCTGGGCTTCCTGTCTCCGCAGGAGAGCGGGAGATCTTCTAGTTCTCCAAGTGATTGACTCTGAGGAGGGCACCCAGTATTTGAGGGATAAATAGACCAAAGGAGATAAAGCCGGAGATTGGGAGCCATTGGGTGAAGTCTGAAGTGGGCCGAGAGCAACAGGAAAGGGGACAGCAAAGACAAGAGGCAGCGTGACTGACAGACCAAGGGTCCTGGGAAAAAGGAAAGGCAACCACTGTGCAAATAAGATGCAGCCCATTTCTGAAGCTCTGAACACATCTAAACAGCTCTCTCATGGCTGGTAAGGAGGCCCCAGGCTCTGGGTCCAGGAAATCCAGCCTCCTTCCCAGGGCAGCACCCAGGGAGATCTTGGCATCAGGAACCCATGCCAGGCCCAACAAGGCTGTCTATGAGAGCTCAAGAAAAAAAGCCGACAGCGAAGACCACAGTATGCAGCCTGGGCAGGGTGTCTTCACTCAACCACACTGGAAAACAGGAGCTGGGAAACAGTCTGCATCCTTTCAGGGAAATTACATTACACACCCAAGAGGGGACAAGAAAATGTATTCCTAGTAACAACTGGTCCACACCCTCCTGAGTTCAACCCTTTCTAGTCAGAGACCCATCCTGAAGTGAAAGAAAGAAAGAGAGAGAGAAAGAGAGAGAGAGAGAGAGAGAGAGAGAGAGAGAGAGAGAGAGAGAGAGAGAGAGAGAGAGAGAGAAAGGTGCAAAGCCATACTTAGGAAAAGTTGGGGCTTTGGAGGACTTGGTGCAGCCTCTTAGACACTCTTCCTTGGGGTGACAACAAGAACCACCACCGTTGTTCACAGAACACCCGGTGTGTGCTAGACCCCACACAGTCCTGTCAGCACTGGATTAAATCTCTCAGACATGAGGGTGATGTTCTTTCCCCCCTCTACAGGTTACAGCAAATGGGGCTTAGGAAGTCATCAAGTCATGGGTGAGAGGCAGCAACTCTGAGGCTCAAAAATGGGTGAAATGGGTTTTCGAGCTCTGCTTTCGCTTTCCCTTCCCGCTGCCCACTCCAGACTCCTCGTGCGGCACTTGGCCCCCCGCCCTCTCCAACCATGGCCACACTGAGGGTCCATCCTGAAACCCAAGCCAAGGTGGATGTGTTCCGCAAAGACCTGTGTAGCAAGACAAAACCTGCTTGGGAGCTATTTTCCCAAGAAGATCGCAGAGCTGGATGCATTCTTAAAGGAGCCAGATCTCAATGAAGCCAACCTGAGCAGTCTAAAGGCTCCACCGGACATCCCCATACCTGATCCAGTCAAGGAGAAAGAGAAGGAGGAGCGGAAGAAACAACAGGAGAAGGAAGAGAAGGATGAGAAGAAGAAGGGGGAAGATGAAGAAAAAGGTCCTCCCTGTGGCCCAGTCAACTGCAATGAGAAGATTGTGGTCCTCCTGCAGCGCCTAAAGCCTGAGATCAAGATGTCACTGAGCAACTCAATCTGGTCACTACCTGGCTGCAACTACAGATACCTCGGATAGAGGATGGGAATAACTTTGGGGTGGCTGTCCAGGAGAAAGTGTTTGAGCTGATGACCAGCCTTCACACCAAGCTGGAGGGCTTCCACACTCAAATCTCCAAGTACTTCTCAGAGAGGGGTGATGCAGTGGCCAAAGCAGCCAAACAGCCCCACGTGGGTGATTATCGGCAGCTGGTGCACGAGCTGGACGAGGCAGGGTACCAGGACATCCGGCTGATGGTCACAGAGATCCGTAATGCTTATGCTGTGTTATACGACATCATCCTGAAGAACTTCAAGAAGCTCAAGAAGCCCCGTGGAGAAACAAAGGGAATGATCTATTGAGCCCCCTCTCTCATTCCGTGATGGGGTACAATAGAGACCTTCCTGCTCTTCACCGGGAATTATAGACTGTACCCAATCTTCTTCCTTCTGGGGTTTCCCCACTCTGCCTCCCAAACACAATAAATATATGGTTGCCCCCCCCCAAAAATGGGTGAATTCACAGCCTTCTTGCTCCAAATAACTGTGTTCTGCCTTAAACACTGGGGAGCACCCATCCAGAACCAGGACCAGGACTGGTAAAAATAACCTCTGACAAGGCACTGTGTGGTGCGCTCAGCTGAGTCTGGCAGGGTTGCCCAGCTTCTCTAGAGCAGGGTTGCAATGCTGACTGGCGCTGACCATCCCATGGGGGTGGTCTCAGCAGTGGCTGAACAATTGGCAGTGTGGACGTCCATCCAATGGACATGCTCAGAGGAGCATCGCTTACCCTCAGGGTCTTCTGTGGATAGGGCAGGAGCTTCCCCTGTTCAGGGGTCTCCCCATCCTATCAGGTTTCTCTTGGTCCCTTACCATTTCCACCTGGGAGTGGGTCCTTAAGTCACCGCACCTGGATGTGTCTCATTATGTCTGGGGAACTTTGATACCTCCCGTCTCTGTCCTCACTTCTGTACAAAAGTAACATTCTGATTTGTGTTAGTCCTCTGGGGAGTGACAGTGGCCAGGTGAGCAAGGGGGGGCGGGTAGGAGATGGTTAGTTGTGGAATTGTCCAAAGTGACAGACTCATTGAACCCCAGTTCACCAGACTTCCTGGGCTCGTGGGAGTGCCTGCTTTCATGTCACTTTTAATACCTAGTGGGCCACTGGCTCCATTTGGAAAACTGGCCAGATCCTGTCAGCCTAGACGCTCCCTTCCTGCTTCTACACCTGATGCAGCTTTAGCTGACCCATGTCTTCCGCCTGGAACTACCTGCCTTCAAGGGAAGAGCAATCTCACCTTTGTGTCATGGGCCATGTCTAAGTGACGGTGGTTCCCAAAGTGATTCCTGGATAAACGCTAGTTGGGTGTGTCCATTTTAACACACAGCATCCATCTGTACATCTGGCATGAGGGGGATCTAAGGCTATTGAGTTCTTCAGGAATCTACAAAGCAATATACTTAACCTAAATAAAGAGCTATTGCCAGCAAGCCAAGAAAAAAATTGTGAAATTGAAATAAAAGAATATCTCATTAAATGTGTAATAAAACACGTCAGCATCATTCTCTTGGAATTTATAAAAATGTTATTCATTTGTAGAACACTTACAAATGTGGCTAGAATTGATACCTATTTTAGTTGGCAGGACTCCTGAGCCAGTTTGGTGGTATTATATATATATATATATATATATATATATTATGGCGAGTTCAGCAGCATATTATCTCCAAAATAAAAAATGTTAAAGTGATTCCTAAGAAGTCATAAAAACTTCCAACCCTTCCTAGTTAGAGACTCACCCAATACTTTCAAAAGAAATGACACATTAGAACCTTTAACAAGTGTTATCTGTCTTTCTTGGTTAGAACTTGGATGGTCCTAGTTATGATATTAGAAGATGTAATACATTTTTTAGTACACTAAAGTTCTGAGAATATTGCAAGTAGGAACAATTTCTTAAAAATAGTTTAAGTGCTAGGATCATCACTATCACTTCAGATGAATTTTATTTACATTAAAAAACAGCTCATAAAAAATCAAAGGTAAAATGGAAAATTGATCTCAGTAATTTTACGAGAAGATCCTTGTTTTAAAATATAACACATATGTTTACTCTTTTTATTAATACATGTTGTTCACTGACTTTTTTTTAAGAAAAAAAGTTATAGCCGAAAGATACATAATTAACATGAAGTGAGTTAAGTGTTTCATTTTTTTGAGACAGGCTGTCCTGGAACTCACTATGTAGACCAGACTGACCTCAAACTCACAGAGACCTCCCTGCCTCTGCCTCCTAAGTGCTGGGATTAAAGGCGTGCCTCACCAAGCCCAGTGAACTCAGAATTTTGACAGTATGTGGACCCCTGGGGTGCAGGACAGCTCTCCCACCTTTAAAACATGCTAAGCCAGATCCACCCACTGTCACTGATCAACAGGCTATAACTCAATCATTCAAAACCCTGATGGACAGGCCAGCAGCCAATCAGAATTCACTGCATTCTCCAGTGGGTCATTCATGGGACCTCTGAGAAGATGGTTGCGCTCTCAAAAGAGGACAACGAAGATGCTGCCGGCGTACCGACGACTTGTCCTGTTGATATCCATCGCGGGTAGCTTCCTTGTGCTACTGTGCCCCTACGGAGAAAGGTCATCTTAGGGGACGAGACAAGGCAAACCTTCAACTCGGGCCCCAAGTTCACTGTCTCGCTGGTGAGAACAAGTTAAAATGGGTGTCGGTCCCACAGTGAAGCAATCTTCCCGCTGTGAGGAAGGCACGCCGTGTCTCTGAGACTGACTCTCTATGACATGACTACATGTTTTATGAACTTTCCTAGGGAGTCTATTTATAGTCACCCCAAAGAGAGAGGGCAGTGAGAGATCAAAAAAACGATCCCACCCCAGTCCAGTGTGAAGAAGTGCTGGGTTTGTGACTCACAGCAGCATGGGGAGGAGTTCCTTACAGAAGCACAGGCAGCTTTCGTACAGGCAGCAGCAATACCGCCAGTTCCCTCCCTTCTCAGCAATTGTGCGGGTCACGTGTGGGTAACCCCAGCGTTCTGATTGCAAGAGTGCCATAGCTCCCACAGAGCTTCACCTTCCTTGCCCCATAGGGCCTACCGTTTCCCTAGCCAAGGGTTTTGCCTAGGCTGACAGTACCAAACGTGGCACCTCTTGAGGGTGGGTTTCAATTTCATCTGAAAGTGGCTGGTTGCGTCCATGCTAGTCACGTCATGATTATAGCTATGGGCACATTTTGCCTGGCATGCTGATAGAGTACCATGCTTTGCCTCAGCCAGGTAGGACCATCGGCAGCCATTGCTCTCCAGAAGCCTGCAGCTCATCTTCCGTCACTGCTAATGGCAGCCAGGGTGTGTGTGGTAGTGGGGGTGCGGTCCAAAAGGTTCGGGGCTGATGCCACAGGCCTGTCTCTCCATTGGTTATACCTAGCCGAAACAAGGACCCTAAGCAGAAGGAACAATCTCTGCCTCAAAACGCTTCTCTTCAGTGAGAAATGAACACACTTGCCCACCCCTGAGTCGCGCTTCGTCCTTTATACTGCTCTATCTCCGCATCCGTCCGGCGCCCACTGTTCTTGATGCTCCAGAAGCCAAGGCATACTTGGCCCCGGGGCCACCCAAGTCCAAATATTGCTGTACCCTGTAAGAGACCAACAGGTCCACAATGCAGTATGAGGTCACCAGTCATCCTGCCTGGTCTTCACCTGTAGGCAGCCTTGGCCATCCTCTAGGGAAGCTGCTAGAACCATTCCAAGCCCATGAGGTCTCCCTTCCTCCAAAACAGTGGAACCCCTCCCACCCTTCGATGGCCTGTGTAGCCGTAGCTGTCATCCCGAGGGAACACAGAATCACTTTTGTGATTTTTACCCTGAGGACTCCAGCTTGACACAAATCTTGCCACGTGTGCCTCCGGGTGACCCTGACAGGCTCCCGTATTGCTGTTTCTCATTCCCCATTGGTTGTTCTAGTACAGTGCTTCTCAACCTTCCTAACGCTGTGACCCTTTAAGACAGTTCCTCATGCTGCGGTGCCCTCCAATAATTTTCATTGCGATTCCATAACTGTAGTTTTACTATTGGTATGAATCATGATGTAAATAAATATCAGATATACAGGATAGCTGATGTGTGGCTGACTCCTGTAATGGGGTCTTGACCTCGCGACCCACAGGTTGAGAACTGTTGCAAGTCCCTTCTAAGCTTGCTGTTTGCCTGCTAGTCTAAGCCACTCTGGACCCTCCAACACTTGTAAGACTCACGAACCGCCATGGGGCTAAGCCAAACCACAAAGCCTACACCATTTCTGAGATCAGCTATGAACTTGGCTACAGGTGTAGCCACTGGTTGTGTGCATCCGAGGCTTCATCAGGGTGTGGAACTTCAGTGCCCAAACACCGGTGTCCTAGGCATAGGAGAAGGTGTGAGCTTACCTATTGATTCGGTCCCCTCTGATCCTGACCCCTCCCAGTTCCACAGAGGCACAGACTTAGACCTACAAAAGCTGAGTGTGACGTAGCCGTAGCTCCCAGCCTTTGGCTAGCTTGTGGCTGATGACCGCCCTCAGAAGATGCAGCCCCCCACCCCCACCCCCACCCCCAGAGAGAGGAAAGAAAAGAAGTTGGCCAGGGGAGTAGAAGCCTGGGCTACCCAGGAAGGCTTTGTGACTTGCGTTATAAAGAGTGTTACTGGCAGAGACTGAGTCAGATAATTCTGTGTCATTGAGCCCATAATTAAATGGTAGCATGGCCTGGGATTGTAATGACCAAAGAGTGTAAATGTCCCCAGGGTTCTCCCAACTCTCACTCCCTTCCCTCTGTCCCTTTCTGAGGTC
Source organism: Microtus pennsylvanicus (assembly GCF_037038515.1). Classification (NCBI taxonomy): domain Eukaryota; kingdom Metazoa; phylum Chordata; class Mammalia; order Rodentia; family Cricetidae; genus Microtus; species Microtus pennsylvanicus. Next base: position 39,079,629 of record NC_134584.1, on the reverse strand, counting down.
TGGTCCCAAACTGACGTACTGCACTCTGAATTAAACACGCACCAGCTGCTGGGCCCACAAGTCTGCCTTTCTTCCCACACACCAAGTTAGCCACGTCTTGCCTGACCTTAAGCATCCATAGTGCTATGTGGCAATGGGCCTCATACCATAGACCTTGCTCAAGGGACTGTCCTGGGCTCATCCCCTCAGTTTTCCCAGCCAAGACCTTCAGGGGGTTCCAGAGAACACTCATGAGGCACACATCCCTGTCTTCTAGTTAGTGTACAAGTTTTTTATATTGGGTTTTGTTGTCGTTGCTGTTTCTGGTTTTAATTTGGATCGGGGAGGATGCTGAGGCTCTCTATTCTAGAAAAGGGGAGGGAAATATCGTAGGCCTGAGAGCAATTGCCTTTGGGTGGAGCCTGCCGCCTGATGATAAAAGGATGTTCCCTGGAGCTAACCCATAAGATGCCCTGACTCCATCAGCTAGGAGGCTGTTGCCAGGCTTGTGCAGAAACCAACAGCCAGCAAGTTGTCATTTTTCCTGGAACTCCTATTGATTTCCTGGAGGGCAGCACAGCCTGGTGGGTAAACATATCTGGGGAGGGGGGAGGGGCTGGGCAGACCCCCTAGTACATGTTGATAACACACTAAAAATGGACAGCCTAGTGTCTAAGTAAACTGTTGGTTGTGGAAAGGCCAGCTACACTACTCTGGGTGCGCTCAGGCCTCACTGCTGTGGGTGCGCTCCGGCCGCACTACTGTGGGTGTGGTCTTTAGAGCTGCTGTGAAGCAGAGAGACCACGGATGTCCCCATGTCTAGCTGTGGTTGTTGGGTTGGCTGGTTGGATAGCTGCACGGATGGATGGATGGACAGACAGATGGATCGGTGGGTTTTTGTTGTTTTGAGATAGGGTCCACGACATACTCTAGGCTGGCTTCCAATGCTCCTTTCCTACCTGTCTCCCGTGTACTAATGCTGGGATTACTGGTGTACACGGCCACACCCTACCCACTTCCCGTCTCAGCCCTCCTAGGGCTCTGAACATTTCGTTAGTTGCTGTCCCGTGAGCCGTCTGGGATTCTGAACCGAGACGGAAGTGCTTAGCCCCGCCCTTCCCGTGCCCCTCCCACACTCCTCTATTTCTCGGAGCCTACCTGCAGATGGCGAAGTGCACGTGTTTGCTCTGTGCCCCGCCCCCTGCCCCTCCCCCCAAAGAAAGACTTGCTATCTCTGCAAAGCCGAATGGCAGAAGTGCAGCTGGGCCCGTGGCCTGATGGGAGCTAGGGAGTGTCAGAGGCCCAGTTCTAAGTGCTAGGCAGGGTGTCAACAATAAGATGAATTCCAAGCCTCAAACTGCCTGCAGCCCCACCAGGTTGAGAGAGGCATGACTGTGGGAAAGCAGAGAAACACAGCCCTGATGACTTAGTAGAGGGAGGAAGAGGCCACAGCCACAGTAGGAGTGTTGAGGACCAGCCTCGACTGGATCCACAAGTTCCAGGGTAGCAGAATGAAGATTAGAATTATTAAAAGTGAGCAGAGATAAGAGAGAAATAAGAGACAGAACACAGAACAGCATTGGGAGGGAAATTCAGTGAACACTGAGCTGCCCCTTTATTTTCCATGTCTTTTCATACCCCACTCCAAGATGGGAGGGGGAGCAACAGACTTCATTACAGAGTATCTCTGGCCTTTGGTCAAGTTGTAGCTGATACACCTCTGCACTCAAAATACTACTTAGCCACTCGAGGTCAGGACCTCCCGTTTTGTAGCCACTTGTCAACAACTTTGAAAGAGCAAAACAAACTCGCACTCTCTGACCTCTGGTGAAGGTGGAACCGACTCACATCTGTGGGCCCTGGCAGAGGGGGGCACGTTCTAGGAGCTAGGAAGGGTTAGCATGCTTCTCCGGAATGTGGCGCGGCTTTGACTTGGGCCCAGAGAGACCCGGTTGGACTCCCAACTGATACGACTCAAATATAATTATGTTTGCTTAATTAAATTGATGATGATGATGTGCAATAGTAATGAAGGGGCTCAGCTGACAGGAGACTTCGTGGAAGACGGGATTCCTGGGAGGAGGAACAGAGACGTGACGACCTGGAGAGTCCTGGTCACCTGGGGTTCATCCCTCCACCGCCACACACCCTGATCTCTGTTCACTGTGGGCTGCCCTTGCCCTATGCCATCATGGCATCTTTCTGTGTGGACAAGACTGGCTTCAAAATTGCAGCAATCCTCCTGCCGCTGCCTCCCCCTCTGCACCATCACACCTGGCCAGGTTAACAGATTACAGAATGAAGGAGGTGAAACCTTAGAAGTATAGAAAATTACAAAGGCGGTCTTATGGCTTTATTACGCAGATGCTCAAATACAAACGTGTTGACAGTGAAGTACCTGGAATGTTCCCCCCATAGCAGTCCACATGTCTTCCTCCCCACTGCGCGTCACAGAGTCATACATTACCCAGACACATAATAAATCTATGGAGAAGCAGACATGCCTAACCTCCAGGGATGCAGAATGATTTCTGCTGCAATCATCGGACTCTGTGACCTTTCTGGTTTCCGTATTTTTATTTTCGTTTCAAGTCTAGGCCTCAAGACAGTTCTCTCCCATCTTGCCCTATTCATAACTGTTGAGAAGGATAAAAGACCCCATGTCTACGAGTGAAGTTGGCAGTGTATGTATTCCCACCTTCTCTGAAGAGCTCTGGAAGCCCCTGCTGACTCAGCCTTTGTCCCTCCTGAGTCCTTCTTCTAGATCCTTCTTGGCAGCTCAGGGCAGGTCCCTTGCCCAGGACTCTGCACACAGAACTCAATACAAAGGGGCAGTTGTGACCTCTGGGCTCCTGTACCATGGGCTGGCGCTGTTTGTGATCATGTAAAACTCCCCACTGACCCCAGTGTGCAGAGGGAATGAGGACCTGTAGTGTCCTCTCTAGGATCCACTCTCCCAGACCCCCACAATAAGAGGGCAAGACACCAACACCACATAACTGATTATAGATAGGCCTTATTGTTATGGCTTAGATAAAACACTGCAGTTCCTGGAGGGATGCAGCAGCAGGCCACGAGGGCCAGCAGGTCCCAGGCAGGGAGCCACTGGCGGGTGAGAGACAGAGATAGATAGGTACGCCATGCAGAGAAAGTGGGTATTTATTTAGTGGGTCATGGAGGGGAAAGGAAAAGGGGGAAGGGGTGAAGGGGGAAGAGCAAAGAGAGGCAGAAAAAGAAAGAGAAATGGGAGGGGAAGAGAGGAGGAGAGGAGAAGAGAAGCTACCTCTTTGGGAGAGAGATGGCAAAGAAGGAATCAAGCTGGATGGAGAGAAGATCCCCTTGCCTCAGAGGAGGATGGGGGAGGGAATGGGAGGGGCTTGTCTCTTAAAGGGACAGGACAGACCATTACACTTATCATAGTTAACGTTCTCAAAAAAACAATTAACAAAAGCAAAATTAAGCTCACAGCAGTGAAAGAGCAGGCTGTCAATGGAAAAGTACCAGCTACCCCCCAGGCATCTCTGGTAACACCAAAAATCACTGTAGCCTTAAGAGGTCGTATCAGGCAAGATATGATCATAAAACCTTCAGCAAATTCAACTTTGTAAACAGCTCCAAGTAGACAGGACAAAAGTAAGAAAAGCTCCCCTGAACAAAGATGTTTATCGTAGTCACTCCCTGTACTAAAAAGATGTTCAGCACAACCGTGTTGACTAAGGACTGTCTCAGAAGCCACAACGTGCAAAGACATGGACCTCTAGGGCGGCTGTTCTAAGCATTCCACCCCAGCATTGCTGGCATTTGGAGACCAGTTCCTTAGCTATGAGGATGAGGCTGGTCGTGCCCTGTAGGCAAGATTTCAGCCCTGCTGGCTGCTGCCCACTAGATGCCAGTAGCACCCCTCCCAGCCATGGCAGTCAAAGCATCTCCAGGCATGGCTCCTCTGACGTTGTAGGCGGGAGGGCAAACTCACCCTGACTGAGAACAACTAGTACAAACGACAAACAGATGACAAATAGATGCCAGCTCTCCACAGGGCTGGGTAGAGGACAGGAAGTGATAAGGGCTGGGCCCCCAGTGTGTGCCCTTCTACAGGAACCAAGTACTCAACTAGAAAACCAGAAAGGTATCCTGGTTTTGTTGTGGGTTGTGTGCCTACATATGTGTATGATGTGTGCCCACGCATGTGCCTAGAGGTCAGAGAGGGAGGCTGGGTGTCTTCCCTCATCACTCTCTGTCTTGTTCCCTTGAGACAGGGTCTGTCACTGAATGAGGAGCCAGGCTGGAGGCTAGCACACCCCAGGAACGCTCCTGTCTCCACCCTGCAGCCCTGATGTTATAAACATCCATGGTGACACCCAGATTTTTATGTGGGTCCTGGGGATTTGTGCTCAGGTACTCACACTTGTTTGACAAACACAATTACCAGCTAAGCCACCTCCCAGTCCCTTGCTTTTTTTTTATTTTTCGTTTTTAAATTTAGCAGCTAGTTCAGAGTTAATGATGTCTGAGCCCTACACAGGAGCAGAAGTCCCCAGAGCTTTGGCAAAGGGGCAAATGGGAAACACCACAGGCTCTGCCATCCTAAGTCTCTGCCAGTTACTGAAGTTGCTTTTGGGCAGAAAGGGGAGCAGCCACAGATAATAGGTAAATGAGGCATGGTTAGCCCCTCCTCTAGTAAGCTTCATTTGCAAGCCCTGAAATTTTAATTTCAGGTTAGAATGTTAGGCATTTCCTTTGGATGGTCTGCTCTTGGGTGGTGCTCAGGTAAATCTCAGTTTGTAGTTCTTCCTGCAACCAGGTGATGTTTCAGGGTAAACTACTGAGCCGCAGGCCTCCATTAAACTTAAGGATGACTGAGTCTTACACTGGCAGGTGACAATGGTTGGAAGTAAAGAACTTCCTTTGGGTGGTCTGTTTCTATTTAGCTTATCATGGCTGGCTCCTGCATTGGCTGGCTCATCCTTTTTCTTTGACAGAAAAGAGAGAAAACACAGATGGCCTTCTTTACCCAGGGAGGCAACCCCCTGGATGCTAAGAGTGGACGCCTATGGTGAGTGGATTCAGGAAAGGAATCCATCATGGCCTCTGAGCCTGCATCCTGTGATTCTGCCTGGAGAATGCAGTGTGGAAACTGTCCCTAGAGCTGCCTCTGCTGGGACCACCCCATAGTCCACCTGGGACAACACAGGGCCAAGAGCAACGAAGGTAAATCTGGGGTGTGGCACAAGGAGGCCGAGAGGAAGAGAAAGAACTGAAAAGAAGTGGAGATAGCACCTGAAAAGAGGGGAACGCAGACCAAAGGCAAACCAGGGAGGCTGAAATGAAACAGAAGGGGGCAGGACAGCTGGTGCAAAAGACAACCCAGGATGCTGCTGGCATCTGTGATGCCAGGGTAGCAGAGGTAGGCAGGGGGCAGTGTGTGTGTGTGTGTGTGTGTGTGTGTGCGCGCGCGCGCTCATGTGTGCATGTATTCTTCCACCTCTCTTTTTCTCTCTCTCCACTGTTCGTGGGCTTCAGATTCCAAAGCATCATCATGCCTTTTTTTCCGTGACCCCCTTGAGACTCCACCAGCTCCATTAACCTCCCACAATCCCCCAGCTAGAGGCTGAAGGGTCAGAGAGAAGAGGTATAGGAGTGCCCTTGATTATCCCTCCCCAGGTCAAGCTGGAAGGCTGAGTTGAGCCTCCCCAGTCAGGGATTCCTGGGGGAGAGGCTCTGAGGAGCTGTGCTGAGCTACACAGCAGGAAGGGAACCAGTTCAGGGTGGCCTAGGATCAAACGTCCCTTTGGTTAAATCACTTCCTAGGCTTGAGGGCAAGACAAGGGATAGGAGGGTGATCTCCAAAGTGAGAGTCGGGTCCCCTCAGGTCCCTCCCTGGTTCCCTATAAACCTTCACTAGGGACAAAGGGAGGGGCTGGGGAAGACTGCAGCCACTGAGGCACGTTTTTTAAATGGCCTATGGAGGGAGGGAGGCTTTGGGAAGCAGCCTCAACTTCCTGTGCCCACAGTAAGATTGCAGCCAAGTGACTGATGACCCAAAAGGACAAATGCATGAATCCACTGATCAAACTATGTCTGGACAAACACATGACTCTAGAAGACTTCAAATGCAGCCCTGCAGACGCCAGGCTCTTGAACATCCTCAGAATCCATCCCAGGGAGGACTGGGGAGGTCAAGTCTTGACAGCAACATTGGTCTGTCATTATCTCGAAATGTCAGGGTCTTAGGCTAGAGATGAATTCTGCTGAGAGGAAAGGAAGGCGATGCATTTGCACAACTGAATGGTGGCTTGTGAAATGTATGTCTGTAACCCAAGCACCGCCTACTCAAACTCTCCTAGCTTCCTGGCTGCACATCACCTCCTGTCACTCAGCCACTGTCCCGCCCACTGTGATCTCATCAGGTTCCCAGGGACCGGCCCACTACTGTGCACAGCTGCACAGTTCCCCAGGCCCAAGCATATAACTCCCCCCCCACACACACACACACTCCCTCTGGTCACGAGCTCTGTGTTTGACTATAGCAAAGGGGCAGAGGTCTCAGGACACAGCAGTAAAGTTGCTGAGCACTGTGTGCTCCCAGGCCCTGATTGTATGTGGCTGGGAGAGACCTTTTCCGGTCTGCTCAGTAAGCATTCCTGGGCTCCATGCCAGCGTGAGGGGCAGTGTCTCTGAACAACAGCCACTGCAATGTTTGGTGCCTTCTTCTCTACTACCAGATATGGCGCAAGCCAGAAGAGCAGCGTGAGCTGAGAAATGGCCAACAGCGTGGGCATACCTGCTGCCTAGCCCACGGTCCAGGCCAGTGTCTTTCTGGAGTGTCTCCCATTTCCTGATTTAGTAGCTGTCAGTGTGTAATAAACCTGGGGCAGATGGGATGTGGAGAACACTTGCCTAACATAAACAAGACCCCGCTGGGTTCAACCCCGAGTGTTGCAAAAATAAAAAACTAAATATAAATTGGTGGTGAAGAGTCCCAGGAAGGGCATGAGGAAGACCCTTGAGATGGAGCAAGGGCTAAGGAGCCTGGCAAACCATTAGGAAGCCACTCCACTTCCTGGCCTCTGCACCAAAGAGAGAAATCTTGTTCAGGAACAGGGTGAGGAAGGGTCGAGATCAGGTTCCCACAGGAATCGAGTACCAACCAAACAACCATCCTGGAGCCCTGAGGGCAGCTTCAGCATTGGCCGGGGTAACTTCATCCTTTAGGATCTGAAACTGGGTCCTTCTCTCGAAGTCATCGTCTCAAAGGGGCTGGGTGAGAGTACTCGGAAGAAAGTGACTTGATTTTCTTTCTTCCTAGAACAAGTTGACATCTGTGTCACCATGTTCCAAGAGACTTAGCAGCAAAACGAATGGGGAGGGGCCAAAGAAGACTTCTGGAAGTCTCGGTGTCTTTGCTAGGGAAGGGACCCACGCAGTCTGCGAGGGCTCACTCCACAGCGGCGGTTAGATTTCTCTCTTGGTGTGCTCTGGGATATTTCCATGCACAAGAAACTCCCTGGTGGTCACTGAATTTTTCAGATACGGATTCGGAGGTCGCTCCTCACTGCGAGGCTCTGGTCCTGGACTCTGACCGGAAGACAGAAGTTGCTCATTGAATTCTGTGTATGTCTCTTCTGTCGTTCCCAAACACTGGTTATGGGTGTCTCCAGGAATAACCTCGGTTGCAGGGGGCCTCTTAAAGCTTCCCCCCGGGGGACAGTCAGGCCTCGATGGAGAGGTCACATACTCATTCGCCTCTCCTCCCAGAATGCTCTCCTGACCTTTCCTAGCTTCCTCTGCGGAAAGGACTTCCAGAAAGTTTTCAAAGTTTACCACCAACTTGTCAATGAGGTCAGCGGGGATAGAGCATGGTTTTAGGATCCTGTCTTCTGTGCTCCCAGGGTTGTCAGACTCCTTAGGACTGGACTTCCTCTACAGAAAGAAAAGGGGGCAGACACCCCGGGAGTCATGTGAGGAGTACAAATGGCAGAGCTGAATCATTACATTTGGGACACAGACTCCCTGCCCCCATGTACAGCCCCCCACATCTCTCACTGGTCCAGATGGTGACCCGCCACTTCCTCAGGAGCTGAGGAGCAGCACCCCACGGCCCACACTCCCTCTAGAGAGTTCAAGTCTCTCTTCCACAGCATATCTGCAAAGCTCCAGGTGAGATGAGAACCCTTAGGGAAAAACCATAAAGGTAGGCACCACCAGGAAATCTAAGGCCACCTGACAACAGGGCAGGGCTCTGCCATCTTTGTCTTCTGCTGGCCTGTGCCTGGCAGGCAGATGAGAATCAACCAGTGCATGCTGTAGAGGCCTGACCTTCACACTCTGCAGAGTACATTTCATTGACTTAATAAACAGGAGAACAAAGAGGCCAACATAAAACACAAGAAACAGTTCATTACAAAAATGCCCCTTTAGAAAAATAAATTCTGAATTGAGAAAAAAAAAGACTAACATTTTAAATTCTTGCATCAAGGAAAACCTATGAAAGGGCATTCAATAATAAGGATTTAAGAGCTATGGTTCACTGAGCTGATTTACTCTTAAGGGGAAAATCATAACTTAGGCATTTTTCAAGTTTCCTATTTAAAAACATACTTAAAAGGAGGATTTCTACTTGGAAAAATATATCAGGAAACGCTACTGCCAATTAAATAATTTTTGACTCTCTCTCCATTGGAAAGATGCCCTTGGGTTACCATTTTCCCCAGCATCCTATGTCTCTGAATGGCCTCCAGATTAATTTGCTCTTGATTGCTTTTTAAATGACCACAGAGTTGACAGTCAGGCCTCTTGCTCCCCACCACAGAGCCAAGTCTGTTAGCACAGTCCCTTCTCTGTGGCATCCTTCAGGATTGGTTTTATGTTGGGAACACCTCAGGCCCTGGCGAAGCTCTTTCCTCTAGCCCCGAGGGCAGGGCGAAAGTCAAGGCTGGAAGGCTGATTCCAGCTTCCCTTTCAGCTGTTTCCTGGGTCTTTCAGACTTCAGTTCTTTCTCGATGAACCCTGAGGAAAGCCTCTCCCATGCCCATCCACCCGCTCCACCTCCCCCAGCCAGCCTACAGTTTCCTAGACAAAATCCAGCAGCGTGTACCTTGAAATCATCTCCGATCCATGTGGCTAAACTACTTTCAGCAGGGTTGGGAACATCAGGACAACACAGACGAGTCAACCAGCTATTAAAAGATGAGATTTTAGAAGAGGAGGTAAGCTCGAGGCGTGGTCCATGTGTAGCGCGTGGCTGAGCTAAGGACAAGGCTTTCTAAAGGCAACTGTGTGACTCCCTGCTCAAGAAGAGCATTGTTATTTGAATTAGAATGTCCCCCACAGGCTCATCTGTTCAAATACCTGGACCCCAGTTGGTAGAACTGTGACCTTGGAAGAGGAGGTGTGTCACTGGGGGCAGGCCTTGAGGTTTCAGAAGCCCACCCATCTCTGTCTCACATGGCTGTGTCTCGAGATGTGAGCGCTCAGATCCTGCTCCAGAGCCCATTCGGCCTCCTGCCACGCTCCCTACTGTCACCATCATGGACTCTAACCCTCTGAAACTGGAAGTCTCAAATAAAAAGTTTATAAGCTGCCTTGGTACAGTGTCTTATCTTAGCAATAGAAAAGGAAAGACAGAAGGTAACTGCATAGCTCCCTATTCAATAAGTGTAAACTTCCACACTCTAGCCTGGCAGGAAATATGGAGCAGTTGTCTATGGGATACCACAGGAGATGCATGCTTCCCCCATGTAATTATGTCCTTACCTTCCTTTCTCCATCACCCCTGCATCCCTACCCTGGTCCTGATGATGGAAACTGAATTACAGCCACTCTTGGCAAATATATTCTTGGGAGCAGTTAATATACTAACCACCCACGCTTCTACATAGTGGTCCCCAAAGCATGTTCCCAACTTCAGCACCAATATCACCAAGTAATCAAAATCCAGATTCCTAATCTTATCCCAGAACTCTGAGTCAGACGCCCTTGGGGCAGGACCTGATTTTGACTTGTGCCAAGATTAAAGCTGGTTACTCAAGAGCACGGTGTACAAAAACCTGGGCTGTGACTTGGCTGCATCAAATTGTTGGTAACTGATGTTGACGTGTGTGCTTAATCACGAATGAATCACAGCTGCTGGGCAGAGGAAGCTCAAGAGCCAATGTAGAGCGCTCTACCAAGGAGAAACTGGGGCAGCATAAGGCTCACTGCAGGGAGTAATACAAGACGCTAAAGACAAATATTTCCCTCACACTGGCAAGAGCAAGCAGGACAAACGTGCCTGCAGCCAGCCTTCCAACTCTGCGCCACAAAGAACAGGTCTCTTTTCCCACCCAGCTGGCTAACGCCCTGATCCCAGGGCTCAGTCTCCTCTCCACGCCAGCGTCAGGTGATAAACAGACACTGACAGAAAGAGCCTATGGGACAGCTGGTACTCCTTGTTCTCAGAGGAATCTAGACTTGGTGTACAGACCTGTACAAATACGTCTTCTTGTTTGTTAGAGTTCTGATGAGTCCGAGGGTGTGGCCTTTAATCATTTCCACAAAGATGAGCCAAAGGAATGAATGAATTCCACCCCCTCAGGGAGGAACGCCCTCTGATACCAGGGCCACGGCGCCTTCCACTGCTTTCTGCTGCTCATTTTATTTTATTTTATTTTATTTAATGATTTATTTAACTTTATTTTATGCGCATTGGTGTGAAGGTGTCAGATCTCGTGGAACTGCATTTTCAGACAGTTGTGAGCCGCCATGTGGGTGCTGGGAATTGAACCCGGGTCCTCTGGAAGAGCAGTCAATGCTCTTAACCGCTGAGCCATCTCTCCAGCCCCTCTGCTGCTCATTTTAAAGATAATCACTTTCTTTTTAGAAACTCACTTTGGCTTTTTGAGACCAGACGTCACCGTGAAGATGCTAAGGAGGAGAAGGCCTCCTCCAACCAGAGATGTCAGGAGGATAATTTCAAAGACACCTTTGCAACAAAGAGAACAAAATACCATTGTCAATATAGTTCCCCGATTCATTGACAAAAATCAAATAACTTTTTCTTTTAGCCTCAGCAACATCTCTCATTAATTTTCTTCTATTTGAATTCAATTTCTTTCTAATAAAACCATTGGAATTTGGGTTCCCCATCTAGCTGTCTTTCCTCCATGTGATATGACAGATATTGATAATTTTTCTTTTGTATTAGTATATATCACTTATACAGAACAATGGGCTTCATCATGACATCTTCAAACATTATACATTATATACTGATAGATGTGTTCACCAGGGTCATCTTCCAACTTCATTCATTCAGTCAGTACTTACTGAGCATAGCTATTGGCCAGACATCATTCTGAGAAATGAAAAAAATAAGAAAGCAAGAAATACCAGATCCTTACTCACTGGTTCTTATATACTGGGGTAGAGAGACACATACAGTAAAACTCTGACGCTTAATCTAACTATTGATTTGCCTGGATGGAGGGATGCCTACAGAACAGTAAAAGCGTGCTTCTGTGTCTCTGTGAGGGTGTGTTCAGAGGACTGAACTGGAGAGCAGCTTAGGGGAAGACCAACATTCAGGGACCCGAATAGGATAAAAGTGGAAAAAGAGAAAGCCAGTCAGCAAGCGCAAGTTCCCTTCTTCCTAAGCCTGAATGTTGATTGCTAGAGGCATTACCCATGGATTTCATAATTCAGCTTAGCTAGCATTTGGACATGGACTCACACTAACAACTCTCCGGAGAGCTTCCAGCTTTAGACAGGGACTGTATCATTAACCCAGATCTTATTTTAAACTGAGTGGCTCCCAGGGTCTCTGTTTTGACAGCATGCTGATGACCACTGTTAGAAAACCTAGACTCCACCTGCATAAACCATATCCGTTTTGTTCTTCTACAGAATTTAAAACAGAATAAAGGGTAAGGTGGAGGGAGGTTGACAACTTAATTTTGCATTTATGTATCATTTATCTAATTTTTTAGATAGGGTCTGCCTCAATGTGTAGCCCACACTGGCCTGAACTCACCGTGTAGACTGATCTAGCCTCACACCTCCCATGTTCCTGCCTCTACCTCTTGCGTGCCGAGGCTGGCATATAGCACCATGGTTAGGTATGCTCACGAGAAAGAGCTGCCCTGCACCACTACAGAGAAAAGCACTCCAGGAGATGCACAAGCCTTGGAGAAGGAGCAAGTGAGAGAACAGAGGCAGGGAGTGAAAGGAGGTAAGGGGCGGGCAGTGACCGGTGGGTTTTCTACAGGGAATCTAGAACTTGAAACTGTGACCGCTGTGTCTGAGTGTCTTGTAGAGGGCTGAGAGACAGGTAAGAACACTAGCTGCTCTTGCAGAAGACCCAGGTCCAGCTCTCAACACCCACATGGCTGCTCACAACTGCCTATAACTCCAGTTTCGGGTGATGCGAACCCTCTTCTGTATGTGGTCCACATAAGTTCACTCAGCTACACACATTTTCAAAAGAAAAAAAAAGGTGGGGTGAACGGAAGTTGAGTGGTCTTAATCTAATCTACAAACCAAAGAGGGAAATCCTAGGCTCCGACACAGTATCTTGTTCTCAGCTTGATCCTGAGAGAAAATACCATGAGCTGCCCAACTTGTATCCAGTGCTCTGAAAACACAGCATGATTTTTTTTAAAGAATTTTTCAAAGGCAGCATCAAAGAGAATGCCAAGATGACATTGCTAGTCCACGGAGGAGAACATGCTTTCTGTGCAAAGGCAGATGCTCTGCTCGTGGTTCCCAGAGGCACAGTCTGTTTTATTCTTTTGGAGTATGAATCACAAAAGGATTTTGAGATGCACGAGAAGACTCTTTTTTTGGCTTGTACTAGTTATTGCAAAACCTAACAGTGTCACGTGTGTTTTGTTTTTCCAGTTTTCTGAAACAGGGTCCTCCTGTGTAGCCCCAGCCATCCTGGAACACGCTCTGTAGAGCAGACTTTTCCCTTCTTTTTCCTTCATCTAGAACACATCCACTGCCTTCCTACTACATATCCCCCTTAGCCAACAACCATATGAACCACTACATTTTACATGCTTGTTAATCTATCAAGGTCTTCTTGCTCTCCGTGTTTTCAATGGAAAAGCTGGTAAGCTGAACACACACACACACACACACACACACACACACACACACACATCTTTTTGCTCAAAAACCCCACCGATGGTGACACTGAGTCTCTTCCTGTTCACCGGTAACCTCTGATCGGCCAGTTTTTTTCTTCCGAGGTTCTGTTGCACAACCCCTGACATTTAGGAACTAGCGAGTGAGAGGTGGGATGACAGCCTGCCCTGGAACTACTCATGGCTGAGGCTGACGTTGATTGCTTTCCCAAAGGCTATTGGGGGGCTGCCTATCAGGAAGGAGAAGCAAAGTGAGCAGTCTGTCTTACTCAGCCCTCAGTGCGCCTGCTCCTCTGCAGCTCCTTGGTGTTCATCTTTCAGGGAGGTGGCCGACCCAGAGAGAACACAAGGCTTCATGCTCTGCTGCATTCTGCTGGCTTTCCAGCTCTTGCCCAAATGGCATCTCCCACCCAGTGGAAACTCCACGCAGGGGCCTGAAGCTGGTACTCACTGATTGACGAGGTCCTGAAGTTTATTGTTTTCCCATTGGTCCCCCCAGCTCTAGTGTTGGCCACAACCCATACGGTATAAGAGGTCCTTCTTGTCAAAGACTCCAGGTCATACTGCAGGACTTGTGAGTTAACTGTCTTGGCTGGAGGGAGAGACAGAAGCTGAACAGTTCAGCAAGCCAAACTGAAAGAGCGCATTAGTGCTGACCCTCAGAGCCCTGGCCTGAAATTCTAGCCAGCCCTCTCTCAACTTTTGCTTAATTCAAGTGCATCGAGATGGAACAAAGACCTAAATATAAGAGCTAAAAGTACAAAACTCTTCAAAAGCCAAAATAAATAAGTCACAACTTTGAATTGTGAATGGTTTTTAAAAATATGATACCCAAAGCATGAACAACTATATAAAACAATAGTAATCTGAACTTCATTAAAATTAAAATGCCTTTGTCCATCAAAAGACAATGTAAGACTAAAATAACTATCTACAAAATTAAGAAAATATTTGTAAGTTATATATTTAATAAGGAGCTTGTACCCACAATATAAAGAACTCATAACTCAAAACCACAAAGACAACCCAATGTTAAAATGGGTGAAGAAGTTAAGAGGATATTTCTCTGAAGAAGATGGACAAGCAGCCAATGCCTACACAGAGGGCTGCTCCATATCCTTAGTGACTAGAGAAAAATAGTTTTCTAAATGAGATACACACTGTAAGATTTATTTATCTTATTTTGCAGTGAACTCAGAGCCTCGTGCATGCTAGGTAAGTGCTTGAACTCTGCGCTGCTCCCTCAGCCCCTATTACATCTTTGAAATAATCTGGGCAGGAAATGAGTAGACAGTCTGGTAGTTTCCAGAGGCTGTGGGGGGAGGGGAATGGGAGCCACTGATTAAAGAATACATAGCTCTCATAGGGAGAAGAAACAGGGAAAGGTGATGGCTACACAATACGATAAACGTTCTTAAGATCTAAAAATGTTTAGTGCTAATTTTTACATTATGTATACCCTACCATAACAAAATCAAATTTAACCTAAATGAGAATCCAAACATAGCCCAGAGTTTACGGTGCCAGGAGATACTGTGGGCTTAAAATGAAGCACCCAGGGTAGTGGGCGGTAGAGCTCTGCAGCCAGGCAGTACCACCAGACAAAGTCTGTCCCCCGCACATGAACCCACTCCTTAAGCTGGGCGGATTCCAATAGGAATAATGGTCATTGGAGTCTGAGGGGGTGGGTCAAACCATTCCGTGACTGAGCAGGAGAAATCACTTCAGCGCCCCCCATTCCTCTTTAGGGGGCTTGCCTACATTCTTCTTGAAACTCTTTCAACTATTTCATGAGGTGGTGCTCTTGACTCTACATACAGAGAGGTACAAAGAGGCTAGGTATTTGTGTAAGGTACAGATCATAGCCCTGGAAGTCCCCCCCTGTGTCAGGTCTAAGTCACATCATCTGGGGACAGGGGCCGATTGAGTTTGCTCAGCTTGAGAACACTTACAGAATTCTTTTTCACCTTCAGCTTGGCAAAATATGGTGTAGTTATTGATAAATCCCATTCTTCTATTCTTGGGAATCTCTTCCCACACGACTGTGGCTGTCTTCAGACCGATGTTCTCCACCCTGGTCCTAGGACCTTCGGATGGAACTTCAGAGGACAGGGAGATGAAAAAAAAAACCCACGAAGGTTGAATCCCACCCAGGAAGATCCGCCCCTACCCCAGAGTTGCTACCGTTGTTCAAGTAAGACCTGAAATGCTGGGGGTGAAATAAGGTGGATGCATCAACTAGTTTGTACAGGTTGTTTGTTTTGTTTTCAGTCAGGCCTATCATATACGACCACAAGGAATTTCAAAGCACCAAGAAAATGTGCTTTCTTATAGGTCCCCCATTCCAATGATCACCCCGCTTTCATTTCTATATGTAAAGCACAGCTATGATCAGCTGAAGTCTAACCTCCCTGGCCGAACTGTATACACCAGGAGACAGTTGCCAGCGTTGAAGCTAGAAGATGCTAACTTTCAAAAAGATAAAATACAATCTGAGTAATGTGCAGGAAAGCCCATGCTCCTGGAACTAGCTCTTGTAGACCAGGCTGGTCTCAAACTTACAGAAATCCACCTGTCTCTGCCTCCCGAGTGCTGGGATTAAAGGCGTGTGTCACCACCGCCCAGCACTTAAAAGATATCCCGGAGGCTGCAAGACATCAGCCCAGTGGCTAAAGCGTTTGCCATGCAATTCTGAGGTCCATGGTGACCTGGCTTGTAATATCGGAGCTGAAGCGATAGAGACAGGCAGATCTCTGGGGATTGCTGGCAAACCAGCCTAGACTGATGGGGAAGCCCAAGTCCCAGGGAGACAGTCTCAAAAAATCAAGAAGGTGGATGGCTCCCGAGAAATGACAAGCGAGATTTGACATCTGGCCTCCACACATGTGCACCAAAACACACACGGCCAGTATGCACACACTCACAGAGAATCACTTTCAACGAGTATCTGATGAACTTGATGGGCTTCCTGGATTGATCTTCATTAACGTTAACTTTGGTTCCAGCGCTAGTTGCTGCTGTGTTGTGCCGTCAGGCAAGGAGTTTCGCCTCTGTGAACCTCGATTTCCCCTTTGTAAAGTGGGAAGTGACCGGGTCTGTTGAACTCTTTGTTTCTATCTGTCCACCTTTGAAATCTAGTCACTCTGTACCTGGGGCCCAGGTGTGCCCAACATGTTTGAAAGGGAAGATTAAGCTGTGGTAGAATTGGACCTGATGACAACCCAGCATCTGAATTCACTAAAGTGGGCCCCCGCCAAGGTTGAGCTACACGTACCTCCTTCTTTGGCGTAAGCTTGGATGGTGTATGGCTGGCCCACTTCTTGTCCCAGCACTGGATACACTGATATATTATAGCACAAGAAAGGCTTTAATTTATCTTGAGGTAAGAGGGGGATGGAGAGAGAGAAAAAAAACTGCATAAGTACACATAATAGAATAGAGGGAACGAAGGACTACACCCCGCAGAAGACATTCTGTTTCTAGGTAAGATGGTCTCTACCATCTCTTCTGTTCTAAAATGGTCTAACACCCAGAACTAAACTGAGGACAGTTCTAATAAAATTTACAGTCCCATCTTGAACAGGGAGAGAAGCCAGTCCTTCCTCCTCCATTGCTGATTGTATCATATGATTTGGGCACATGCTGCATAAAATGTAACCCTTCTGACAACAGTATATACGAAAATACCCTGAATTCTAGCTCCTCTATCTGCCTGTGTTACTTTATATGGCTTTTGGTTTGTTTTTGGAGACAAAGTCTCATGATATAGCCCAGGATAGTCTTAAATTCAAGATCCTCCACTCTACCCAGCCTCCTCCAGAGGGCCGGGGCTATAAATACATGCCACCATGCCTGGCTAGCGTGTTCTTAATATAGATGCCATGAAGTACCCAGACACAGCCAGAGTGCTGAGACATCCCAGGCGAAGCTAACTTACGTCTTACATGGGGAATGGACTTTCTTGAAATAAAGTCTGTTTACTCTGTCTGTCACTGAGGAAGGGGCCTAACTCTTACATGGGCCACTGAGGCAGAATGGAGCTCAGAGGTAGGACACCCCAGGATAACTGGGACTCTCCTCAGGTAAAGGTGAAGATTGTGGGTTTGGGGGGCGTGGCAGATGCACTACATTGTTGAGCTCACAGCGGCTGTGTTCACTGTGGACGTGTTCAAACCAGTCAACATTCCAGCATGAAGTGGGCAGGAGCTCATGAGCCCCACTCCAGCTGAGGCATGATTATGGACAGTTGATGGTGGATAGTGAGGGGAGAGTCATCTCTCTTACGCGTGTGAACCCCACTCTGCAGTAGTCAACCACTATCCAGTGGATGGCCACACACCAAGCCCATATGGGCAGCACTAATTAGATTCAGTGGGTCATTAAAAAATAAAAGGAAAAAAGGGAGGAACAGAAGGTTGTGAGGGGTATGGAGAAAATGGGAGAAGTCAGAGGGAGGAATTAGCATAGATATGGGCAAAATGCATTGTGTGTTCACATGAAATTATCAGAGTCAATTAAAATATTATTTTAAAAAGACTCCCTTTTCTATGTTAAATTATGATTAGCCCTGACAGGGTATCTAGTAAGCACCATTATTCCCTGTGTCTCTATTGACATGTATGGAGAAGGTTGTGTTTACTTCCCCCACCTGGGGACAGGCTTTCTGTGCCAGCTTCACCCGGGACATATTGAGAACTGTGACAATTACTAATCTTCTCCAGTGCTGTCCCTCACGTTGCAGCTTTAAAGAGAATTCAAAAGTTGATTTCAGTGAAACCGAATCCCACATCAAGGGAGACTGCAGGGTCTGTGCCAGCTACCTTGCTCGATGGTCCAGTTTGTGACGCGAGACACGGACTCCCAGGAAAGGGCAGAGAACTCCGACTCTGCCGTTTCTGGGAGCCACTCCACCATCCAAGTGTCCACCTCGGGAATGGAGCTCTCCCACTCCACCACCAGCAGAGGCTCAGCAAGGCGGGCCTGCATGTCTCTGATGCACTGGATGGCTGAAGAGAGAGGAAAGGACAAATTCCCAGCTGCCACACTCGGCCCAAATGTACCAGCCCCACAGGCATCCCTCACTGCCAGACTGCAAAATCTCCACTGTATCATCTCTTGCCACTTTATTCTCATCCTTTTCCCCTTTCTTTTCCCAATATCTCTGATGATGAAATGACTTCTTAATCTGCTCTTACAGCCCCCCCCCCAAACTGCTTTCCAGAAACAGACCTCACTAGTGAGCTAGAATCCGAAGGGACATATGTCCCATGCCTTCTCTGCCAGTCAAAACCTCTCCCAGCAGGAGTGGGAACCTAGTCTCATCTCTAAAAGCTCATGGGTTCCCAAACTGACTCTGGACTTGAGATTCCAATTGCTACTCCTGCACGAAAGCCAGGTAATCTGTCCACTTGGAAAGGTGGCTCTGGGAAAAGTGAGGCTTGAAGATGTTAAGATGAGGCAGGGGCAGAGCCTGGGAGAGAAGCGCGGAGCCCGGACATCATTGCCCCCTCTTCCTCAGGACTCCTGACTCTTCTCCTCTGCCCCCTTTTGCCTCCCCCTGCCTCCCCCTACTTCCCCCGCCTCCACCTGCCTATCCCTTCCTCCCCCTGCGCACATCTCTTATGAGTCGATGAATATCCTCCAAAATGATATCCCCAGTGCTACAGAAAACGACCTTATGAGAAGATGGGATCACCGTAGATGTGGTGTGGATGGGGGCCCTGCGCTCAGCATAACTGATGTCCTT
The DNA here is from genome assembly GCF_037038515.1 of Microtus pennsylvanicus. Lineage (NCBI taxonomy): Eukaryota > Metazoa > Chordata > Mammalia > Rodentia > Cricetidae > Microtus > Microtus pennsylvanicus. The sequence continues at coordinate 39,060,783 of NC_134584.1, read as the reverse complement.
ATGAGAAAGGGATGATTAGGGAGGGCAAGGCCAGGAAGATGGCTCAGTCAGTAAAGTGCTTAAGACACAAGCACAAGGAACTGAATTTGATCTCCAACACCCACATAAAACACTGAGTTCAGTAGACTGGGGAGACAGAGACAGGGGAATCCCTGAAACTACTCAGTTAGCTGGTCTACCTAAGCTGGTAACCTCCGGGATCAGTGATTGAACCGTGTCTCTTTATTGCTGGGATGACCTAGCAGTAAAGAAAACTTGTTCTTGCAGAAGGCTAGAACTGGGTTCCCAGCACCTACATTGGATGTTCACAAGTGCTGTCAGCTCAGGGGGATCCAATGCCTATGGTCTCCTGGGGCACCTACACTCACATGCACACATGCATACAGGCACACACATATACACATGATTAAAAATAGTACATCTAGGAGGAAGTGGTGGTGCATGACTTTAACCCCAGCACTTCAGAGCCAGAGGTATGAGGATCTTCTTTGAGGCCAGTTAGCCTACAGAACAAGTTTCAAACACACACACAGAATCTTAAAAAATAAAGTGGAGAGATTGGGGCTGGAGAGATGGCTCAGTGGTTAAAAACAGTGGCTATTCTTCCAGAGGACCTGGGTTCAGTTCTCAGAAGCTCACAACTGTACTCAGGTTCCCTCACAAAGAAACACAAGTCAAACACCAATGCATATAATTTTTTAAAAAAAAATTAGGAAATAAAAAATAAAGTGGAGAGCAATTAAAAAAGACAACTGATGTCTGTCTCTGGCCTCCACACATGTATACAAATTAACATGCACAGAAACACATTCAAGAGAAAAGGAAAGGAAAGGAAAGGAAAGGAAGAGAGGAAGGAAGGAAGGAAGGAAGGAAGGAAGGAAGGAAGGAAGGAAGGAAGGAAGAAAGGAAGGAAAAGAAAGAGGATGAGGAAGGGAAATAGGAGCTATTGGAGCTGCCCCAAGCCAGAGCCTAGGGCCCCAAGAAGCTTGGAAGGATTAAGGAGAGTCCTCATCTAGGGACTCTTTCGGGGAGCATGGTCCAGTCCACAGCTTGCTTTTTATACCTCTAGCCTCCCTAACCAATGTGTTCCTGTTGTTTTAAGCTGCCCAGTTGGCAGTGGGACAATAAGGTGGTACCTTGGTTTAATTAGCCTCCTCCCTGCCTGCCTATGTCTTCCACTTCCTCCTCTGGTCTCCTGGAGGCACTTTGGTAACAAATGCCTTGGCAAGGAATCCTGCCCTGCAGATGAGTGAGCGTGGCTTCCAAACCTCACACTCTTCCTGCCCACCAATCCTGGAGCTCAGAAAGAGCAGGAGAGCTAGGTCTACCGTGCCAGGTATGAGGTTAGGAGAAGATCATGAGGAGGTTGGAAAGGAGTCCAGAAACTATGAGTCAGTCATGCAAGAGGGGAGGCCTGGCCTCAATAAGGAGCACTAAGAGACAAGTTTCTAAATCACCCTACAGAATAAACACTAATTGCTGGCTCTAACCATTCCTCAAGAGGAACCCGCTCCCGATATAAAACATTCTCAAGAGGAAGAGGAAAACAAGATTAGCCCCGAAAGCAGGGAAGAGGTTAGACTTCGAGCATCATTGGTGTCTTACGACAGATCACCCTGGATCTAGTAAATACCATTCTCAGGACCACTTCCCCCTTGCCAGCTGAGACTCATCACCAATTCTCCATGATGCTGTCGCCACTGTCCCACAGGCTAACTCACCACAAGTGGCTTATCTTTTCCACATCCTGTACCAGACCACTGCTGCCCATGACCAAAGACACATAAAATTCAGGAAGTTCAAGTAGAGGGACCCTGAGGGTTATCTCTGCCAAACCTTTATTCTAAAGATGAGAACATGGGGCCCACAGAGGCACATAACCATCTTGGCTTGTATAGCATCTGTGACCAGAATCCCAAAGTCACCTTATGAATACGAATTTCAGCAGTTTAGTTCATGGAGACAGGCTGGAATCACACTGGGAAAATCATGCACAAACTGCAAAACTGTCCCGGATCTTTTCATCATGTGGAAGACAGATCTAACAGCATCTGCATCATGGGGCATTTCACAGCTGAGATAGCCTGTACCATCTTACCACAACACCTGACACAGCCTAATACACAACATGCACCGATCATATTAATGCAATGATAGCTAAGTGTCAAAAATATTATTACCTAACTCCCAGCTGATTTTATTTTATTAAACAGAATTTTGTAGAGTCTTAGTTTTCTGTGATAAATTATGATAAACACTGAAAGAGCAGTCAGAGGTATAATGGACATTATCTTTTCCTGTGTCTCCATTAACATGCACGGATAAAGCCTTTGATACACATGGGTGCCGCACCAAATAGCTGCTGTTGTCAGTGGTCACCGATACTGGAAAAGGATGACTTATGCTTTCCTAGTTGTCTATGACAACATTCTGCAAACTTCCTCTGTAAGAGCCAGACAGTAAGCATTTTAGTGTTCACAGGCTACATAACACAGCCACCTAGAACACAACGGTTGTACAAAGAGGCCACAGAGCACATGTAAAGATGCATATTGGCAATATTTCAAAAACTTTGTTTGAAGAAAATAAAAGTGTACCAAGCTGGATTACCAATACTTTGTCTAGGACCATTATAGGCAATAGCTTCAATACAAAAATTAAAAAAAAAGGCCCTCAGTGAATTTAGCATAACTTTAGCTAAAGTGCATTTTATAGTATTTTTAAGTTGACAACCCATATCTAGCAGAAATGTATTTCTTAAGAACGATGGTAGTGGGTAGAGATATCAGTGGTAGACAGCTTCGCTGTATTGCACACCCAGTTCTGCAGAGGGAGGAAATGAGACAGAGATACGGAGACAAGAGAGAACGACGACAATGAGACCAGAGATGAACTCAACTGGTAGAGTGCTTGAGACCCGGGTTCAATCCTCGGCAGAGCATGTACCTGGCTTGGTAGTACACTTGGGAAGAAGGAACAGGGAGTTACAAACTCAAGGTCATCTGCTACTTTGTGGACTGAGGAAAACCCAGTTACATGAGACCCTGCCTCAAAACAAAGATGATAGTGATCTGCGCGGGACAACATTTCCAGAGAGGATCTCACTCCCTCCTTGCAAAAGTTTGTGATGTGGTTGTATTATGAAAGCATTCCAGGTTACACCCATCCTAAAGAGGTTAGCTAGCTTTCCCAATGGAATGGTGCCTTGTGGAAGAGCAAAAAAACCCAGGGCTGCTGGACTCCAAGGACAATGTATCCATCCCCTGTTCTCTATTGCTTCCCATGACGGAGCCACGGTGGGAACCGCCAGTACCTCCATTTAATAAAAAACACATATTCCAATCACGTATCATTTGTTGAAAATACCACTAGAATCCTAGACACTGGAACAAAGGTGTTAAGGACCAGCTGGGCATGATGGTACAGATCTTTAATCCCAGCACTCAGCAGTCAGAGGCTGAGGGATCTCAGAGTTCGAGACCAGCCTGGTCTACAGAGGGAGTTCCAGGATAGCCAGTGCTGTTACACAGAGAAACCCTGCCTCAATACCATTAAACATGGACTCAAAACACAAAAGTATGAGTTTCCCAGAATCCTGAAATGAAGACAGAAGAGGGTTTAAAAAGAGAAGAGGGAAGGGAAGGCAGAGAAGTCTAGAGCTAGTTGTACAAATGTCTGAGCCAGGCTGAGTTGTACAAATGTCAGCTGCTATGTTGTTTGGTGTGTCAGAAATTATATTTTTAAAAAAGAAAGAAACAAACAAAACCTGGCAAATGAACAGACAAAACCCTGCCCTCCGGGTCCACTCTCAAGAGTAGTGGGGCAACACAAATTGGACTCATGGGGGGAGGGAGAAACAGAAGAAGAAAACTCTAATGGGGGGAGGTGAGGAGGCCGGGGGAAGAGGGTGGATCTAGGAGGAGGTAGAAGGAGACGAATGTCTTGAAAATACATAAATGACATTCTCAAGAATTAATAAAAATATTATTTTAAAAGATTTACTGCCCTCGTGGGGTATGTATTCTCTTGAAAGAGAAAATGTTGGGAGGGAAGGAGGGACGGAGGGACAGAGGGAGGGACGGAGGGAAAGAGGGAGGGAAGAAGAGAGGGAGGGAAAGAGAGAGAGAGAGGAAGATAGAGAGAGATTGTACTTAGAAACCTGAGGAAGAGGGAAAGGTTGAAATACCAATCCCAAAATGAGGAGGCTGAGGAGAAAGCTCAGTAGGTGTTTTCTAGACAAGCATGAGGGGCTGGGTTTGGGCCCTGAGTACCCACTTAAAAGCCAGGCCTGGCAGAGCATGTCTGCAGTCGCAGCATGGGAGGAAGCCAGGAGGGAGTTTCCTGTCAGGTCACTAGGTGAGGGATCATGTTCCAAACAGTGGCGGGGAGAGAGGAGGAAGGTGTCGACCTCTGGCCTCCACAGCGGTGTGCGCTCGTTCACTCACGCTCGCTCGTACACACACACACACACACACACACACACACACACACACACACACACACGCAAACGTGCAGTACAGCGCTCACTCCCTCACACACAATCCACCTAGGCTTTTTATTCCAAGACATAGAAAATAAGGCTTTGCTGCTTTGCCTGTGTTTGGTAAAATGCTCAGAACTACTTCAGCAACAGTGTAACTGCCAGACATGGTGGCTAGTGTCAACAATACCATCCCTCATGAGGCTGAAGCAGAATGGTCTGTAAGTTAGAGGCCAGCTACAGAGTGAGATCTTGTCTCAAAAGAATTTAACGAACAACTAACTGGAAAGTTTACATACACATATAAGCAGTTTTCCTAGCTGGTGCGTCAAACAGAGGGGAAGGAGAAAAAACAGGAGAGTGAGCACTAAACCACGGGGCAGAGCCATCTGGGAAGAAGAGGGTTCAGGAGAGCACAGTCATTGAGGACACAGGCCTCAAACACGACTGTTTTCTTTTCTGTGGCTCAACCCATCACCCAGCCACTTGGACCAGAACCAACAAAAGTAGCGTGCAGAGCTTCCAGGCGCTGACTGTGCTGTGTGATTCAGGCTCTAAATACGCAGCCCAGACTTTGCTCTGAAGGAACTGTATCTTGGGGTGAAAAGTCTTACTGGTTATCAGCAGGTTCTGTTCCCCCACAACAACCTAAAGAGCCCTTGCTCCAACCCTTCTGTTTGATTCAAGAGGAACAACTATCTGGAGGACACGGACTGCTCTTTCTTCAACCAGATGGAACTAGACGCTCGAGGAAGGGGTACTTACTCTCCTCATGAGCTGCTGGGATCCTCAGGACGGCCTCTTGAGACTGCCCAAGAAAATTAAAAGAAGTCACAGACACGTAGTGTGTCTGGCCGGTCAGAAGCAGTTCATACTGCTGGTTGGTAACATTGTTTATCTCTGTGAGGTTGGTGCTGTTTTCTGCAAAGTACTGTATGTTGTAGCCAAGTGTTCTCTCCAGGATGGGGGCTCCTTTTGCCTTCTGTATCCAAAGAAAAGAAAGGAGATTGTCGAAACCAGAAAGAGAAAGACATGGGGACAATGATAAACGGAACCATCAGATGCTAAGTTGTAACATTTGCCCTGTGGTGATGTTAACCCTTCAAGTGCCAGAAGAGATGATTTACCAAATGGTGCCTGCATATCAACTCTCAACATGAATCCAGTTTCATGGGTCTAAAGTGGGACTAGCAAGCCACGTCCCCTTCCTTCTGCGTCCTTCATTCTGTCATGCGCATGTAGAGGTATAAAAGCTAAAAGGTCAAGTCTTTCCCTTCTGGGTCAAAATCAAGTTCAGAAGTCATCAAAGGTGGGTGGGTAGCTGTGCCTTTATCTTTTACTCCCACAGCTCCCCGCTCTAGAGAGGGAAGACAGCTGTCCTGGACCAGACATCCAGCTAGGTAATCCAGCCAAAATACTCAGGGTTTCCCTGCCAGTCCCCTCAGCAGGAAGCCCGAAGTGCAAGTCCATAAACTGTGACTCAGATTCCTATTTGTAGTCATAAACTTGGAGCCACTGACCAGATGTTTTGTCTGCGAGTAAACATATGGATTGTTTCCCGGGAATTATAGGGATTCCAAGTTTTCCTGTATTAGTTACTGATTGCAAACATCATGGAGTAGAATGAGAGGACCTGTGGTCAGACAGAGTTTTAATTCACTTTGACACAACATCATCACAGTCCAGGAATTCCCTTTCATCGACCACAGCAATGAAAGACCAGCTAGAACCTCTAAGGACAAGGATCCCCCTGTCTCCCAAGACAATGCCTTATCTTTCCTTCCCCTTTAGCCTTTGCCGATATGGTGCTCATATCTTATAAAATTTGCTGGGTTTTATTTTCTGTTCATTTTCAGTGCTAGAAATCCCACCCACAGCTTTACCCGAGCTAGCCAAACACCCCACCACTGAGCCCATCTTAGTCACTACTTCAGTGTGTCCAGATCAGCGATTTTCAAGACAATCCTAGAATCTCACCACCTTTACCACTATCAAGACTTTCGAATCTTTTAGTGAACGCTTTGCTAAGTAAGTTGAATTCTTAGAAAACCCTCTCCTACTGAGGCATAGAGAAGACAGTTCTCTAGGAAGGAGGAGGAGGCAGGTGGGGAAGCCTGGTCACTTACTTTCCAGGCTGGCCTCTTGCCTCCTACCTACCACAGTATAGCTAAGACCTCTCAAGGTTCACCCCTCACTTTCCTGCCTGAAGACAAGAGTGTGAACAGAGCTATCTCTTTCCACACCTTACTGCATCTGGGGTTCATATCAATGACTTCCCAACTTTGGCTGTGCTCTCCTATGCCTCTGTCTCTGCCACCTAAGGATGTCCCAAGAACATAGACAAAAGCAGTGTCAAGCCTGCAGCAATTGGTTTTGGATGTCACTCAGCCAGCTATGGTGATGTCTCCATTTAAAAAGCTCTAAGCTGCCAAGCTTCAGTAAATGGATCACTTCCTAGTGGCCCTGGAGACACATTAGATTGAGCTCTAACACATTTTCCCTCTTCACCATCTCGTCTTCCCTTCAACCTCTCCTTTCTTTCTTTTCTGCTTCCTGCAGCTTGTCTTCCGCCCCTTCCTTTCCTGTTTACCTCTTTGTTTTCCTTTCTGTCCCTTCCCTTCCTCTTTTCTTCTTAGCTCCTCCCTCCCCATCTTCCCTGTATCACCTACCATCTTCTTTTTTCCCCTCAGGCCCAGGTTGTCATCCTAGAAAGGATCATGTGACCGCTCTTCTGCCTTTGCACACCACACTACTTTAGTACTTAAAGGAACACACGTCTCAAATATGTTGGCAATATCAGATGACCTGCCCCCCATCGATGCTCTTGTTGGGTATAAGGATGAGGTTGCAAAATCTTGCACTATATTCTAGGGGATGGCAGCCCCGGGGGAGCTTCCTCAGGAAGACCATGGTGCATCCTGCAGTTGCACTTTGTAATTGCCCCAATTATAATGATTCAGATCGAAGAAAGTATCCCATGTCTGTGATGTGTACTTGGGCTCTCTACACGGTAGCTGATGGGGAGCTTCTGACCTGCATAGCTGTGAGCTCTGAGGCAGCACAAGGACCTATAGGACAGGATGTTAGGGTAAAACATCGAGAATCACGAGGTTTTAAGGGGAGGAGACTAAAGGTTTTTTTGTTTTGTTTTCAAGTTTTTTGAGATAGTGTTTCTCTTTGTAGCCCTGACTATCCTGGAACTCGCTTTGTAGACCAGGCTGGCCTTGAACTCACAGAGATCCACCTGCCTCTGCCTCCTGAGTGCTGGGGTTAAAGGTGTGCGCCACCACCACAGGCTTCTAACCAGGGAGTTAAGAACAGCAAAGGAAGATCACCTTCCACAGCAGCACCACCTTCCTCGTTCCGTCCACACTGGCCGGGCCCACAACTCTCCACAGGTCCAGGATGTGTGGAACTGGAAAGAACAAGAAGGACTGTGTAACTGACAGAATGGGGTTGTAGCACCAGATATCTCTCGGACCACCGAGCACCCTGCCCTTGGCAAGGAGGGGACAAACAAAGCAGAGAGGAGGGAGTCAGCCTTGTAATGCCCGACAAGGTCTTCATTCCGGGGCTGAAGGGCTGGAATCAACCACATCTCCAAATAAATCTGCTCTTCGTCTGATAACTTAATAACAATGTAAAGGAGGAAGAGTAAAATACGCTCCATTGGGATTCACCTGGTCCCCTAAAGCTGGGTGGAAACGCACTTTGTCCTCTGAAACTTGACATCTGTGTACATTAACACACTAGCCCTTCCATCTGCAATCAATCACATACTAGTAGACCTACCAATGACCAACAGTGACAGTGGCTAACTTCTAGCAAGTACCACTGCACTAAGTGTCTTATCTGGATGAGCACATATAATCCCTACAGCCCATCACTGTGGGGATCTGACATTACCATCCTCATAGAGAAATGAAGGAATTGCCAAATTATACAAGCTTTTAAGTAACACAGCCAGGATTTAAATCCTGGATATGTACCATATGAATAGATATTTAAACAGAACTTTTCAGATTAATAGACAGATAGTCCTAATAATGAATAGGTTAAAAGAAAAAGGTAGCACCTCAGTTTGGCTTAGAACTTTTCAAATAATTATAAGGTTTGAGAAGATACGAATTAGACAACTAGAATTCCATTATGAAATAGGGAATAGATGATTTATGAATTGGAAAACAAGAACTTAGGAACTTCTGGAGTTTAGGTCATACAATCATCTAGCCCTCTCAGATCCTGAAAAAGAATGAAGAAAAACAAAAGCCAAAAAAAAAAAAATGCTCTGCTCAGAGCCAAAGTTCTCTGGGGGTGGTTTGTAAGTGTTGATCTGGTTTAGTCAGCAAATGACACCCAGCTGAACTAATAAACAGAAGAAATAATAACTTGTCATGCTGACAGCAGAATAAGTTGAGGACATGGCATGAGGACATACTGGACCGAGAAGCAGGCTAGGCTTTTTTTTTTTAAAAAGAATTGTTAGAATGAGCCGTGATAGCACCATGAAAGAAAAATGATGGCAACAGCAAGGAGATTTGGACAAGCCACAACCACACTCAAGGTGCTATTTCATCACCGAACTGCCTGGTGAAGGGTGTAGCTGGGAAGAGGACAGTTTGGGCCATGAACATGAGGTTCATTCTGATGTTTGTAGGAAGAGTGCAGCTCAACCCTGACTATTCAGCACACCTGGCTGTTTTTTAGCATGCATTTTATGTGATGTTTTATACCTATAGTTATTTGTATTGCTTGGGCATTCAGAGATGATGTTTATAGAATATATGACAAATGTATACAATTTTAATCAAAAAATTTATTTTTTTAATATAGCCATCAATATGTGCTAGACCTGGTCCTATCACCCAAGCATGTGGTTTTGAATTTTCTGTGGTATCTTTCCCACATTACCAGAGCATGGCATGTAAGAATTGAATCTCAGACGAGACGGGCACAATTCCCCATGCCTGAAGCTACATCCATGAAGAGAAGGTTACAGACTAAGCCTGAACCCCTCCCACGAGGAATGCAAATTCAAAAGGTATCATGTGGTTTCAGAATCCAACCAAAAGGCTGAATATGGCAAATATGTGATAGTTCCAAGCTGGTCTCACAGAAATTTAAGCAGGCTCGGGAAGAAAAACAAATCCTGGGTCATGAGTACAGAAGTTGTTCCAGCGGCCAGTGTGTGAACTGACTCTTTCTCTTGCTGTCATTAAAAATATGACCTATTTTCATGTATTATCACTACAGTCATATACTTAGTGACTATTTTAAAGGTTTAAGATGTATAGTTTCAACTTATCATAGGATGTCTTCATAGGAAATCATATCACTTCTAGTGTGTAAGAATCTCCTAAGAGGGGTTGGAGAGATGGCTCAGTGGTTAAGAGCATTGGCTGCTTCCAGAGGTCTTGAGTTCAATTCCCAGCAACTACATGGTGGTTCAAAATCATCTACAGTGGGATCTGATGTCCTCTTCTGGCATAAAGGTAAGTATGCATATACATAAAACAAGCAAATAAATATTTTTTTAAAAAAATCTCCTAAAGAGTATGACAGATAAGATCCTATTTCTCTGGGAACATAGGTTGCTATAGTAACTAGTCATCTGAGGAACATGGCTCCCTCCCAGGGGCTCAGCAGATACTATTAGTGCTTATGAAGAGGGGGCCCGCAGATACGCTAGGACTTGCTTTTCTCAAGATGAATCCCAAGCATGGCATGTGTCAAAAGCCAGCAAGACTAGAGCCAGGATAAGCAGACTTTGAATAGCAGAGAGTGGCTTGCCTTCCTCCATAGTCACTCCATTTTTTTCTTGGCTCCAGTTGCTCCAAAATCTTGACTCATTGGTCTTGAATCGTAGAGCTATGACATATTCCGTGAAAACCTGAAGCCCCGTGAGGTTGTAGACCTTGTTATGATCCTCGAAACTGACCTCTTTCTGAAAGACAGAATGGATGCTAAGCAGAAACAGAGACAGCATCGACTATTTTATTTTACTGTGGGTGGGAAAAGGCTCATGACAGCTGCCTGGACATGTTTAAAACATAGGCTGAATGTCATGTGACTAGATATAATCACAGAGGTCTGGAAAATAAATGATAACCAAAGAAATAAGAGTCACTGTCCCTGAGGGTCTGCTGGCTTGCCACAGGGCTCTGAATCAGTCACCACTTTTATGAATGATAAAGCTATAGAAGTTATCAAATCTGAAGGTTTTAAACATCAGAAAGCAAAATGTTAATGGTAAGTTTGGGGTAGCAGAATAAAGAGTCTAAATAGGCTGAAATGAGGGATGAGACTTCCATGAAGAAATCCAATGGTAATTAAAAAACACTTGAATTTTGGTTAATTTTCTGGTGGCCAACACTGCTGTACACAAGCCAGGGTATACTATAAAAGCAAATTTCTAATTATTTAGGGTGTTATTGTGCTCGGGATACAAAATGCATATGGTAGAATATGCTTCCAAGCTAAAATCACAAATGGAAGATGGAGAAGTAGAATAGTACAATAGTCACTATTATTTTTTTTTCCTGCTTTCCATGTAAAAAGTAAAAAAAAAAAACCCCACAATTCCAGATGAGCAAAGCTGCCAGTGAAGTCATTCCTTGGGTCTCTAGCAGAAATACCATAATGGCGGAACTTACCCAGTGGGTACTGTTCACAGCCCTGAACCTAAGGGTGCACCTTAGAGGATCGATAGGAATCTTCTCACGGGGTTTCCACCATATCTGGAACATCTGACGCGAAATTGGATTCACACTTAAAATTATAGGTGGTTCAGTTTTCACTAAAAAAAATAATAATAAAATAAAACCCTCATAATTACAGACTGACAGAAGATACTAACAACATCCACCCAGAGTTGAGTGTGCAGACACTCCAGAGAGCCAATGACAGCCCATAATCTGTGGCTTGCTATATGCAGATCCACCAGCAGGCCAGTGGGAAGAGAACGTCACTCTCCCAAAGCCGAAGGAAAGAACATGTCCAGCCAGAAGAGGAGGGCTCCCATAAGTCCTGCGCAAGTAAGTCCTTTACTCAACACCAGGCAAAATGATGGAAAAACAAAAGAATATGTTCAGTGATGACAATGACGCAGTCATAGGCAAAATATGGCTCATGGAATAACCTACAACCGAATTATTTATGAAGAGTTGGCAGAAGCATCTAGCAGGCCTGTGTCCTTGGCCCCCATGCTAGAGAATGGCCACCAGAAAATGCCACTCATTTTCCTTGCACACTGCCAACATCATGGCCCAAATTTCCTTTTTTGAAAATATGTATTTTAGTCAAGCATGGTAACTCATATTTATAGTCCCAGAACGTGAAAGGCTGGTGGATACAGACCAAAGCCCTGGCTTAAAGAAATAAAAACAATTTTCTTGAAAAATCCTGAAGTAGGGGGACATAACAACAGACATAGAGGAAACTCAGAGAATCATCAGGTCATATTTTGAAAATCTGTGCTCCACAAAATTGGAAAACTTAAAATAAATGGACAATTTTCTGGATAAATTTCACCAAAATTAAATAAAGACCAATTAAGCAAATTAAATAGACTTATAACTGCTAAAGAAATAGAAACAGTCATCAAAAGTCTCCCAACCAAAAAAGCCCAGGACCAGATGGTTTCAGCACAGAATTCTACAAGATTTTCAAAGAAGAACTAATACCAATACTCCTCAAATTATTCCACACAATAAAAACAGAAGGAACAATACCAAACTCTTTTTATAAGGCTACAATTACCCTGATACCCAAACCATAGGAAGATATTACTAAGAAAGAGAATTACAGACCAATCTCACTCATGAACATTGATACAAAAATACTCAATAAAATACTGGCAAACTAAATCCAAGAACATATTAGAAAAATCATCCACCATGACCAAGTCGGCTTTATCCCAGAGATACAGGGATGGTTCAACATATGAAAATCTGTCAATGTAATCCTCCATATAAACAAACTGAAAAATAAAAACACTGTATAATCATCTCATTAGATGCTGAAAAAGCTTTCAACAAAATACAACATCCCTTCATGATAAAGGTGTTGGAGAAAGCAGGAATGCAAGGAACATATCTAAACATAATAATGGCAACATACAGCAAGCTAACAGCCAACATCAAACTAAATGGAGAGAAACTTAAAGCAATCTCACTGAAATCAGGAACAAGACAAAGTTGTTCACTCTCTCCATATCTATTCAATATAGTACTTGAGGTCCTAGCTAAAGCAATAAAGACAACAAAAGGAGGTCAAGGGGATATGACTCAGAAAAGAAGTCAAACTCTCACTATTTGCTGATGATATATGATAGTTTACATAAGTGACCACAAAATTTCTACCAAGGAACTACTACAACTCATAAACACCTTCAGTAATGTAGCAGGATACAAGATTAACTCAAAAAAATTAGTAACTCTTCTGTACACAGATGATAAATGGGCTGAGGAAGAAATCAGAGAAAGCCACAAATAGCATAAAATAACTCAGAGTAACTCTAACCAAACAAGTGTATGATAAGAACTTTAAGTCTTTGAAGAAAGAAACTGAAGAAGAAACAAAAAAGTGGGAAGACCGTCCATGCTCTTGGATAGGTAGAATTAACATAATAAAAATGGCAATCTTACCAAAAGCAATCTACAGATTCAATGCAATGCCCATCAAAATCCCAGCAAAATTCTTCACAGACCTCAAAAGAAAAATACTCAGCTTCATATGGAAAAGCAAAAACCCAGAATAGCCAAGACAATCCTGTACAATAAAGGAACTTTAAATACTTCCCTGACGTCAAACTCTACTACAGAGTTACAGTACTGAAAACAGCCTGGTATTGGCATAAAAACAGATAGGAGGACCAACGGAACTGAATCAAAGACCCAGATATCATTCCACACACCTACAAACATCTGATTTTTGACAAAAAAGCAAAGCATATAAAATGGAAAAAGGAAAGCATATCGAACAAATGGGTACTGATATAACTGGATACCAACATATAGAAGAATGAAATAGATCCATATCTATTGTCATACACAAAACTCAAGTCCAAATGGATCAATGACCTCAACATAAAGCCAACCACACTGAACCTATTGAAGAGAAAGTGGGAAGTATACTTGAACTCATTGACACAGGAGACCACTTTCTAAATATAACACCAGTAGCACAGACACTGAGAGAAACTATTAATAAACAGGACCTCCTGAAACTGAAAAGCTTCTGTAAAGCAAAGGACAAGGTCAACAAGACAAAATGGCAGCCTACAAAATGGGAAAAGATCTTCACCAACCCCATATCAAACAGAGGACTGATCTCCAAAATACACAAAGAACTTAAGAAATTGGTCATCAAAAGAATAATCCAATAAAAAAATGGGGTACAGACCTAAACAGAGAACTCTCAATGGATGAATCTAAAATGGCTGAAAGATACTTAAGGAAATGTTCAACATCCTTAGCCATCAGAGAAATGCAAATCAAAACAACTCTGAGATTCCATCTTACACCTGTAAGAATGGCCAAGATCAAAAACACTGATGACAGCTTATGCTGGAGAGGATGTGGGGTAAAGAGAACACTCCTCCATTGCTGGTGGGAGTGCAAACTGGCACAATCTTTTTGGAAATCAGTATGGTGATTTTTGATTTCTCAGAAAATTAGGAAACAACCTTCCTCAAACCCAATAATGCCACTTTTGGGCATATACCCAAAGGACATGTGCTCAACTATGTTCATAGCAGCATTGTTTGTCATAGCCAGAACCTGGAAACAACCTAAATGCTCCTCAACAGAAGAATAGATAAGGAAAATGTGTTACATTTACACAATGGAGTACTACACAGCAGAAAACAATGACGTCTTAAATTTTGCAGGCAAATGGATGGATCTAGAAAACATATTGAGTGAGGTAACCTAGACCCAGAAAGACAAATATAATATGTACTCAGTCATAAGTGGCTTTTAGATATGAAGAAAAAAAAGCAACCTACAATTCACAATTCCAGAGAACCTAGACAACAATGAGAACCCTAAGAGAGATATACATAGACCTAATCTACATGGGAAGTAGAAAAAGACAAGATCTCCTGAGTAAATTGGGAGAGTGGGAATCATGGAAAAAGGTAGAAGGGGAGGGCGGAGGAAGGGAGAGGAGTGGAGAAAAATATATAGCTCAACAGAAACAAAAAAAAAAACTAATGTTAAAAAATGTTTAGTTTCTAAAAAGAATGTCACACTGTTAATCTTTAAGTCCCTGTATTAGAAGTCTGGTTCTCACCTGTGGCTACTGGAAGGTCATGGCACTTTTAAGGGGTGGAGCCTAGTAGTCAGTTTTGGGGCAGCACTAGGCATTTACTTTTGAAGAGGACAATGGAGCCGCGATGACTTTCTCTCTCTTCTGTTTTGTTCTCCAGCCAGGAAGTAAAGGGCTTTGCAGCAATGGGGCTGACCAGCACAGACTGAACCCTCTAAAATAAGTCTTTTCTCTTTAATAAACAGTCTAGATATGTGGTATAGCAACAAAAAGCTGGCCAAAACTGTTAGCACTATGTTTAAAAACTACCCCAGGAGGCTAGAGACATGGCTCAGAGTGTATAGTGCTACCACAGAGGACCCAAGTTCAGGTCCCAGCACCCACGTTAGGTAGCTCACAATCACCTTTCAGCTCCAGCTCCAGGGGGTTCGACTCCCTTGGCCTTTATAAGGTCCTGGGCCCATGTGTGTGCATGCTCCCACACCCACGTGCAAAATTAAAATTAAATAAAAAGACACCTTTTAAAAAGTGAGCTCAATGGGCCAGGCATGATAGTACATGCATATATCTCTAGCACCTGAGAGGCCAAGGACATGAGAATCAAATTTCATCTTAGCTGTATAATGTGAGGCCAACCTGCCCCCAAACACTGAAGTCAAACAATCAAAATTACTTGGAATGGAACAAATGGGCAAGGTGCAGTCATTTAAAAACCTTAGAAGAAAACACAGCAAAAAATTAATTAAAGTTGGTGATGATTTGTTTCTTAGAGGCAATCTCTGAAGCACAAGCAATAAAAGAGAAACCAGTGCACTGAGTTCATCAAACTTATTTTGCTGTCTAAAAAGACACTATCAAAAAATTTAAAAGATCAAAAAAATGTTAAAGATCATCCAAACAAAGGGAGAAAATATTTGTTAATCACCTATTCCAAATAGAAAGAAACCTTAAAACACAACAGAGCTGGGAAGGGATCAGTGGGGTAGGAGCAGGACAAGAAAAGTCATGGGAGGAATATTATCAAAATATGTTTTATATGTGTGTGGAAAGGCCATGATGAAAGCCATTGCTGGTGATTAATATAGCCAATGAAATA
Source organism: Microtus pennsylvanicus (assembly GCF_037038515.1). Taxonomy (NCBI): domain Eukaryota; kingdom Metazoa; phylum Chordata; class Mammalia; order Rodentia; family Cricetidae; genus Microtus; species Microtus pennsylvanicus. The sequence goes on along the minus strand of NC_134584.1, from coordinate 39,044,938 downwards.
CTTTTCAAAAAAAGTAAAAATGGGCAAGATTTTTAAATGAAACAGTCACTGCAGATGCCACAATGTGAATCAGGACCCCAGTGGGGTACAAGTCACACTGACCCACCAGCACGACTGTAAAGAAACAGGAACCTTCATACACAGTCAGTGAGAATGATAACAGCTACAGAAGAAGTTAAACTGAGTTGCCAAGGGACACAGCAATTGTAGTAGGTATAGAACTAAGATCATTTAAGATATTTTCAAGCAAACATTTATACCAATGTTCACAGAAGCACTATTTATACTAACCAGAAAATAGGAACAACCTAATTGTACCCCAGCTGACAAATGGATCGACGTAAGACGACACACCCATTTCATGGAATGCAAGTCAACCATTGAAATGGAGCAGCATCTTAACAAATGACAGACCTTGAAGTCATTATAGAAGCCAGATAAAAAGACCACAGATTACACAATTCTATTTATATGAAATGGTCCTAGTAGGTAAATCTATAGGGATAAAAAAACATGCTTGAAGTTGCTGGAAGTTGGAGGAAAAGACAAAAAAATGATTAGGAACTTGCTACTGTTAAGTGTGAAGTTTTCTTTTTAATTATATTGAACTTAAGCCTCTTATTGAATTAGTGGTAATATTTAAAGAATTTTATGCACATAATAAATCCACTGAATTGTATACTTTAACACTTTGAATCTATAGTATATTAATTATATTTAAATAAAGCAGTCACTTTAAATTTATGGTTAAAAAAATTTTTTAAAGTTTGAAAGACAACAATTGGAGACAGTTTTTTTAAAAATAAGAGTTCCTTTTTTCCTTCGCGAGCAACGATGACATGCTGGGGAGACCCTGTTTATTTCTCTGAGAGCCATTCATACCTCATACTGCAAAAGAGATCAATGGTCAGCCAGAACCCTCCTGTTTATCACTCTTTTTCCTCATTTAATTAATTTCTTCCATCTTCTCCTTCCCTCTCCTCCCCTTCCTTCTTCAATAGGCATCTTTTCTAGGCCCACAGCACATATCTATTACTCCCTCAAACTCCGAGTCTATTTTGAGAAGGAAGTGGGAGAGTAATTATTCCGTGTAACGACACTGATGTCATCAGCCACTCACCTATGTGGTCGAGGTTCCAGCTTGTGATGTCAGATTTTGTGCTCCCGTCTCTGTTCTGAGCTTCTACTTCAACAGTGCAGATATCTGGGTGTATTATATACGAACGGGAAAAAGAACAGGAAGCATTTGTGACCTGCTTGATGAAACTCATTTTCCCAAAGGAGCTTCAAGAGAAAAGGAAATTCACCATGAGTTCAGTACAGACTGCTGAAAGCAAAATCACACTTACAAGTTCTAAGTAGTATTTGTTAGTTTTGCACGGGGTTTCTCAGAAGTGTCTGGTCCAGGGTTTGTATCTCTCTGTTAAAGGTCCCTGCATCCTGCCTGCCTGAGATGCCGTGAGCTACACAGACCTGGAGACAAGCAGATTTTCTATATGACTGTGTATTCTTACCATCAGAAACACAAACAGATTACAATCAACCCCATAGACTGTGTGATAATGCATTCCTACTTTAAGAAATAAAGAACAGATTGTTCAAATGCAGACTAGAATTAGAATTAATAATTATAATTAGCTTTAATAGCTAGAGCCTTAAGGATTTATCCTTTCAAGCCAGGCACTGGTGGTGCATGACTTCAATCCCAGCATTCAGGAGGTAGAGGCAGATGAATCTCTGTGAGTTTGAGGCTAGCCTAGTATACAGAGTGCATTCCAGGACAGCTAGGGCGACATAAGGAAACCATCAGAGGGTTTGCTAAATAATTATAAATATAAATAATATTTAAAATTATAGCTATTATTATACTCATGGTTACTGATGTGGAAAGATACCCCACTTCTAATAGGATACATAGCATGCACAGATTGATCAGTTTTATACAAACATACATTTATGTGATTTGTCAGAGATGCTTGAAAAGCTCTTCATAAAGATGTTTAAATTACTGTCTTTTGAGGGTGCAATTGAAAACATTTGTGTGTTTCATGATGAATTTTTATCATTTTTTAAAAAGTCATTAAGATAGATAGCTCTACGTACAGATAAATAAAAGATTGATAAAGAGATAATAAACACATAGATAATAGATAGAGGACAGGTAGACGTGGTGATTTGAATGAAAATGGCCCCTGTAAGATCAGATATTTACATGCTTAGTTGATGAACTATTTAGAAAGGATTAAGAGGTGCCAACGCCTCCAGAGCGGTGACAGGTGGGCACGGACATAACCTACGTGGTCCTGAGGTTGATCAGATGGAGCAGAGATGGAGCAGAACTGAATAGGAGGCTCAGTTTGCAAGTTGTGAGTGTGTACTGTGGAGGAACAGAGCTTAGACATGTGGAATCTGAGGATCAGAGAGAACCTGGAGGTTGGGGTAGTGTTGTGTCACCGGCACAGGCTCTAGGAAGAGCTGGGTTTGATCCTAGCTTTGCCTTCGAGCCAGTTCCTTAGGTTTTCTGTAAAGCGAGGGAGGTGGTATTTGCACCACATAGGGGTCTGTATAGGGTGAACAAGGTGAAGCCACAGACAGTACTCTACGAATGGAGTAAATCCCAAGTGTGGACTATGATGGTTGCTAGTTCTATAGCTAAGGTTTGCAGGTCATAACTTTGAGTGACGGGCACCCTTTCTTTCCTTTTGCACACTTCCAGATCTCTTTAAAGTCCTGATTAAAAACTACCAGGCATGGGGCTGTCCCTGTGCCCTCTCTCTTCCCTGGGAGGAGGATTTATTCTGTTTTTCTTCCTTTCTTGTTTCTTCTATTGGGAACATAAAGTAGACTTCTCTTTCAGCACACATACTTGTGAATACACACACATACACAGAGTCTCTGCCTCCTGCTGAGAGCGCGCACACACAAAAACAGACTTGCAACAGCTGGTTCTCTATTTGAAACAGAAAAAGCAATCCATCTCACAATACTCTCCAACCTGAATACTTTTGTTTTTAAGGGAACAAGAAGTAATAGTTTTATTAGCTTTTTTACAATAAACAAGCAAACAAACACTTGCAATACTAAAACACTTGACTATTTGCTAGAACTGCAATGTTTATTTATTTATTTATTTATTTATTTTGGTTTTTCTAGACAGCGTTTCTCTGTAGCTTTGGAGCCTGTCCTGGAACTCCCTTTGTAGACCAGGCTGGCCTTGAACTCACAGAGATCCGCTTGCCTCTGCCTCCCGAGTGCTGGGATTACAGGCGTGCGCCACCACCACCCGGCCAAGAATTGCAATTTTTAAATGATAAAAATTTCTATTCTAATGGAAATGTAATCAAAATGGATGCTTGAGGCAGTGAAGAAAAAGCAGTGGCCACTGAACTGACAGCAGGACCTTAAAAAGCAGTGGCAGACTGAGGCAAATCCTCTTAGCTCTAGGCCGCCATTACACCATATCTGGATCCATGCAGAAAAACAGTTATATAGCTCCTTCTAGAAAGGAGTATGACCAAATAAGGTAAATGAAGACCTTCCCACTCTGCTCCTAACTGGGGACCACTCTTGGCCACTCTGGCATCTCTAAGGGCAGATCACCATGTGACCTACAGTCATCCCTCTGCAGCTTCAATCCTGTCAGCATATCTGTGAGGAAATGAGATGCCACCTAGCCACTCTATAGAGATAGCTGTCACACACAAGTTGTCACTGAGAAACGTCTTCCTTCTAAGTGACTTGACTCCTGGGTGAACCTCTGCCTCCTGCTGAGAGCACACACACACACATACACACCACACATGTCTCTGCCTCCTGCCGAGAGCACACACCACACACACATACACACAGTCTCTGCCTCCTGCTGAGAGCACACACACACACACACACCACACACGTCTCTGCCTCCTGCTGAGAGCACACGCACACACACACACATACACACCACACATGTCTCTGCCTCCTGCTGAGAACACACACACATACACACAGTCTCTGCCTCCTGCTGAGAACACACACACATACACACACATACACACCACACATGTCTCTGCCTCCTGCCGAGAGCACACACACATACACAGTCTCTGCCTCCTGCTGAGAACACACACACATACACACCACACATGTCTCTGCCTCCTGCTGAGAACACACACGCATACACACCACACATGTCTCTGCCTCCTGCTGAGAGCACACACACATACACACCACACATGTCTCTGCCTCCTGCTGAGAACACACACACATACACACCACACATGTCTCTGCCTCCTGCTGAGAGCACACACACATACACACCACACATGTCTCTGCCTCCTGCTGAGAACACACACACATACACACACATACACACCACACATGTCTCTGCCTCCTGATGAGAGCACACACACACACACCACACGTCTCTGCCTCCTGCCGAGAGCACACACCACACACACATACACACAGTCTCTGCCTCCTGCTGAGAGCACACACAATTGGACATACCACACATGTCTCTGCCTCCTGCTGAGAACACACACACATACACACACATACACACCACACATGTCTCTGCCTCCTGCTGAGAGCACACACACACACACACACACACACACCACACACGTCTCTGCCTCCTGCTGAGAGCACACGCACACACACACACATACACACCACACATGTCTCTGCCTCCTGCTGAGAGCACACACACATGCACCACACACGTCTCTGCCTCCTGCCGAGAGCACACACAGTCCCCCACACTTACTAAGTCAGCCTCACGGTATAATTGGTGTCACCAATTTCTTCCTCTGGACTCCAAGTACAATTCATATTTTTGTCAAAGTAGAAAATGCAGGAAATGTTCTCGGGCTTAGCTGGCAGAACTAGGGAAAAGTCAGAGAAAGATAGCATCAGTGCACAGAAAGCATTGCTGGCACACCATAGTTTAATCAACACTGTCCAAGTGGCATTTGCTAGGTGCAGTCTCCTAATTAGACTCAGGAAATGTTTGTCACTTCAGTTATTCCCTTTGAAGAACTGATTTCTACTAAAAAAATAACAAACTTTTACATTCATTCCTAATAAAAATACTTAGAAGCCAAACCTACTGTAAGTAAATATTAACTGCAGGTGAATTACTAAGCCAGGCATCAAATGAACGCCTCCGAATAAGTGATTATGATATGGACTTAAGAAAAGCTCAAAAATGCTGATTTATGCCATACCTTTATGCACCAACCTTTTTTCCCTAAAGAAAACATATCTTAGAGCCGATGTTCCTATTGAACAGAAAACGCATGCAATGTTTAATTCAGAACAGGGGTCTAGAGCCATAAGGCGTCCCTAAGTAGTAGAATTTACATATTCATAAACAGAATTGAGAATAAATTACAGTGTCAGAACATAGTCCAAGAACGGAGTTGTGTGAGGAGAATTCGAGTGCTTGTGAGAAAACTCTAAGAAAACAAGACAAGAGTCATATGACCTCAGTTTCTTCAAGACATGGAATTGTTCTTTCATGGAAGTGTGTTTACATCTTAAACTAGCCCATCTCCATTAACCTGTGTATTGCCATGTGGCTGTGGCTTACCCAGTAAAGTTCTACCCCCAGTATGTCTCTTGTGGGGCTACATGGCTTCTCCTCAACTCTTCCTTCTTTCTCCCAGCATTCAGTTTAGTTTTCTCTGACTAGCTCTGCTCCACCCTATTTCAGGCCCAAAACAGCTTCTTTAGTAACCAATGGTTTTCACAGCATACAGAGGGGAATCCCACATCAGGCTGCCTTTGTTCAGAGCTTTCTGCTTGCCATACAAGAGAAACCAAGACATTTGATATGGATATCACAGAAGAAACCTAAGGAAGAGTAAATGTTCTTCAGTATCATTATCTCTTCTTCTTGAACACACCAAAGAACTTTACCCTTGGCCCTTTAAGATTAGGAATGGTCATGGGGCAATGCCTTGACCATATGACATGCAAGAAACATACAATTGCTAGTAAATGGCACTTCCCTTGCCTTTTAATATCCAGACCTGAGTGATTCTTTCTATCTTAATTTTTTAAAAGTAAGTTGTGATAAAATGAATCTCCTCTTAGGTTAGCATGGTCTAGGTGTGATCAAACTTTTGACATAGGCATGAGAAACTCATCTATAAGCTTCAGTCTTGAGAACCATGAAACTGAGTTACAAACAAAAATTGCAAAAGCTATTTCATAAAGTAAGCTTGCAATTTTATGCCAGACTATACTTATAGCTATCCCTTAGGTTGTCTAGCCCTCTGATACTGTGGCAAGATGTTGTGATCAATGAATGTGTTGGGTCTCATTCACAGCTAACCTGGAATGTATGTAGCCTGTGGATTACATGTCTAAATGATCTTGATTTTAAGAGCATCTCTTCATTTAAGAACAAGTCATCTCTCCAAATTTAATGTAAGAACATGCACTTTCTGTTGTCAGCACACATATGCAAGCTTGCATTCGCGCACACACACACACTCACTCAAAATCTCACAGATTCTATGTTGTTCATCTATGGATGTTCAGAACTTCTTTGTTCTGAAGTTAAAATTTCTCATCCAAAAACATATGAACTGCATGACCCACGAAAGCTGACCTACCTGCCAGGCTGAATTTGCAAAGTAGAGGGAACACCCACAGTGCCAAGGTCCACATTGTTCCGGAATTCACACCCAGAGGCTTGGCCAGAGCTCAAAATCTCATCAGTCAAGTAAGAGGTTGTTTCTCTGTCTCTCTATTCCAGTGACAGATTCTAGGCGTTCGGGTAGGAAGGAGAGTTTTATTTCTATACCACCCTATCCCATCCATCCCCCATCCCATCCCCTACCCTATCCATTCATCCTCCACCTCATCCCTCACCCCATCCATCCTCCATCCCATCCCCCATCCCATCCCATCGGCTGTCTGTCACAACACAGATCTTGTCAGTCCCCACTTTAAAGATGTGTACTGGCAGCAGGTTTTCCTTTGGTCACAATGCACACTACTCTGCAAGACCCAAAGCAAACAACCACCGAGAACAGGACTGAGGCAGACAGAAGGCACCATGACTTTGTATAGATTAAGGCCACTTCTAGTCTTTGTCTCAGTTACTGAGCTCTGGACCAAACAAAACAACTGAGAGCTTCCCAGAAACTCTTATTTCTTGTCTCCCAACTGTGTGTGCTGGCCTTTCCCCTTGTAAGATTATGAAGTATACTTGGTTTTGTACCTGGTTCTTGGCTTAGAACTCCTTCTTCAAGGCAGACTATAGAAACTACTTTCTCTTTCCTGAGATGAATCGTAGAAACAGAAATTCTAATTTCCCCTTTCTTCCCTTTCTCTTTCATAATATCCTGGTAAGCCTGCTCCTCTGAGTTCAGTGAGTCGTTCAGACAGATTAGCTGAATTCAAGGAGGAAGTCATAGCAAGGATGATTTACAGTCAGTTGGTCCGAAAGCACAAGTAAAACCGCCCAAGGCTTGGAAGTAGGAACTGCATTTTCGGGGAGTTGGTGTCTCCAACCTGGGGGGTCTGATGTTATCTCCGGGAAGATGGTATCAGAACTGAATCAGATTGGAGGACATTTCTCTGGCATCGGGTGCCACAGAATCAATTGTTTGCTATGTGAAAAGTCCCCACCCGTCTGCGGGTAGAACTTTCTGTGATGATTGCGCGGCAGCAGCAGAAGAAATCAAGACATCCTGTTTCCCCTACCACTCGTCATTCCTGGCAATTTAACCACTTCCCTAGACTTACATAAAGGCCAATCTATGTTAGGACGCATCCCTGAACACCCGGAACCTTCCTTTGAGCCTCTCCCACTGAGCTAGCTGCATGGATGGTTCTCAGCAACAGACTTTCTGACTTAACCACTGGTAGTTTTGTGAGATCAAAGCCTGCTCAATGCAGCGTATGGTGTGTGGTAGACACTCAGTACTCCTCATGTAGTTGATAGTAAGGAATAAAATAAGAGCCAGCTCAGGGCCAGGAAAATCTAAAGATGAATCAAATGTGAAAGCATAACTCATCCCAGGGAGAAATGAGAGGTGCTACATTTTCCTGTGACAAATGATGGGGCATTGGCATGGGGACGGTGCTAAAGAAAACAAACAAGCAAACTTCTGGAGAAAGCTACAGGGAGCAGAGTCTCTTATGCATACAACAACCTAAATGCCTACTAAGTGAAAATACTTAACCAATCAGAATGAGAGCTTAGACCTCAGGAGGCCGAGGCCCAGGTTCAATTGTGAGTTCCACACCATCGTACTCGCCTTAGCAAGTCTGTGGACAGCTTAAGACACAAATAAGCTTCATTCATAAAACTGAGAAGACAGTAGGAAGAAAATAAAATTGTCATCAGTGAAAGGGTGGACTGCTGGCTGTCGGGCAGCAGCGTTCAATGCCTGACGCTACTCCAGAGAATTTCTTCACTCAGGAGGTAGCTGCTTGCATATAAATGAGTATAGGTCACTAAGCAAACTTTTCATTTCCCAATGAAGAACAGATAAGTTTTGAAAAATTTTATCATGTGGACTGGCGAGATGGCTTGGCGGGTAAAGACATCTGGGCCTAGCATGGCTATCCAAGTTCAGTCCCCAGACTTCACATAGTAGAAGAGAATTAAAGCCCTGCAAGCTCTCCTCTTACCTCCAATATGCACACACACAAATGTAATTAAAATTTTTATCAAGATAAAAATAAAAAACTTAAAAAGAAACAAAAATTTGTCATTGTACAATAACATCCTTCTGTTTCTCATTATTGAAATTTATGTTAATCTGTTTCTAGTTTTAGGAGAAAACATGTCTTTTAGTCTTCATTCCTACTTTATTTACATGCTCAAAAATATTATTAGAAAGGGAGGGAGTTCCCAATGTGGAAATTCCATAAAAACACACGCTACCAGCTCAATAATTGAATCAATGTATAATTATCTATATAATAAAGCTAAAACTGTTACCAATAAATTATTTTTCATTTTTAAATCTATGACTGTTTCATGCTAAATACAATGTAACATATGATGTTTTTTAATTAATATCAATCATCACTTCATCCCTTTATCATGAGAACACTTACCTGTTATTTCTGAGAGTTTAGAAAGAAGCTTTAAACAGCTCACAGCGCTATGACAGCCAGGGACAAAGCTGGAGAACTTGTATCTGAAGAAAGTGTGACTTTCTAGAAACTAGAGACGCGCTGGCAGTTGAATTTCTTGGATTCAGTGTTGGCAGTTGAATTTCTTGGATTCCTTCAGCGTTGCACACAGGGAGAAGAGCCCAGCTCTCACTTCCAAAAGCTGGGTCGTGGCTTCTTCACAAGGGACAGAGACAGAGAGGACAGCCAGAGTCGTTACTTTTTCAAGCTACCAATGCCAGAGTGAGCTGCTCTTACTGAGGGCTGTCGTGCTGTGATTCCTCCGGGGAATTTGAGCACAAAGCAGATAAAGGCTTGGGTTTCCTTCTAGAGTTGGAGAATGACTGTGATCTTAAATATTCCATGTCGATCATAATTATACAAGAAAGACTCAGAATAACTAAGCAACCAGCATAGCCCTCAGGACGAGGGCCCTCATTCTAATGTGCGTTTGTCACAGGGACTTTTCTGCTTGTCTTTTTTTACCGTAAAGCACCACAATCGAAAGAATTGCCTGTTGGCTCTAACCGTTGATAGATGAGCGGGCTCTCCCACTAGTTCAGAAACAGACTTAGGGACTTCAGTCAGTAAAATCTGTGTAGTATGGGTGGTAGGTTCCTGTACAATTGAAGAACTTCAGTCAAGGACCTGTATCTCATCTGCGAGAAGGAGAAATGGAGAATCTTCATAGTTGGATAGCAGGTGAGACAACCCACATAAGAAAGTTATGGATCACCATGCTTTTTTAAGTCAACAAAGAGCATACTGAGTCCTCTAGGCAGCTGACCAAGTTCAGACTAATGCCTAGGAAAAGCACGTGTTATTCTATTAGGAACCAGCCTCCATCTGAATCCCCCTACTGCCCTGAGCACCATTCGGGCCCTAGTCCTGCAGTGAACAGAACAGATCCCTACGAAAGCGGCCCCATGTCCTCCACCAATAGACTCTGTCTTTCTGCTCATCACAAACCCTTCCTCTAGGCCCTGGCCCTGGCCCTTCTTTCTCAGCTGATAGAATTGATTCTTATTGTAAAGGTCACCGGGTCACAAGTTTAAGTGTGGAAGAAAAGTAAAGCACGAGGTCAGTCTCTGGAAGACCCGGACCCGTTGCTGGCAGAGACGGCACTGTCTCATTTCGGCCTTCGCGCTCTCTGGATCACCCCTGCTGCCCACCCCACCCCTGGCAGGGAGGCTTCTTTGATGACTGAAAAGACAGAAGTGACTCACTGCGTAAGAGTACTTGCTGCACAAGCACCAGCACCTCAGTTCAAATCCCCAGAACCCATGGGGAAAAAAACACACCTAGTCACACCCATGCTTGTAACCCCAGCTCTGTCCTAGCCGGATGATTACTAAGGTTTGGGGCTGCCAGCCCAGCTCCAGGTTAAATGAGAAACCATTTCTCAAGGGAATGAGGCAGCCAGCATTAGAATGGGATGCCAGGGTCCTCCTCTGGACTTCACATGCACTTGTGGGCAGGAACACTTTTATGTGTACATACACACACACACACACACACACACACACACACACCGGACACACAACGGGCAGGAACACTTGTATGTGTACACACACACACACACACACACACACACACACACACGACGGGCACACAACGGTTTTTATCCAGTACTATTTATTGAGGGAAATAATAAAACATTGTGCAACCAGAGAGACAAATTCTAACAGGGCAGCCACAAGACCACAGCCTTGTGAAAAATACCTCAAAACCCAAAAGTTTCCTTTCCAGGTTGCCCAGAACCAGGAAAGGCTTTTCTGATTACAGGGTTAGCAGAAGGGGAAGCCCAAGGGAAGGGTTGTAGGACTTCCTGTGTTAGAAAGACAATACCCCTGCCACCCCTCAACTGTCTCTTAGAGGGGTGAGGTGACTCATTCTCTGTAAAGGAATCATAGGGAGTTCACAAGCATTCTGCTGTGCTCCCACGGAGAGCTACAACCACTTCCTCCCAATCCTGCCTCGTCGGCCTTTACTTGAAATGGAGCACTTCAAAAAAAGACCCCTTTCTAGGAACTGGCCTGCTCAGAGGAAATGCATTTGAACGGAGAAGTTGGTAAAGCCCCAGAATTCCTGAACAGTACAACGAATATGCCACCCTGGACTCTTACTGCCCTCGGTGATGCCACTTCTCCATCTTACACTTACCAATTACGACACCAATGGCAGCTGCCATCAGGGATGAGGAAACCACCCAAGCAGTTACTGCTGGTCACAAGCAGTGGCCAGGAGAGAGAGGGGAAGTGGGAGTCTCCTGCCTCTGAGAATGTTGTCTCTACCCCTCACATCCTAGCACACGCTACAGCGCGAAGGAGCGAGAGAGATGGCCATCCCACTCCCTAACAATCCTTCACACCACGTGACACCCTTGCCATTTCAGTTGTCTCTCAAGGTGGGCTCTTAGATCTTCAACTTTGTCTGATTCCACTTTACTTCCTTTCATTCAGTCAGTCATTCATAATCCTTTCAACTATTAGTCGACAACCGTCCTGGGCTGGGCACAGTGGAGTAAAACTGTCAACCAAGTCTTATTAGTCTGAGAAATTCTGAGGGGCTGAGTGAGTCAGGGCAGCTTGCTTGACAGTGTCGGCACCCCCAGTGTTAAGTCTAAGGTACTGGACCTTATGGCCACGCCCAGTTGTTTTCCCAGTCTTTACAAACACCAAGCTGCCCTGCCAAGAGGGTACTGAGGCACAGTACTGAGTACAGTACCTCGGGGTTCCCCACAGGATCTGCTGTATAGTTTTTCTTCTTTTGTTGAAATAGAAGGGTCCTCTCTTCTCATTCTCTTGTTACTGTGCTGTATGCGGGTTAATGTGTGAGCATGTATGCAGAGGTCAGAGCTCAACAGACATCTCCACCTTTTAAAGAATGTGTAAGTTTGGGTATTTTGCCTAAATGTATGTCTATACATCACATATGTGCCTGCTGCCCGCAGAGGCCGCAAGTGGCATCAGGTGCCCTGGAGTTACAGACAGCTGTGCGTGGCCTTGTGGGTGCTGGGAACTGGAACCAAACGCATGCCCTCTGGAAGAGCAGCCGAGGCTCAGCCATCTCTCAGTGGTTCAACTAGCCTGGCTGGGCAGAGTCCCAGAGACCCTCCTGTCTGCGGGATTACAGGCTGTGTACTGTTGTGTGCAGCTCTTACGTGGGCTCCAGGGGATTGAACGTGGGTCCTTATGCTTGTGTGGCAAGCACTTTACCACCTGAGCCCTCTCTAGCCCCTCATTCTTTAAAATGCTGATTTGGATCCTAAAATGATCTCAGCTTTATACAGCATTTACATGGGTATTTTCACTTAGGTCCCTGAAGTAAATAAGGTAGATAACTTACGGTTCATATTTATTTATATTATTTAAAATTGTGTGAAATATATTTTATCTATTATATTTTATAAGTTATATAAGATTGCTATTTTTTCATAAGTCAAACTCAGCCAAATATTAGCAATTTAAACGTAAGAAGTAATGGTCCCCTTCTATATGAGGGCATTAAGTGCTTTCCCAGGATTAAATTAAGAGGTGTCAGATGTCTGTCTGCCTCCAGTCCTAAAGTCAGGAAGCCCATTTAGGAATTAGCTGTTCCAAGGGAGAATGCTCCAAACGGCCGACAACCAGACTAACAAGACCACAACCACATTAGAGCCCCCTAGGTGTTAATTACATTGTATCAATTGGACCCTAATCCACAAATTCCTGTAGACCTGGCGCTGTCTCCACTTCATAGACAAGCAAATTGGACACCAGAGAGTCTGTAAACATTTCACTAATGTTTACAGAAGAAAAATACAGTTTGTGAAGGACAAACATACACCCAAGCTCTTCAGTATAGCCCTCAACTAAACTGTATGCTACCACTCAGTGCTTTATTCTCCCGTCTCTCCTGCTCCCAAACTCTACTGGCCACAAGGTTCTGGCTCCAACTCACCTAGCTGTAATTTTCGTTAGTCTGCAGTTTAATTCTGTTTTTAATTTTTAATTTTTTTACATTTTTTTAATGATTTAATTTTTTAAAATTTCATTTTACATTCTGACCACGGTTCTCCCTCCCACCCCTCCTCCCATCCTCCCTTTCATTAAGAAAATTTTCCTCGCCTCTCATTCCCGACCCCCATGACTCCTCACCTCAGCTTTTGAGAATATGACTATAAAAGAGTCTACCAACTACCAACAGCTGTCTCAGGAGTGACCTCAACAGCTGTCCCAGGAGTGACCCCAACAGCTGTCTCAGGAGTGACCTCAACAGCTGTCCCAGGAGTGACCCCAACAGCTGTCTCAGGAGTGACCCATGAATGGGCTCTGACCCATCATTTTAAGCGAGCAAATTCATATATAGTAGGAAGAAGGGAGTCTGATTATCAACAGCTGAGTCCTCACACTCACCTTCACGATTAGGTGGTACCCCATCTTGTCTGGCTTGTTCCACGGATCCTTGTGGAAGTCAATGCAATGAACAACCCAGGACCTAGAAGGTGATGTGCACTTTATCCTCAGGGAGATGTGTGCTTCTTGTTTCGCCGAGGGCTTCCCTTTTGCTTTTAAATCTGGCCCAGCCCAGGGTGGCACTTACCCACTTGTGCTGGGAAATGGCTTGCATTATTGTAACTGCACAGTTAAATGAATAATTGTAGGCTTCTGCTAGACCACTCAACTTAAAAGGAAGTGTCCTCTAAGACGCCATAAACAACTCAAGGAAATTACTCAACTTTCAAGTTTGGATTCGGGAAGTCTCGACAAATGTGGCAGTGGGTATGAAACGTTTGCTTGTTCTCCACTTGAAGAGAGCAATTTGCAACCATGACATATGTCAACCAGGAAGGAGCTAGAAGGAAGAGATGATGGTAGATAACTCTGAAGAGAGGTTTATAATTCTTGCTCCTGTCCAAACTGAGCTGTGTATCTATATTTGAACCAAGCAGAAACCCGGCTTAGTTACCAACATTAATACTGAATCCTAACAGTATATGAATCCCTTGCTATGTGCTGGGATCCGTATTAAGAGCTTTGGTCTTCTAAATTGATCCTCACAATAATCCTGTGAGATGAAGAGAAATCCTACTGCACGGGTGAAGAAATTCAAATTAGTTGAGAAACTGAAGAAAATGGGGAGCTGTGTTGGTTTCTTTTCTGTCAAGTTGACCCAAGCTGTAATGATCTGAGCGGAGGGAACCTCGGTTGAGAAGACGCCTCTGTAAGATCTGGCTGGAGGCAAGACTGTCAGGCGTTTTCGTAATTAGTGATTGACAGGAGAAGGCCCAGCCTATTGTGAGTGGTGCCATCCCTGGGCTGGTGGTCCCAGATTCAGTAAGAAAGCAGGCTGACCGAGCCATGAGGAGGAGCAAGCCAGTAAGCAGCACAGTTTGATGGCCTATGCATCAGCCCCTGCCTCCAGGTTCCTGACCTGCTTGAGTTCCTACCCTGACTTTCTTCAATGGACTGTGATTCAGGATATGTAAAACAAATAAAATGTTTCTTCTACAAATTGCTTCTGGTCACGGTGTTCAACCACAGTAGTAGAAAAGTAACTAAGATAGGAGCCAAGAACTAAACCAAGGCCAGCGGACGTTATTTCCTAGACACCAAGGTCACGTTAGATGATTTGGGGGATCCCTTTGAGTGCCACAATCCTGCAGCCTTTTGTAAATGGCTGATAAAGTCAGCATGGAGAAATAAAAACCAGAGAAGAGGTTGTGCCGTAACAGGGGAGAAACACAGCCTATGTTTTAAGATAAGGTACACAGCAGAAAAAAAAATTAATGGCATCCTGAAATTTGCAAGCAAATGGATGGAGCTAGAAAACATCATATTGAGTGAGGTAACCCAGACCCAGAAAGACAATTATCACATGTACTCACTCATAAGTGATTTTTAGACATAAAGCAAAGAAAACCAGCCTACAAATCACAATCCCAGAGAACCTAGACAACAATGAGGATCCTAACAGAAACATACATGGATCTAATCTGCATGGGAAGTAGAAAAAGACAAGATGTCCTGAGTAAATTGGGACCATGGGAGAGGGTTGAAGACAGAAAGATCCTAAGAGCCAGAAGACTAGGAAGTTTGTATTGAGATTGTGTCTCCTAGAAACGACAGGGAAGCTACTCCCATGATACATTAACATTATGGTTGATGAAATAAGGCCTGAAAAAATGATAATATCAATGGACATATTAAAAGGGAAGGAGAAAATTCCAACAGGACCTGCCCCCACACCAAGAACTATAGGCAACTACTGATTGCTGAGAGAGACAGTCTCTCTTGGTAGGTGGAGTATGCCTTTAATCCCTGCACTCAGAGAGGCAGTGAGTTTGAGGCCAGCCTGGTCTACAGAGTGAGTTCTAGAACAACCAGAGAGCCAGAGCTACACAGAGAAAACCTGTCTCAAAAACAAACAAACAACAACAACAAAAAAGAACAAACAAAAAGGATCACACATGGTTCAGGAATTTAAGACACCAGTAGACACAACTGACCTTCATTTTTCATGGCTTTTATTTCTAAATTTGCCTACTTATTAACATTTATTTGTAAACTCTCTCATTAATATAGTATTTTGGTTATTTGTAGATGTGCATCTAGTATCGGAAAAAATAAGTTATTTGATGCCCAAATTTCCAGCAGAAGTCAAACAGGCTGACTTCTGATGAGAATGCAAAGTATATATCAATGGTACATATATATCTTTGAGTACCTTATGAAGCAAATAAAAGTCAGACAAAGCTTCATCCAGGCATAAATTAGTGTTTAACCCTGAGTTCAATATTGATGAATCAACAATACACTACAAACAAGGTATTTTTTTTAAGGGAAACACACTCAAAACTAGGTTATGCATTATTTAGGTGATGGAAATAGCATGAGAATGGATAGAATTCCTATAATTGAAGAGTACTTGTTTCTAGATAGAAGGGTGGTGGTGAGGGGGAACAAATGAGAACAAGGTCTAAAGATACATATGTATGAAGATACTATGACAGAACCCAAACTCTGTTAGGTCACCTAAAAATATAATTAAATATAATTTAAAAAAAAACAATCAGCCAGATCCTGCACATTCTTCTCTAGGGTCTAATCTGCTGGAGCTGCCCCCACACTGCAGGCTTGGACCAGCATGTACATCCTGCATACCAGCTCGGCCTCCTCTGTCTATCAGACTTCAAGCCACCTAAGCCATTCCCAACCTCTAGACCCAACCTGCCCATACAACCTCTCTTCCACCCCAACCTGCTATGTCCACATCAGACACAGAACAAAAGAAGTCGATAGGCCCAGATATCATTATAAAAATACAAACAATATGAAAAACCAAACCAACCTTTCCTCTCCATAATCTACCAGTCCTGTGGAAGTGTTTGCAAATGACAATTACCGGGCGAACCCCAGGATACGAAATTTAAAAGAACAATCACAAACTTCATCCAGGAATACAAATAATTTAAAGAAGACACAAAGAAACAGCTCAATGAAACAAGGAGAAAGAATTTAAGGAGAGTAAGCACCCAAGTGATACACAAGAAAACACAAAAGATAGGCTGATGGATATGATGAAGAGAATCTAGGACTTTCTAATAAAATTCAACAAGGAGATAGAATACTGAAAAGGACCGAAATGAAAATGGAATTGAAAAGCCCAATAACTCAACTAGAAAACTCAAAGAAAACCCTTACAAGTAGGATGTATCAAGCAAAAGACAGAATACCACGACTCAAAGACAGAGTATAAAGACCAAATAAACTAGAAAATAATAAATTTTAAAAACACAAGAAAAGAACATTCGGGAAATGTGGGACTCTATGAAAAGGGCAAACTTTCTAATTATAGGTATAGATGAGAGAGAAGAATTTCAAGATTTTAAACAAAATCATAGAAGAAAACTTCCCCAAACTAAGGAAACACATACAGAAACAAGATGCGCACAAAGCACTAATAGGCGAGCCCAGAAAAGAAAATCTCCACAGCATATCAGAGTTAAAACACTGAGTATATAAAACACAGAAAGCGCATTGGAAGTTGCAAGAGAAAAAACACAAGTCTCATATAAAAGAAAATCCATCAGAATAACAGCTGATCTCTCAGTGAAAACTCTGAGAGCCAGAAGGGCCTGGAGCAACGCATTCTAAGTCCTAAAAGACCATGAAGACCAGCCTAGACTAATACATCCAGCAAAACTATTACCATAATTAAAGGAAAAAAATTTTTTCCATTATATAAACAGCCGTATATAAGAATTACATCCAACAAATCAAACCTAAAAAATATACAGGAAGCAAAATTTTGGACTGAAGAGAGGAAGGATCACAGCCAGAGACTGAATACTGAATGCACAAACAATACCACCCCAAATCACCAATATGATTACTGCAATTAACACACAAATATTTCAACAATAACTTTAAGATCTACAACCACAATTTTAACTCTAAAGATAGGCATTACCTTGTAGTAAAAGAAAAGACAAAAGTACTCCAACCAAATGGGATCAGAAAGCAAGCAGGCATACCTATCTGAATACATGACAAAGTAAACAAAAACTCATCAGCAGAAATAAGAGGAACACTTCATCCTAAACAAGGGAATAGTTAACTAAGAAGAGATCACTGTCTTAAATACACATGCACCAAACTCCGGTACAACCAATTTCATTTAAAATGTACTACTGGATTTAAAAAAACAGATTAATACCATCATGTTATTAGTCGGAATTTTAATACCCCACCTTCACCAATATAAAGGCTATCGGGACAAAAAAAATAAGCATCAGAATTCACTGACATCATACATCAAATGTACTTAACAGATATCTACAGATATTCTACCCAAAGACTACTCAGCAACACACTGAAGCTTCTCTAAACAACACCACATCCTGGGATACAAAACAAATCATTACAAATTCAAAAAGGCTAAAATAACTGTGCATCCTTTTTTATTGCAATGCAATAAAATTTAAAATCAATAGCAAAATAAATCTCTAGTAAATACACAAACTTATGGAAATTAAACAGCTCAATACTGAATGGATCAAAAAAAATCAAGAAATTAAAAAATGTCCTAGAACTACATGAAAATGAAAACATAATACAACAAAACTTCTAGGACACACCAAACACAGTTCTATAAGAAAAATTGATAGTCCTAAGTGACTACATTAAAAAATCAGAAAGCACAAATAAATGACTTAATGATATGACCCAAAATTTTACAAAGGCAAGAACAAATCAAATCCAAAGAAATTAAGAAATAAGAAAAATAAGAGCACAAATTGATGAAATAGAAACAATACAAAGAATCAGCAAATCAAAGAGCCTGGTTCTTTGAGAAGATGAGCGGGACTGACAGATCCCAACTGGACAATAAAGTATTACACAGATACCAAATAAATTCAGGATATTTTAAGGGAATAATTTAAAAGCTTTACTCTATTAAGTTGAAAAACTTAAAATAAATAGATGAATTTTGAGATTCAAACCATCAAAACCAAGAAGAAGCCAACAGCCTAAATAGACACAAAATAAATGAGTTTAAAATAGTAATAAAAAGACTTCTAGCTACAAATGACCCAGGCCCTGATAGATCAGCAGAATTCTACTTTCTGTTTCAAAGAAGACCTACAGTAAACACTTTTTAAACTATTAAAAAAAACTAACTTAACAAAATATAAAAGAACAAGGAACACTTCAAAACTCCTATGAGGACAGTATTGTTCTACTACCAACACCAGGTGAAGACAGGACAAAAAAGAAACCATAGGCCAATATCACCGATTAACATAGACTCAAATATGCTCAATAAGATACTTACAAACAGAATACTGGCCTACATCAACAACATTATCCTCTATTACCAAGTTAGCCTGATCCCTGAAATGTAGGGTTGGTTCAACATACACAGGTCAACAAATGTAATAAACCACATAAATAGACTTAAGAAAAACAAACACATAATCATTTCAACAGAAGCAAAAATTAAAAAGCTAGTGACAAAATCCAACATGACTTCATGATAAAAAATCCTAGAGAATATAGGGCTAGAGAGAATATACCTCAACATAATAAAAGCTATATATGAGAAACCAACAGCCTACCATCATCTTAATTGAGAAAAGCCTGAAGCAGTTCCACTGAAATTAGCAACAAGACAAGAGTTTCCCCTATTCTCACTTCTTTTCAATATTGTGGGTGATACACTAGCCGGAATAATAAGGCAAGAGAAGGAAAAGAGATCATAGACACACTCCCATTTGCTATAGCCTCAAAGAAAATAAAATACCCAAGGCAGTGAAGAACACTACAATGAAAACTCTAAACCTCCAAAGACATCAGACAATGGAAAGACATCCCATGCTAATGGATTGTCAGAATATTGTGAAAATAACTATTTTACTAAAAGCCACTTACAGATTTAATGCAATTCCAATCAAAATCACCATCCCATCCCAAAAATAGAAAAAAAATGCCCTAAAATTCACACAAAATCTCAAAAGACCCCACATAGCAAAAACAATACTGATAAAAAAGAACAATGCTGGAGGAATTGCCACTCCAGATCTTAAGATATATTACAAAGTCAGAGTAATAAAAACATACTAGCACAAAAACAAATATGCAGACCAATGGAACAAAATCAAAGACCCAAACATGAGGACTCATAACTTCAGCCATTTAATATTCGACAAGGATGCTAAAATCTACACACTGGTGAAAAGAAAGCATCCTCACCCAATGGTGCTGGGAAAACTGAATGCCTACAGGAAGAGAAAACATCAGACTTGTAGCTCTCACTTTGCACAAAACCAAATGGACCAAAGCCCTAGGTGTGACACTGCTCGGACAAGCGTAGGTGGTGCCATGCCTGACGCAGGTGCAGGAGAGGACTTCCTGAACAGAAGGCCAACGATTAACAAGTAGGACTTCATAAAACTGAAAAGGCTTCTGCCCCACTAAAGAACAATTGGGTGAAAAGGAAGTCTACAGAATGGGAGATTATCTTTCCCGCTAGACATGTCAGATTCATATACATAATGCCTCAGTGCTT
Source organism: Microtus pennsylvanicus (assembly GCF_037038515.1). Lineage (NCBI taxonomy): Eukaryota > Metazoa > Chordata > Mammalia > Rodentia > Cricetidae > Microtus > Microtus pennsylvanicus. The sequence goes on along the minus strand of NC_134584.1, from coordinate 39,024,766 downwards.
AGGAGGCAGAAAAAGACAGATCTCTGAATTCAAGGCCAGTCTAGTCCACAGTGAGAGATTTCTAGGACAACAGAAAAATCTTGTCTCAAAATACAAAAGCAAAACAAAACAATAAACTAAAATAATAAATAAAAAATGCCCAAAGAGTAAAAAAAATATGATCCATTTAAAAAAGAGCCTGGGTCCCTCAGTTAAGATATCTCCCTCCCTATTCCCATATCTGTCCTTCCTCCATCTCAACCATCCCACTCCCCCAAGCTCTCCCCAACCCTCCCTTCTCTCTCCCCCTCTCCCCTTCCCTCAACTCCCAAGAGTGGTAGTATTGCTGGATCCTGAGGTAGGTTGACTCCTAATTTTCTGAGAAATCACCACACTGATTTCCAAAGTGGTTGCACAAGTTTGCATTCCCACCAGTAATGGATGAGTGTTCCCCTTACTCCACATCCTTTCCAGCATAAGCTATCATTGGTGTTTTTAGGAGTCCATGGGGATGACCCCAGCTAGGCAATGGAGAAGAGGGTGATGGAACTGGCCTTCTCCCATAGTCAGACTGATGACTATCTTGAATATGACCATAAAACTTCGTCTAGTGACAGATGGAGACAGAGACAGAGACCCCCACATCAGGGCACTGGACTGAGCTCCCAAGGTCCAGTTGAAGAGCAGAAGGAGGGAGAATATGGGCAAGGAAGTCAGGACTACGAGGCATTGGTTCACCCACTGAGACAGTGTGCCTGAGCTAATGGGAACTCACCAACTCCAGCTGGACTGGGAATGAATGAGCATGGGAACAAATTGGACCCTCTGAATGTGGTTGACAGTTGGGGCAGACTGAGGGGCCAATGATAATGGCACTGGGATTTGTCTTTACTGCACGTACTGGCTTTTTGGGATCCTAGTCTCTTTGGATGCACACCTTTCTAAGCCTGGATGTATTCCCACAGGGCAGGGTGCCTTGCCCTCTCTTAAAACTGGAGGGGGTGGGGGAAAGGTGGGGGGAGCGGGAAGGAAGTGGGAGGAGGGGAGGAAGTGGGAATTTTGATTGCTATCATTTATACAGTAATAAAAAAGAGAGAGAGAAAAAAAGTGCCTGGGAACTGAACCAATAGTTCTCAAAAGGGGGGTGGGGGAAAAGCTAAGAAATATTTCATTCCTAGAAATTAGGAAATGTAAACCAAAACAATTTTGAGATTTTGTTTTACCCCAGTCAGAATGGCAATGATCCACAAGATAACCAACAACAAATGTAGGAGGGGCCTGGGGGAAAGAGAGCCCTCATTCACTGTGAGAAGGACTGCACCCCGGTGCAGCCACTATAGAAGTCACTGTGGAGAATTCTCAAAAAAATAATTTATCACTAATAACATTCTAGAAAAGTCAACTGAAGAATTATCCAAAAAGGGTTTTGGAATTAAATGTTGAACAGTTATAATACTCTGGGATTATATTTGCAATCTCATGACATTTGATGGTCAATATTTCCTTAGATCAATAAATATTGATCTGTTTCCAAACATAAATCTTTAACCTACCTAAGTATGCCTCCTCTAGCTATGACCTCCAACTGTATACTATCTAGAGGCAACTATCCCATTGCTGGCCTTAGGAGCTTCTCAGACTGACTGCAATGGTGGCTCCACTACCTCAGAAAAGGAAAACGTGGGGCTGGAGAGATGGCTCAGAGGTTAAGAGCACTGCCTGCTCTTCCAAAGGTCCTGAGTTCAATTCCCAGCAACCACATGGTGGCTCGCAACCATCTGTAATGAGGTCTGGTGCCCTCTTCTGGCCTGCAGGCACACACACAGACAGAACATTGTATACATAATAATAATTAAATAATAAAAAAAGAACAGGAAAGCTTCAGCAAGATGCAATTCTACTCAAAAACAATGGAAATCATGTACTTTGTAGGGTTTCTGAAACTTCTTTTCTTAAGTAAAACAAATGACATAGACATACTCCCTTGCCAGGAAGTACAAATGGATCATTACCTTATCATGCCAACTATTATGTATTATTACAATTTCCTGGAAACTCTTCAGGCTTTTTATGCCTCATTAATTATTCTAAAACATGTTTCCTTAAAAACAGTGAGCGGCAGGGTTATCGGCTCTTTTTCATAATTATGCATATCTCACTAATACAAAATGTTTTTTTCCACATTATTATGACTGGAAAGGAACTATGGAGAAAAAGAGCAGCTAACTCTGTGCCCCTCCTGTCTTTCAGGTTTTATTCCTAGTAGAGTCACAGTCAGCACAGAGTCATTAGGAGCTTGCCTTCCTATGATTCTTGGACTTTGCTGGACCTGCCTCTCAGTTCTGCTTCTCAGGTTGTTGACCTGTCAGTTCTGCTGTCTACCCCTCCCCCCAAGGCACTGATAAGCATGCTATGGTCTAAGGTAAAGCAAGTACAAGTAATTTCCACCTTGAAGAGGGGGTCTACCGCATCTTTCAGGCTCTCAGCAAACACATTGAATCGGCTCAGTTGTATCCCTGCAAACCGCATGGCACTCTTTCATATTCAAATATATGCATTTGTATAGCTGTGTTTCTCAACTTTTAAAAGCCGTTTTTTTTTTCTTTTATGGCCTGGTCATTTTTTATTCTCAAGGACTCTTATTCTTGAATGGAATTTTCTATGTAGCAGGAAATTGGAAAGGCTGTTCCGCCTATCTTGGCAGTTTGTCATTTACTTTCTTCTATATTCTGCAGAATGTCTGGCAGCTTCTTCTGTGAAGCAGAAACCCTGAAGGACCTCCTGTCTTTTGGAATGTTCAGCGGTCACTATTTTGTGGGTCCTGCATATCCAGTTCACATAGCATACCATTAAGTAGTCCAGGCAAGGGTAGTTTCTTGCCTAAATGGCTAGCCTTGTCACATTGAAGGTAAATTCCATAACAAGTTTCTTCAGGGCCCATCAACCTCTCTGAAGCAGTTGGTGCTGCTAGAAGCAGATATGTCTCACTGTTGAGAAAAGGCTAATTTCTTAAAACAATTTAAATACCATATTCCATAGATCTTTGAAGTGTTGAAGATTATCTATCTAACTGAAATATTTCTTTGTATATCTAGAAAGCCTAACATGACTACATGTTTGACTATTATAAATGACTACCTATTAATCTGCAATTTTTAATTATACATTACATTTTTAAAAGAGCTGTCTAAACATAATACCTTAATCAAGAACAGAAATACATATTACAGAAATTTGACCTTAAATTTGTATCAATAGACCAAGATTCACACCAATGCAAAATATTCATCTCTATATCTTATCTCCCTTATATTTTTTTTAAAAAGAGATTAACCATTAAAGAATTATATGCAACACCTTTTAAACGAAAACAAACATTTATAACAATCATTTTGGGAATTTGGGCATAGTTTTCTCCAAACTGCTTCTTGCTTTTAGTTGGGCAAAGTATTTTTAGGGTTCATGGAGAAATTTGGGGGGAACCTTGTTCCATCAAACCATATTAGGCTGGAAGGAATCCACAGGTTCTCATCTTTTGTGGAAATAAAAGCAGAACCTCTTTTCCAAAGCAATACATCCTTAGACCAAAATTAAGATGTCAAGATACCTTTATGTTGCTTTAACTTAGCAGCCTATACAACGAAATGACTCTGTGTAGTTAGCTCATTGACAGTCAAAAAATTCAAAGAAAACACAGTAATATATATACTCCAGACTCTATGTATTTTCCATCTTTATGTGGCTTTTTCTTTACTCCTTTAATCTATGACTGTCTGTACTCTTTTATATTAACTGTCTATATTCTTTATCTTCTCTCTCCCAAGCCTATGTACATTTTTTGAACACATTATGACCTATTCAGAGGTTTATTTTTGTCTGAACCTGTCTTTATTGAGTATCTGTAATCATTTTCTGATCAGGAGTGTTTTTAAAGTGGTAAGCAGCTTGGTAGTGGCAGCTCTGGATGCTGGCTCCACCTCGCTTGGCTTTTTAACATGGCAGAGGTATGTTCACGGCCAGTTCTGGGACTATTGGAGGGAGCCGTGCTTATACCATCTCAGTTCTGGGAAGCAGCATGCAGCACATAAACCCTTTATGTCTGGGTAAATGTTAAATCTGCCATTCAGCATGCTGTGTGGCCTGGAAATGTCTCCGTGTATGGTGGCGGGAATCCGCCATGCTTTCCTGCCTGTACACACCTAGCAGACCCGATCCAGTTGCTTTCCCAGGAAGGGTATCGAGTGGCAGGCATGCTCTCAGCTACTTTCCTCTGAACCCTGACCTGGCTTTAAAGCACCCGAAGCTAAAGTGTGTGGCTGGTCATGTGGGTTAGCCCCAAATGTTTGGGCACTATTTTGTAGAAGAAGACTGCTCATTTGTTTCCCAGCCACCCAGATCCAAATAATCACACAGAAACTTTATTAATTACAACACAACACGGTTTGATTGATGTCTTGAGCATATTTCTAGCTAATACATCTTAAATTAACCCATTTCTATTATATTTTACCATGCAGTTCATGGTTTGTTACCTCTTGCTTCCTGGGTAGCTACATGGTGTCTCTTTGCCTCTTCCTACTCTCTCTATATCTCTGTTTGGATTTCCCACCTGGCTTTCCTCTGCTAAGCCATTGGCCAAAACAGCTTTATTCATTATTCAATAAAAGCAACATATATACAGGACATCTCATATCAGAGAGTTGAAGTCTCTTGGCAATCTGTTCCTGGCGTTTTTCTTTGGCTTTCTTACTTTGATCAATATAAAAATCATATTCATTCCAAGAAAGTGACCCCATCTAGTTGATAGTCTCTGACACTAAAAATCATGTCAAGTTTCTATGTATCATATGGGATGAAGACTTGGTCTAAAGCTGTATGGAATACAACTGGTCTTTGGGGTTACTGACTCCATTCAAATGGATCTTTCAGTCATGGCTGCAGGATATTTGATCGTACTGTGACACTCTAAGACTGTTAATAAAGTTAACCTTGAATTGTGGGATATTTGACTATACTGTGATCCTCCAAAACTATTAATAAAGTTAACCTTGAATTAGGTGGTGGAGTTAACAACTTGTTGACTGGAATTAGACATAGAAATTTTTGAAGACCCATGTTATGATACAACAGAGAGGCCCAGGGAAGAGTAGGGAGGTGCTCAGAAAGATCATGGGCCTTTTTGATCTGAGAAGCACAGAGAGAAAGGGAGTAAGCTGGTCGTTCCTCTGCTGCTTTCTTGACCAGGCTCTTAACCCAATATCTGACTCTTAAGTTTTTATTAATAATGGAATATTATTTTTATTAATAATAGAATATTAAAATGCTTCAAGTGACTTTCCAACCTTCCGTTCCTCCTTATTAATTCTCTTACACACAGGCTGCATGATTTGACTCTTGGAATTATCATCTAGCTTTTTTAGGTCTTTATTTTAAATTCTTGATAGTACTGCCTTGAAAATCTGGTTTTGGTTTTTTGAGACAGAGCCTCAGTATTATGACCAGGTTAGCCTAGAATCCACAGAAATCCTGCCCTTGCCCCAGAAGTGCTGAGATTAAAGGCAAGCACCACCAAACCCAGCTGCCTTGAAATTCTTAATCTTTTTTATTTTTTGGACAAAAGGCCCCATATTTTCATTTTGCATGAAGTTCCCATCCACAGTTCTGGTTCTTATTGAAGACAATTAGAAACATCTTAAGTTCTTCTCCCAAATACACTTGCCATTTTTACTTAAAATTCCTTTTGCAATTTGGGCAGAATCAACCCACAACTATTTACTGTGCGTGTATGCATTAAATTTGTGCAGTAGCACTACCCAGCCCTTCTTATCAAAGGCTCACAGTCTCAGCAGATGTAATATGTATTCATGGTCTGATCTTGTTGGGTGGTAGGGGACCCTTCACAGAGTACTGGCTCTAAAACAAGTGCCACAGTATCTCCCACAAAGGTGCCTGTGATAAAGGCCTGGTTTTTAGGAGAGGGGGCTAGAAAAGTATGGGATGATTTCAGGCATGTCCTTGAAGCTGATTTTGGAATTCTGGCTCCCTCTCTCTCACCACCCATGAGGTGAATTGCTTTGTTTTGCCACACAATGCCACAATGTACTGTCTCACCACAAGCCTAAAAGTAAAAATGCCAACTGATAATGAACCAAAGCCTCCAAAAACATGTGTGCTAATAAACTTTTTCTTTTATAAGTGTCTCAAATATTGCAGTGATGGAAAGCTGACCCAGACAACTGCAGAGGTGGGAGGATACGCGTATGCATACACGTGTGCATGCGGAGACAAAGGTGGATGGGGTTATCTTCCTCCTCTGCACTCCACCTTATTAAGATAAAAGGTCTCTTGCTGCAACTCTCCAATTCAGCTACACTGGCTAGCCAGCAAGCCTCAGGGATCCTGCATCCACTCCCTCAGGTCCTCATGCTAGCACAGCAAGCTCTTTATCAACCAAATCACCTCCCCAGCCCCCTGGATTAGCATTAGTGCGGTAATGTTTCGTGTTAACAAATCCCAAACTATGACTCTTCCAATAAGTTACATGTAGATATTTTGGGTGATGATAACTTTATTTTGGTTTTTGGTGGGGAGGGAGGCATGGGACAGTATCTAATGTAGCCCAGACTGACCTTAAACTTTCTCTGGAGCTGAAAGTGATCATGAACTTTTGATCCTCCAACCTCCACCTTCCAAGTGCTAATTGCAAGACAGATGTTCTACCTACTGAGCTATAGCCCCAGCTCTAGTTTTTCACTTTCTTTGAGGAAAAAGTCTAATAGGTAGCTAAGGCTAGTCTTAAATCCATGATCTTTCAGTTTAAGATCGCTAAGTACTGGGATTTCAGCTATAGGCCATGGTGCATAGCTTGCATCTTTAAAGATAAAAATGAAGCTAAACTTTTTCATCTGTGACAGGGTCTCATTGTGTATGTCAGACTGGCCTGAAACTTGAAATGTAGTCCAAGTTGATCTCAAGGGTTGTTGGTTTTTAAATTTAATCTTACATATATCAGTGCTTTTATTTGCCTGTATTTATGTACATGCACCATGTACATGCAGTGCCTACAGAGGCCAGAAAACAGCATCAGAACCCATGGGAATGGAGTTAACAGATGGTTGTGAGACTCCACATAGGTGCTAGAAAACAAATGGAGCAGCCAAGTATTCCCAACCACTGAGCCATGTTTTCAACCTCTGGTCTCAAATTCTCGACCTACTGCCTCAATTTCCATAGAGCAAATTTATAGGCACACAACAGCAAATACACTCATTTTTTCTTTTAATTTTGAGATAATGTAATTATATCAATTCCCTCTTCCTCCTTTCCTTCCTCAAAACCCTCCCATCTACCTACCCCTTCTTGCTCTTTCAAATTTATGACATCTTTTTATTGTTGCTATATGCATATGTATATATATTTCTACCTACTGCCTGCTCAGAGTCTATATGTATGCTGTCAGGGGTGATCATTCAGTACTAGGTAACTTCTTGGTGTGCTCCTTCCTGGAGATTATTTGTACTACTATTCCTTAGCTGCTTGTAGTTCTCTGTGTAGGTTGGAGGCCTAGCCAGCTTTCTCTGTCTGTAGATGTTGCCCTTGTTCAGCTCATGTTTAGGCAGTCATGCTGGTGAGACTTTGTAGGTGTAGCTTCTGACACTACTAGGTGACACAATCTCACAGCAAACTCCTTGATCTCCTGGCTCTTACAATCCTTTTGCACCCGCCCAAAATGTTCCCTGAGCCTTAGGTGTAGGAATGCTTTGTATATGTATCCATTGGAACTGTGTTCCATAACTCTGTACCAAATACAATCAAATGTAAAAAGAAACTTCCTATCACCAGTTAACATATATGAAGGAAACCATTCCAGCTCACAAAATAAAATCTGACAAAGAGACCAGTGTTTCAAAAATGAGCAAAAGCAAAAATTTGTGTCATCTCACTAGTTACAAGAATTGCTTCAATCACATAATGCTTTAGATTGCTTACATTTTAAATTCACAGCTATTTCAACTCTTATTTACCTATAATAAATAAATTTCATAAAAAAATGTTACTATAAACATCACCCATTAAAATTTGGATTTCTCAGAAAGAAAAATAAAGTGGGAAATGGGCAACTAAGTTTTTCTAGTTCTTGATGATAAACACTGCCGTGTCACTACAGCAAGCTGCTAGAAACTGAATGTTTTTATAAACTACAGCCAAGAATTTGAAGCTCTGCAGGGCAGACTATCCTTTGCCTGAAGAGCATTACCTCAGTAACACGGAGTGATAATTAAGAGCAATGCAAGCTGACAATAAAGACTACAAAAGCAATTAGCACTTCCACTGACAAGTCTGGGCAGAAGACAGAATATGCTGATAAATCAACCCTTCATAAAGTCTGAATGCCAAAGAAAACAAAAATTTTAAAGATATTATTAACAGCTTGGCACAATAATCATTTTTAAATGTTTTAAGATGTTTTCCTCTTGATACCTTGTCCACTGAAGTAATTCTGAGTGCTTAATTAGTGTTTTATTTTTTTCTACTCTTCCCTATTATAAGCAAGAAGCTAAGACAGACCTTATCAATTATAATACAAGCAATAAGTTGTGATTAAACTTCTAGATATCTCAGTAAGACAACTGTTAGATGTTTAAAGTTATTATAGTGTTACCCTAAAGAGATAAGGAATAAAATAACCTGGGAAGCTCCTAAAATGTCTCCCAGTGAATTTGCCTTACTGTGTCCTCAATTAATCTCTCTTTACTATAGTTGAACTATTGGCTCACATTTAACAAAGAGAACACAGCAAAAGTGATGGGACATGTCATGCATCTTAGTTCTGACTCAATTTAGTACAGAAATTTACTGACTGTGCTAGAACACATTCTATTTAATCATTATTGGCTGAGATTTCCAGTTAAGTCTCAACTTCCTGGACATACAGATAAGGCTGAGTTCTCAACATGGAATGTTATAAGATGTCTAAGTCATAACAATCTTACACTCACATCAATGAGCCCTATTCCTACTCCTTCACTTTTTCTGGCAAAAGAAAAGCATAAAGACTTTAGAAGACATGTACACACAAAGAACAAAATATAAAATTAACAATAAATTAATGACAGAGGATCATATAATTAGAAATGGTCAATGGGAGTTATTTTCTTGGTATAGGATTCTTTTCCTACTAAATTCTACACACGGATGAGACAACTGAAATCTGTAACTAGTAAAAAATGATAGCATCACTCAACATGTTTTTTTCATAGTATCCTATGATAAACTGCACTCACCAAGGAAGAAACACTCTAAATTCCAAACAGGAACATTAACTTTACAGCATTACACAGGTAACTAACTCTATTTATAAATTTAAAGCCAATTACCAGAACCAAATTTTCCTTTTCAGATGACTGCTACCCAACCCAATAACTCAGCAGAAGAGTATGTTAGGTATCAGAGCTTACATAAAACATTTGCTGGCAAGAACACAATAATGAATAGCCTGAACAGATTAGAACTCCTGAATTATCATGAACAAATCGCCAGTGATGGAACACTGATGAACAACTGATTAGGTATGTAGTAGGACACCAATATAGCCAATTGAACAAGTTGTGTGATAGCGCAAGGACAATTCACACTTATAATACAAACAATACAGTTGGAAATGTGGTCCCTGACTTCTCAAGAGCCAACTGATAGACAGTTAATACATTAGCAGAATAAGATCTGAACATGACACAAGTGTATCAGAACTCAGCTATGATGGTCTTCATTCCTACACAAGTCTGCCTCTCAAAACTTTTATGAGATTACATGGATTGTCTGATTTAATTTACTATCTTCCTTTTTCAAAAGTTAACTGAGGTCCAAAGGTGGTAACTGGATGTGCTCTCTGACACACACACACACACACACACACACACACACACACACACACACACACACGATAAAGTCAATGTTAAGATTACTCCAACTAGCTACTTACGAAGCTTCATGCTCACCTCATTGTTTAGCTTCTTCTGTTATTCTTAAAAGTTCTTAATGTTAAAAACTATGTTCTGCTGGGCTGTGGTGTTGCACGCCTTTAATCCCAGCACAAGGGAGGGAGAGGCAGGCAGATCTCTGTGAGTTTGAGGTGAGCATGGTCTACAAAGAGAGTTTCAGTTTTCACGACAGGCTCCAAAGCTACAGAGAAACCGTATCTCAAAAAACCAAACCAAACAAAAACTATGTTCTGTGCTATCTGTTGACTTTTTCAGCCTCCTACATGGAAATCAAGTTGAAATAGGCAAAAGCCCAAGATTTTAAGGTAAATGTGTATGTTCAGAAAGATAAAGGTTTCATTCCTGAACACTAAAAAGGAATTTCACGGAAATATAGAAAAAACTGTGGAAACAAAAATTCTTCATGGAATCCCCCATTAAAGAAATCATAATTTACTGGTGCCCTGCTTGAATGATTTGATAGTCACTCTCTACATCATAGCAAAATAATCTCTTATGCAAAGGACTAAGGAATTTACCATAGTGAGGATCTCATTTGCTCCCTTAAATTGCCAGCATTCATATTAGTTATTTCCATAAGCAAAGCCTGTTGTTATACCATGTCCTCTTACCAGGTTTACTTCTTGGGCATCATTATCTCAACGACAGATGTCTTAATTCGCAGCTCTCAACTCTTCCAACAGATTAGTGTGTTTGTGAAGTTGATAAATTGCCTGACATTTTAGATAAGGCATTTGTCTATAATCCACATAACTGTAGGATTCACAGCGACTCTCACCTGTAATATGGCTACCCTTGGCTCCTGGCTGCAGGACCCCTTCTGGCTTGCTACCGCAGTCCCACCTGGCCAGCCTCTCATTCCAAGAAGGCCAGGGTCACCAGGTACAGAGTGGAAGGAGACCCGGAACAGGGTTGCCTTGGGACCAGCCGTAGCTCTGAGTGCTGTGTTCTCAGAATCAGAACAGCAGCAGCTTGTCAGGACCAGCTATGTCTCTGCAATGACTCCAGCACAGGTAGCCAGCTGCCAGGCGCCAGGGCTAGATTTTCCTGGCTAGAGGCTCACAGCCAAAGCCCCAGGAAACATGGAATTTATTTTTACAAAATACATACCAAGAAAGTGATTCAGTGTAGGATGGGAGAAGCTAAAGGGCTCAAGAAAGAAAATTAAGTCTTTCTAGTCATGTTACAAAATTCTCAGTGTATGTTTTAAGTGTATATTTAACACGATCAGATAAAAAGAACAATATCAGCCTTTAAGGAGTGAAGAGAAAGGTATTACTATGGGACAGACTGCTAAAGTTTTAAATACAGTCCCTGGGCAATGCTTCTCTATACACTAAATGTGGAACCCCAATTTTCAATGAATGTATGTAAAAATTTATCAAGGTAACTCTGAGTGTGTAGTTTAGTGGTACTTACCTGGCATTTTTTCAGGCTCTGATTAGACCCTCAGCAGAGAAATATACATCAATAAACAAAGCAAAATAAGAAATATACTTTCAGTAAGAGGCAACAGAATAATAGCTGCAGAAACCATTCAAATATGGACCTGAGAACGGAGGTTCTGTAAGCTCACCTCATACCAGTCCCTCTCAACACAGGTCTTCTCAGTGCTTATCAGAAAAACCATTTCCGCTCCATGGGTGGTTACCAATGCTAAGAGCACCCCTCACTTTTGTCCCCAATTATGTCTCCATTCCTCCCAAGCCCTGACATGTGCAGCTGCTTGTTATCCAACAGTTGAGCTGTCTTGGGACAGCTATTCAATCCTAGTTAAAATATGAAGGATCCTAGGAAGAAAAACTACCCTGTATTAGACATACCATCACCTCTGCCTTTTCTTAGAGAAGACTTTGATCAGTAGGCATAAAGGAGCACGAAACTCTGGGCAGGGTGTGATACATAAAAAAATTGACTGAATTTTAGTTTTAATAAAATACACAATTTACAAAGTGACAGCAGCTTAAGAGTTCTGATATCGAGCTGCAGAACAACAGATAGTCAATGTAAAACTGATTTCATAAGTTAAATTCTAAGAAAGTACTATTAATGAAACAGAAAACCTGATCAAGCAACAATTTGGAGAAGGAATTAAGAAATCCCTGGATATTAAAACAACTGCTCTAGAAAAACCAAACTACCAAAACATAGGAACAAACAGAGCACTGAATGAAAATATGCAAAGAGCTGAACAGCTATGGGACCATAGAAGCCTCAAAAAGAAACAGTAAGTTCAAGAGGAACATAATGATCACTCCTAGAGCACCCTCTCCCCAAAAAGACATTCTTCAAAGCACACTAAGTAGTTCCTAGAACTCAAAGGTCTACTCATCACTATGAAACAGAAGAACTGCTATAAAAAACTTGAATCTCCTAAGCAAAACTATGAGTTTTAAAAGTATAATACATTACAAACAAATTGCTCAGATTATGATCCATATTTAAGGCAAGTTTGTTTATGGAATAGTTTTGAAAATTGTCCACTTGGCCCCAACAACTATAATCTTCCTTTCTTCGGATACAAATAGAAGTCATAAAACTATGAAAACAGTGAAGATTATTGAGACTGTTAATTGGCCCACCTTGTGGACATTTGCATAGGTACAATATAAATACTGGCTTCTGTTTTAATTTTAGAATCAACAGATTCCAGGGAGATCATAGTTATGGAACAGAATGCATTTGGAAATGTAAATGTCCAGTTTAGCCTGCTATGTCTGTCAAAAGGAAGACAGGCAAGAGAAAGGATGACTTTAATATCATTCCACAAAATACACTTTTATAGTAAAGAAAAATGAGTTATATCCTAATATCAAAATGAGCAAATGTTTAAACACTGCAGGTCAAAGATATGTGTATATAAATAAATATAAATGCAGCAGCTAGAAACTGTTCAAGGCAGTTGATTATGGACTAGGGGTGGGGATTTGAAACAAATGAACAGAGAATACTATTTTAAACACTTCTTACAGAATTTTATTTCCTAACTATAACTATAGATAATTTTAAGGAAATTATTCAAACCTATGCATAGAGATGAATTAACTGAACACAGGAAGATTCACAGTTGGTTTGTGGTGTTGGTGAGATTATGTATACTTTCCAGCTTTATTTTGACTCAAAGATGCTATTTATAGTATTTATAATTAAGCAAAAATCACAAACTTTGAAAGCTATGACTAAGACTCTGAGTAAATGAAAATAAATTGAGACAAGCATTTACTATAAATGTTCTTTGCAAACACTTATTAGAAGAGAAAATTTAAAACAGATGTTAAAATAATAATGCAAACATCTTCATTTGTTCAGTCTTTCCCAGAAGTGAGCTTATAAAGGAAATGTTTTCCAGGTTTTCATCAGTTGAAGTGCCCTATTTGAGCTGTCCATGTCTGGTGTTGTATTCCTGCAATCCACACATCAAGAACGTACACTGATCTATTTCCCTGTATAGTTTTCATTCTTTTTCTACAGGCTCAATACATTTTAGACAATCTATTCCTTTTTTTTATTTTAGTTTATTTTTAGTTGTTGAAAAAAATTTCCGCCTCCTCCCCGTTTCCCATTTTCCTTCCCTTCCTCCCCCACTCCTCTCCCCCTCCCCCAACTTCATTCCCCCTCCCTCTCAAGACTGCTCGATCTATTCCTTTTTGTGTATTTTCTGTCCTTAAGAGGACAGAAATTCTCCTTCTGCTCCTGATTTGGACCTTGAAGGTTTCAGTCCGGTACTCCAATGTGGGTCTCTGTCTGTCTCCTTTCATCACCTGATGAAGGTTAATATTCAGGAGGATGCGTATATGTTTGTCTTTGGATTCAACTTCTTATTGAGCACGAGCAAGGAACTCAGGACCGCGAGGGGTGCACCCACACACTGAGATAATGGGGATGTTCTATCGGGAACTCACCAAGGCCAGCTGGCCTGGGTCTGAAAAAGCCTGGGATAAAACCGGACTAGCTGAACATAGAGGACAATGAGGACTACTGAGAACTCAAGAACAATGGCAATGGGTTTTTGATCCTACTGCATGTACTGGCTTTGGGGGAGTCTAGGCAGTCTGGATGCTCACCTTACTAGACCTGGATGGAGGTGGGTGGTCCTTGGACTTCCCACAGGTCAGGGAACCCTGATTGTTCTTCGAGCTGATGAGGGAGGGGGACTTGGTCGGGGGAGGGGGAGGGAAATGGGAGGCGTGGCGGGGAGGAGGCAGAAATCTTTAATAAATAAATTAATTAATTAAAAAAATAAAATAAAATAAAAATCACAAACAGTAAAAAAAAAGAAGACAGAAATTAAGTCAACCTTAATTCCTAACTCAAAAGATTTTTAAAATTCTGTATTTTGTAATCTGAACTACTTTAAATTAGCACACAGGGTACATGACATTTTTGAAAGTTTACGTGAAATTATTTTCTAATATGGCATGGGGTAGGTAAATTCAAGATACATAATAACAAGGTTATTTCCATTACCAACTATAAAACATGAATAAAAAATATGATGAAACTGAAATACTGTGTTTGTTGATAAGTGGGCTAGATTCTAAGACTAATTTTCATCACCACATCTTATTATTAATGAAAACTACACATTAATATTTGATTTGTTTAAAACTACTTGCTTATTGCATTGATTTCAGGAGAAACAAATTTTCCAAATATAAGAACTAGAAACTGTAATATGCCACAAGAAAAATGAAAACGCTGTTGGAAAACTTAGGGGGAAATGTGTTTCATTTTTTATTTCCAAGGAAAATCTGTATATTATAAAAGCAAACATTTGTCATACCACCAAGTACAGAGTTCACATTGCAAACTGAACCATTTTCATGACATGTCTGATGATCTAGAAATCAAATAACTTTGAAAGGCTTCAGTCTCCACTGTTCCATGAAAATCATGTTATCATATGTACCACACTATTCCTTCTTTTAAAGGATCAAGTAGAAATTAGACCCAATAATTATACATCATATCCTATTGCTTGTTTTATAGGATCATAAACACTGTACTAAGATTTAGCACTTGGACATGAAACATGTCTTAACTTTCTGAATATGCTAGAAATAACAAAAACATTTACAATGCTTTAATATTTCTAGTTAATACCATTTATATCAGTAACTGCAATGTTGTAACTTTCAGCATCTCACATAACTAGTCAATGAAGTTGGTTATTTTAAGGGTTGGGAGTAAGAACAGAAGAACAGGAGATATAAGAATATCAGGTTTCACACTTCTGTTAAATTTTTAAAATAAAAACTGCTTTCTTCGCTGCATCAGAACTATCAGACTTGAAGTATGTTTGTTTGCTTTAATCCCATGACTCGTCATCCACTGGATTGGGAGCTTGTGAAGAAGAAATCCCCTCTGTATTCAAAGTGTTCTTGCCCTGGTAATTCTTTTTTTAAAAAAAGAAAAGAAAGTGAAAGAGACAAGTTATGGCAGTCTTAATATTACATTGTCTGGACTAATAGCAGAGACTCACTTTCTACCTTGTCTATCCCAAGCATGCAATGACTTTCTTATAAAATGATTCTCTTGATAAAAGGCCCATATAAATGTGTAAAGTCTAAATTGTACAAAATAACTCAAGAAAAAAGATTTTTCAAGTTCCTAAGTTTTAGAGAGCAGAAAAATTTAATATTAAACTTCAAGTATAAATGTTTATTAAGAGCACTTCTCTACACCAAAATTTACTGCAAAGAAAAAATAAAAAAACTTGGCATGCCATTAAGACTTATAGCACCCTTGCCCTTGCATCTTGTCTTTTTTTAATATTTATTTATTTATTATGTATACAATATTCTGTCTGTGTGTATGTCTGCAGGCCAGAAGAGGGCACCAGACCTCATTACAGATGGTTGTGAGCCACCATGTGGTTGCTGGGAACTGAACTCAGGACCTTTGGAAAAGGAGGCGATGCTCTTAACCACTGAGCCATCTCTCCAGCCCCCATTGCATCTTGTCTTAATAATATGGTCAAAATCAAAGAATTCTTTAGAAAGTTTAGAAGATCCCAACAAATACCAGCAAAAAGGAACTGGGGTGTTCAACTATAAACCTCACATACATACATATGTTATAAATGACATAGATAATTAAAATGATAGCTTTAATTACTGAATAGTATTGCCTCATAGAATCAAGCACATTTTCAAAGGGCAATTAGATACCCATTTCTTAACATTTCTCAACTAACCTTCCTCGTGTCAACAGATGCAAACACAGTTCCTCTTGTGCTATTACTGAAGCCAGGAGGTACATATGTACTAAAGGCAATTTCTTCTAGCCAAGCAGGAACATCCTGTTGAGCCTTGAGAAAATAAAAACTTCTTATGCAACATGAAATCTCAAAAATTGTAAAACAACAAAGAACTACTCCATTTTAAGTATTTAAAGTTAAACTGTTTAGACTTACATCTGATAGTACTTTAACGAGAGGCTGTGCTAAATGATTATCAGATTCTGTATCGAAAAAAGAAATTGCTCTGCCAGTATTTCCACAACGCCCAGTACGTCCAATTCGATGAACATATTCATCAATGGTAGAAGGAAGATCAAAATTAATAACATGTTGAACATTTTCAATATCAAGCCCTCTGGCAGCTACTGAAGTAGCAACAAGAACTGGGCACTTTCCACATCGAAAATCTCCAAGAGCTTGCTCTCTCTCCCTCTGTTCCCGATCACTTTTAAAAAAAGAATTTTGCATTAGAGTCACTTTTGAGGAAGTTCATCAAGCAGCATTATTTCAAAAAGTAAAAATGACAGCACATAATATTAATGCCCACTATGCATGCACCAAGTACTATAATAAACCATCAAGCCACCAATTTATCCTCAGTCTTTAGCTGTAACAGCCACCCCATTAGCAGATGGAGTAGGAGACAGCTAAAAGGACCAGAATATAAATCCCAGTAACTGAAAAGTAATTTCTAATCTTAGCATAAGAGTATATTTAATCTACTTGGTTAGAATTATTGCTCAAAAAATATTCTTAAAGTACAACTCCAGAATTCTACATATTCAAAAATTATTTTAAATCTTCTAATAAAGTATCAATAAAGTTGTGTTAATGTACTTTTTTTTTTAGCACTCCAACTGCAAAAAGAAAGGTCAGAGATTAGATTAAGCATAAGAAAAATCTACATTTAAGAGCCAGAGACCTATGGACCACTCTTGACAAGTTCCCATTCATGAAGAGTTTAAGGCAGACTTTCAGTTTGCCTGTATCTACTACTTAGTTTCTATAAAAACAAAGATTAAAGGGCCAAGGAAACATCCAGTAAAGATGCTTTTCTCCAAGCCTAATAAATTGAATTCTATCTCTGAAACTCATATTTAAGAAGAGAACCAATTCCAAAAAATACTGACACACACACAAGAATACTAATACAATTTCAAAAAATGAAGAATAATGTACTCACCCATGAATACTTGTAGTTGATATTTTTTCTTGACAAAGAAAAGTTGCAATGAAATCTGCTTTTTTCTTGGTGTCAACAAAAACCATAGTTCTTTCATCACCTAATAAAACCACAAAATTATTAATATCCAAACTACAAAATTTAAAGAGGCAGATTAGAGCAAGAAACTTTGTCTCAGCCACCGCTGTACTGCTAGAGTACAGAAAGAGTGTTTCCTCAACGAATGTTTGCCAAGGAAAGAGACAACTGTTTTCCTATTAGAGGGATTTTAAAAAGGTGTGTTTTCTTAAGCAAATACAAATAACTGCCTGCCATCTCTTAATAATTTCAAGTTTGTCTTGTTCACTTTTGCTTTTCCATTTCGTACTCTATAAATGCCTATTACTTCCACAAATAAATTCACTCTTTCACTATGCCCAGAGGGGTGACGGCATTTACACTAATGACATCTGACCCTGGGCAACTAAACTCTAACATCTATGTGCCAATGCCATCTCTTATTTCAAACCCTTCATTTCCAGAACACAATACAGTTAAAGGTTGGCCTTTTCCCGAGGCTTAACTCATTAAAAAGTATTTACTTGCAAGATTAAAGTATTTAACTGGCACAGATTATTCTATACAGGGGTAACTCTACAAAATGCTGAAAAAGAAAGATGGTAAGAGAGTTATAGCCTTAATAGAAGAAAGAATCTTTCTTCTCATGATCACTCTTCCCTACCTCCCTGTCAGCTCACTTTATGACAACTATTTAGCGGCTAGCTGTCACCATTCTAGATATTGGGGAAAAAAATAAAGTTCCTGCTATCATTGTGGGCACATAGTAATACATATTAAATCCTAAAACCATCAGCAAAAAGAGTAAGATCTACAGTTTACTTCTGTTCTAGCTGCTGCTCTATTGCTGTGAAGAGACACCATGACCAAGGCAATACTTATAAAAGAAGATTTAATTCAGGGTTTGCTTACAATGTGTCTCTGAGGATTAATTCATTATAATGGCAGGAGCATGGCCACATTTAGCACTGGAGCAGTAGATGAGAGCTACATCCTGATTGGCAGGCAAAGAGAGGCTGGGCCTGGAACTGGCTTTTAAAACGTCAAATCCCAGCCCCTAGGGATATACACTTCTTCCAACAAGGAATTACTTCCTACTTCTTCTCAAATAATGCCACTCCCTGGTGACTAATACTTCAAATGTATGAGCCTATGGGGGCCAATCTTGTTCAAACCACCACAGCTTTAAACAAAACAGATGGTATCTGAGCAAGGATAGAACTACTGATAGTGAACTATGCAGATTCTCAGAGAAAGAACATTATAAAACAGAGGGGAAAGTAAGTATAAAGGTTCTGAAACACTTTCTCATGATACAAACAACAAAAATAAAAAAGAGGAGCTGGAGGATGGTTCAGTGGGTAAAGGCACATGCTGGTCTGTTCCCAGCACACATATGGTAGATTACAATCACCCCTAATCCAGTTCCAGGAGATCAAGCCCTCTTCTGACCTCAACAAATATCAAGACGTGTACATAGTACATATAAATATATGCAGGCAAAACACTCGCATACATAATAATTAGACCTAAAAGAGAAAAACAGGCAACAGGTTCCACTGTGTCCTGGGTATTCTGAGCAGAGGTAACAGCAAGCACAAAAGCACTAAGGCAGAACTGTGGCTGGGTATTTGAAGTAGAATAACGAACAAAGCATGGTTGGAGGACAGTGAACAAGGGAAAGACAGGATATGTCAAAGAAGTAATGGAGGACATCACATTTTGAACAGAGATGTGCTGTGACCTTTAACTTAGTAGTTAAAGGAATATACGCATGTATACCGATGCATGCGTGTCTGGTTAAGACAAGACCTTACTATGTATCCCAGGCTGGCCTCAACCCCTCAATCCTCCTGTCTCAGCCACCCGAGTGCTGAGATTTTAAGCATGCACCACTATACCCAGACACGTATGATAGAAGAACCAAGAGGATTTTGCTATAATATCAGAAGTATAATTATGGAAAGAAATAAGAAATTACTTTTGCATCTAAGCAACTGGAAGAATAAAATTACCATTAACTAATAAAACAAGGCTGCTATTTTAAAAACCTGTTTTGGGATTGGGAAGATGACTCAGTTGGTAAAGTGCCAGTCACGCAGGCATGATGTAAGCTGAGCTCAGATCCCCAGCATCCATGTAAAACACTAGGCACAACAGTATATGCCTGTACCTCAGCATAGGGGAGATGAAGACAGCAGGATGATCACTTGGGATCTCTAGCCAGCCAGTCTAGCCAAAGAGGTTAAGTAAGCTCCAGGTTCAGTGAGATCCTGCCTCAAAAAATAATGTGGAGTGGGCAAGGGCACTTTATCAAATGAGCCATGCACCCAGATTGCTAAAATCTGTACTTCTATGTTAACTCTTATCCTGCAACTGAAGTAGCAAAACTGAAGATATAAGCTCTGTGTGCATTTATAATTCAGAAAGGGCTTTATCATTCTGAAATCACTGAGTTAGTGCCCAATGGGAGTATTAATACAAGTCTCCTAAAAAAAAAAAAGCTCTATTCTGACTGGTTTATAAAGATGAATAAAGTAGAAAAATGCCATTGAAATATCCCTAAAATTCCAAGAAAGTAAAAAAGTTAACTTCTTATAAAGATGAATAAAGTAGAAAAATGTCATTGAAATATCCCTAAAATTCCAAGAAAGTAAAAAAGTTAACTTCCTAACACTTTTCAGGTAGCTGTGAACATTTTGAGCTAAGTTTTCATAATTAAGTGAAATCTTTCATGAAAATGATTTATTTATTTTGGTTTTTAAAAGTACTGTATTTTTCCTCTTAAACAAGGTTAATATTATATAAACATGTATCAAATAAGATAAAATATTCCTTCATGATTAAGTTATGAACATGTAACTCTTCATTAAGCTACACTGAGTCATTAATGAACAATATTTATAAGTATACTATATTGAAAAGCATTCTAAAAAACTTCAAGTAACCTAAAACAGTAGACAGTGCTAGGGAGCATACTATCTCTCCGGGACTACAGGACAGCTCAGTCAAGGTGTTTGGCACTGATTCTGAGAGCTTGAGTCTGATCTGGAATACTGTGGAAGAGAACCAATTCCTACAAGAAGTTTTCTGACCCTCATACATTCTCCATTGCATGTTGTGTAAACACATGTACACACACATATGTAAATAACTATTTAAAAAACATTGCTCATTATTACAACTGACTTCTCATCCCGCTGTCTCAAAACTGACATTCCAGCTGAACAAGAATCATTAAACTAGGAGAATAAGGGTGGAGGGATAGTACATAAACACACTACAAGATGATCATGCCAGTTATTTTCAGTCTCATAACAAAGCTACTTCAAGCAAACACAAAACAAAATTTATGAACAAAAATAATTTGGAGGAAGACAGAGAAATTATTTTCATGGGTATTATGAAGGACAGAATTTGATTCTCAAGTCCCCTCCAGCCCTGAAACACTTTTAACTTCATGAATATGAGAAGACTCTTTAATGGGCAAGAAATGAGGAACCAGAAACACAAAATCAGCAAGAGTTCACATTGTTTTTTCTTTGAAAACTGGGTCTTGCTATTAGGCCATGGTGGTCTTGAACTCACATACCACCTGCCTGACCTTCATGAAAGCTGGGGTCCCAGAGCTGTTTACATGTACAGACTGAAGAATTAGCTTTCAACATAGTAACAGTGCTAAAAACATGTGTTACCTTAAAACCTTTCTAGTTTTCTAAAATACACACACACACACACACACACACTTCTGTTGAAATACTTTTTAGCCAAGTACTGGTAAACTAAGTCTCAAATACCTTCTATATTCAACTTATATGACATAAAGGAATACTTTTATACAATTTATAATACAAACTAAGTCATAGTCATCTATAAAGTATTCACAGAAAAATATTTATTAAAATTATTATACAAAATGGTGATTTAAAAAAATAATATTTTAAAATTCAAAATCGCAACAAAATAATTATATTAAAATAAGGTACCTATGTTTCGTAGGATCTCAACAAGTTTTTCTCTTTTTGAATATTGGCCAATTTGAAGAATGGTCTGCTGAACATCTCTGCAAGCTCCTCCCACTTGTCCAACAGCAACAAACAAATAATTTGACTTTAAAAACTCCCCAGCCAACCTTAAAAGAGAAAATATTACTCCTTAGCTTATCCTTGTCCATTTGTGCTCATGGTGTTTCAGTCCTGTGAATGTAACTCACAGCAACACAAAGACTGGTAAGATGGTTACTTATGCTACCCAAGTATTATTCTCAAAGACCAGGATAAAATGTTAAGACTTTTAAAATATACAATTACTAACAAAAACATCTGTGCCAAACTATGAACTCAGGAAGTTTCAGTGAACTGTAGAGGACGGGGGATGGATCTCAACTGGTAGAGGGCTCCTTAGCATGTCCAAAGCCCTGGGTTTGATTAGCAGCACCACGTATACACCAGGTTGTGGTGGTGCATGCCTGCAATCTCAGCACTCACGAGGTAGAGGCAGCATCATCTCTAGCTACACAGCGAGCTTAAGGCCAGTCTGGGCTATATGAGATCCTGTCTCATGAGACGGAAGCAGGGAGGAAGGAGGAGGGATTGAAACATAAACCTAAAGCACAAATTCGATTCTAATCTCATTTTTTATGAATACTTGCTATTGCTCAGATTTATTTTCTGAAATATTACTTGTTAAGTTACTCTTCTTTAAATAAATGGTTATAAGTAAACCAGATTACAGGTCAATGTTTTTCATGTCACAATACATATAGAAAAATGAGACCTAAGGGCCATGCAAAACTAGGCTGTATAAGGTCGCCTCAAAAGTTGACACACAGTAATTTACTATGTGAATGCAGCTGAAAGTCATGCTTTATATAACCCACAAACACAACCCTGTGGAGACACTGCCAATTAAGGCAGCTGAGCTTTTAGGGTTTAGAAGGGAGAGTACAAGTCTTTAGTAAATGCTACCCTTTTGTGTAGGTAAGGTAGCAGTCCAATGTTTTCTAATTGTTTCCTTGAATGTAACAAAATAGCTCAGACTCAGCATACCCAAAATCTAGAGAAGTTACTGTTTCTTCTTGCTCCTTATTTATTCTCTTGCCATAAAAACACAACTTTTTTTTCTTAGTTTCCAGTTTCCTCCAATTATGTTTTTAAATTTTTTTGGAATTATAATTACATCATTTCCCCTTTCCTTTTCCTCCCTCAAATCCTCCCATGTACTACCCCCATATTGCTCCCTTTCAAATTTATGGCCTCTTTTTAATCATTGTTACATAATGCATATTCATTTTTAATACAACCTAATCAGTCCATGTGATGGTACTTGTATACATATGTTTTCAGAAGTTTTTTTTTGTTTTTGGTTTTTTTTTTTTTTTTTTTTTAGTTTTTTTGAGACAGGGTTGCTCTGTAGCTTTGGAGCCTGTCCTGGAACTAACTCTTGTAGACCAGGCTGCCTCTGCTCCCAAGTGCTGGGATTAAAGGCATGTGCCACCACCGCCCAGCAGAGGTTATTTTTTAACATACCTTCTTCAAGAGTTAATTCCCTCCTCTCCCAGGCAATTGAAAATTTTAGTATCTGTTACCCCTTCACTTGCTAAAGCATTCATGACACATGGTATTGGGAACACAAAGATGAATACATTGGTATCAACCTCAAATAGGACAAAGTTCTATCAAATATTTTTAATTCAGGATTAGAATATTAACATTTACTGCACAGAATATTAAACTCCAAGAAAAGTACAATGCTTTCTATAGTTTCTTCCACAAAAGAAAAGATATGAAATTAAATTCATGTATTAGAGCCTTTAAAACTTTTAGACTTGCCCAGCGGTGGTGGCGTACGCCTTTAATCCCAGCACTCGGGAGGCAGACGCAGGCGGATCTCTGGGAGTTCGAAGCCAGCCTGGTCTACAAGAGCTAGTTCCAGGACAGGCACCAAAGCTACAGAGAAACCCTGTCTTGAAACCCCCCCCCCCCAAAAAAAAACCTTTTAGGCTTGATCCATACGAACAGCAAGTAGGGAAAGTTATATTTGAATAATTTTTAAACAACTGTCAATCCAAATATTTTTCAAAGACTGAAAATTAAAGGAATGTAAAGGAGGAATTACCATGATTCAAAGTAGTTTGGCTTCAAAAGACTAAGGTACATAAGCCCAAATAAGAAAAGACAGACATAAAGGGGAAAAGTAGATTCAACTTTGGACCTCAACAAGAGTCGCTACTAACTTGTTTCTAAGAAAAAAATACCTTACCAAAATTAAGTATGAAACTCTGTGATTACATAAAAAATCATGTGTACAAGAATAACTTGGAATTACAGGTAGAAGTGGAAGCCAACGGCTGCTGTTAGGACTAAAGACATATGCCACCATATGCATCTTTAATTGTTTTAAATAAGGAAAATATTTACCTTTGGATTTCTTCTGGAAAAGTTGCACTGAATAAAAGGGTTTGGCGCTGTTCTTTTGATGGCATTCCAGGACAAGAAATTAACTTCTTCATTTCTGGTCCAAAACCCATATCCAACATTCGGTCAGCTTCATCCAATACTAAGTACTTGACTTGTTTGAGACCAATCTTTAAGGATATTTTCAAAGACAAGAACAGAAAATGCACACTAGTTTATATTGAGCTAAAATACACTCCACAATTTCAACTGTTAAAGTATTCTTAAGGGCTATGCTGGCTAGTTTTATCAATTTGACACAAGCTAGAATCATTCGGGAAGGGAACCTCAGTTGACAAAACGCCTGTGAGGCACTTTCTGAATTAATAATGTAAGTGGGAGGGCCCAACTCAGTGTATGGGGCCATCTCTGGTCTGATGGTCCTGGGTTGCTATAAGAAAGCAGGCTGAGTCATGAGGAGCAAGCCAGTAAACAGCATTCCTCTATGGCCTCTGCTTCAGCTTCCTGCCATGCCTTCAGTCGCTGCCCTGACTTCCTTCAATAATAACTATGATGTTGAAACCTTTCCTACCCAGTTTGGTGTGAACACAGTGTTTTATCACAGAAACAGAAACCTTATCTAGTACAGGGAAAATCAAGGCATACAATGATAACTGTTAGGCTCATCATAGATATTAGATAATACTAATATATCTGATCTAAACTTTTTTTTTCAAGACAGGGTTTTCTGTATAGCCCTGGCTACCCTGGAACTCATTCTGTAGACAACGCTACACCCAAACTCAGAGAAAAAGACCTGCCTGCTTCTGCCTCCCAAGTGCTGGGATTAATGGCACGCACAACCACTGCCCAGTCTGATATAAACTTTACTGATGTATAAAAATATTCCATAAATTAAGTTTAAAAGAATCTAAAGTATCTACAGCAATATTTTACCCTACAACTTCTGCAATTAACTGAATATTCTATTATCTCCAATTTCTAACATATTAGGCACTATCTATATGTAGTTTGAAATATGAATAATTGTGAAATAATTTTATTATTTTAAAACATAAGTTGCAACATATAGCTAATAGTTACTTATATTGGACATCATGGATCCATATTGTATTATATGGAAAAATCAAAATATTTAATGTAAAAAAAATAAAATCTAACAAGTTGAAATACTGAAAATATATTAACTTGAGACAGGGTCTCACTGTGTAGCTCTGGCTGTCCTTGAACTACAAGAGACTTTGATACTACCACAAAAATGGTTTAAGATATGGATTTTTCTAGTTATTTTTTTAAAAAGTGCCTTTACCAAAAAAGAACATGTTTTAAGTACCCCCTTTAGAGAACACAAAATAATCGATTACAGTTCATTAACATGAACTTAAAGTATTAAGTGATGTAATAACTGGGTATGAGATTCCCAAATGAGTATCTAGCCCTAAAATCTCTTCTTAAAAGACCTGAAAATAAACAGCTCACACTACTACCATTCACATGCTTTAACAGAACACACTACTACCATTCACATGCTTTAACAGAGAACAAACTATTGATGCCCTAAAGAATGTGTCTTAGGAAAAAACTATTTCACCAAAACATGTATGGACTATGTAAAAATATTCATTGTATTTTCTTCCATGTAACAAAATATTGCTGGAAACAGATACAGGATCTGACCCTAATGCTATCGTTTACTAGAGATAACTAAGGGATTTTAAATAATTAATCTCACTGTTTGTTTTCCCAAGTATAAAATAGAAAATACTATGCCCTGTTGGAATTATCCTGACAATTATGAAAATGAATTCACAGGACCTGATACAAGTAGAAACATAAACAGTGCTCTGGGAAATACACCTTTCATATAACACACCCATCACTAACATGTTGTTACCTTCCTGAAGCTTACCTTTTCTTTACCTATGATATCCATCAGCCTCCCTGGTGTAGCACATAGTATGTTACAGCCTTGTACTATCTGTCGGATTGAATGCCCAAACTGGGTTCCCCCATATATGACAACAGCTCTTACACAAGTCCTACAGATAAGAGAAATGCCATTTTCCAGTTATTTGGAAATTATACATTTGTTTCTAACACTTTATGAAATAAGACCAATAAAGAAAAAAACATTGAACTATCTAAAATATATTAAATTTCATTGAGAAAGGAAAGTTTATAATGTCAAAAGGCAAATAAAACAAATCAGGAAGGACTATTTTGCAATCTGTCTGATTAAATGGCTGTTAACAATGAGAAATACCAGCATTCTCCTTCCTCTTCAATCACCCACTCACAAAACAACACAAACAGCCATGGTGAGCCCTCCCTTAGCACCTGTACAGCAGCACTCTCAAGTACTATGTAAGCTGCCAGCAGGGAGGAAGCTTCCTAGCCAGTACCTACTTGATTCCTCTATGGCCTAAGACCATAGTCTGTGGTGTTTTCAGCAATTATCATATATTTTACTGCAATGTAACCAAACCTCTACTGCAGGACATTTAGGTATTTTTCAGTATTTTACTACAGCGATGTGATAATAAACATCCAAATAGAAATATTCATCTTTGGGTACAGACATTATCTAAATTTATCAAGTTTATTTTTTGTTTTTGAAAAATGTTTCTTGGGCTGGAGAGATGGCTCAGAGGTTAAGAGCATTGCCTCCTGGTCCTGAGTTCAATTCCCAGCAACCACATGGTGGCTCACAACCATCTGTAATGGGGTCTGGTGCCCTCTTCTGGCCTGCAGGCATACATACAGACAGAATATTGTATACTAAATAAATAAATAGAGTTTCTCTTCTTTTATTCAATTTAAAATCAGATACCAATATAATACACTAAGGATTAGCAAGAAACAAACACTAATCTAGCAATTTACACCTAACTTTTGCAAATGGGCTATGAAGTTTGACATTTAAAGAGATTTTAAAAATCATTTTAAATTTATGAAAATGAAAGGCTAGTGGTTACATAAAAGAAGCACTAAAAACACTAAATTTCAGTGGATAAACTATAGCTAACAAATGGATAATTCATGAAAAAGCAAGCGCTCAAAAAGTAGTTCTATTTGATGATATGAACATGTGAAACAGAAGATACCTATGTTAAACACTGGCAAACTTTTCAACGTTCCGTTTTTTCCCCCAGCATAGTATTTTTATTAATTATTTGGGAATTTAATACACCCCATCACACTTGCTTCCCATTCTTCCCAGGTCCACCCTTCCACCTTTGTATTCTACTTCACCCCTTAAAAAAACACACCAAGTCCAACTTGTGTTGCCATACCCACTGGAGCATGGTCAAACTCCCAGTGACTCGCCCCTTAAAGATAATCAAGTCCTCCCCCTGCTCCCACCCACCAGAAGCAATCAACTGAGGAGAGCTACATTTTAGCATCTTTATCAGTTTTTAAGGACTCTCTTTATAGCTTCGAATCTGGACGGTGGTTATCAGAGAAACCTTCAGTGCCTGTCATTCTTAGTTATGACTCTGCGGTCATCGATACCTCAGCATAAGAAGCTTCCTGGCCCACAGTAGCCAGCAGCATGGGTCATCGACTTCCACGTGGTTTCAAGTGGCAGCATGGATGGTGGACTTCAATAAGGTCTCTGCAGCAGCAAGATCATAGATGCAGGCCACAGAAATCTTTTGAGGAGGTTTAATTCAGAAAACGAACCATTCTTATCTCATACATCTTCTTGTTGTTTAGGGTCAGTATAGTTGGGCAGTGTGATCAAGGGCAGGACCTTCTCGAGATCCAGACTGTTATAGCCTAATTATATAGCCAGTTCTGATAATGGACTAGTTAATGATGTACTTGCTACAATGTAATAGACTACAGTGTGTGATTTCTGAGACTGCTATTTTATAAAAACTACTGCAGCCTCCTATGTGCTCTTTCACTGAGAACTTAATCTAGAGTAAATCGCCTGCCATTTCCTAATGAGAGATAAGCATCTCTATGGACAGCAGCACAACCAGCTCACTGAACCACTACAAACTCAGCTGGTATCCCCTAAGAGACAACACGCTAGAAACACACAGTGAAACTGCATGACATTATTTTTTATTTTTTTATTCATTTTATTGAGCATTTCTCTGCTCCCCTCCCCTTCTCTCTCTCTCCTCCCCTTCTACCCTCTCCCACAGTCCCATGCTCCCAATTTACTCAGGAGATCTTTTCTTTTTCTACTTCCCGTGTAGATTAGATCCATCTATGTCTCTTCTTAAGGTCCTTTATGCTATCTAGGTTCTCTGGGATTGTGAATGATAGGCTGGTTTTTCTTTGCTTTATGTCTAAAAGCCACTTAGGAGTTAGTACATATGATATTTGTCTTTCTGGGCTTGGGTTACCTCACTCAATATGTTGCTTTCTAGATCCAACTATTTGCCTGCAAATATTAAGATGTCATCATTTTTTTTCTGCTGTGTAGTACTCCATTGTATAAATGTACCACATTTTCCTTATCCATTCTTCAGTCAAGGGGCATTTAGGCTGTTTCCAGGTTTTGGCTATGACAAACAATGTTGCTATGAACATAGTTGAACACATGTTCTTGTGGTACGATCGAGCATCCTTTGGGTATATACCCAAAGGTAGTATTGCTGGGTCGTGAGGTAGGTTATTTCTTAATTTTCTTGAGTAATCCAAAGGAGCTGTACTAGCTTGCACTCCCACCAGCAATGGAGGAATGTTCCCTTTACCCCACATCCTTTCCAGCATAAGCTGTTATCAGTGTTTTTGATCTTGGCCATTCTTACAGGTGTAAGATGGAATCTCAGACAGTTGTTGTTTTGATTTGCATTTCGCTGATGGCTAAGAGTGTTGAGAATTTCCTTAAGTCTTTTGGCCATTTTAGATTCATCTATTGAGAGTTCTGTTTAGATCTGTACCCTATTTTTTATTGGATTATTTCTTTTTTTGATGACCAATTTCTTGAGTTCTTTGTATATTTTGGCGATCAGCCCTCTGTCTGATGCAGGGTTGGTAAAAATCTTTTCCTATTCTATAGGCTGCCATTTTGTCTTGTTGAGCGTGTCCTTTGCTTTACAGAAGCTTTTTAGTTTCAAGAGGTCTCATTTATTAATTGTTTCTCTCAATGTCTGTGCTACTGGTGTTATATTTAGGAAATGGTCTCCTGTGCCAATGCGTTCAAGTGTACTTCCCACTTTCTCTTCAATAGGTTCAGTGTGGCTGGCTTTATGTTAAGGTCTTTGATCCATTTGGACTTGAGTTTTGTGCATGGCGATACATATAGGTCTATTTTCATTCTTCTACATGTTGACATCCGGTTATGCCAGCACCATTTGTTAAACATGCTTTCTTTTTTCCATTTTATATTTTTTGCTTCTTTGTCAAAAATCAGGTGTTCGTTGGTGTGTGGATTGATACCTGGGTCTTTGATTCAGTTCCATTGGTCTTCCTGTCTGTTTTAATGCCAATGCCAAGCTATTTTCAGTACAGTAGCTCTGTAGTAGGTGGCATGACACTTATTAACTATCTAGGCCTTATAATAATTTGTCAGGCATCAAGAGATAACAGAACACCAAATGTCTATAAGAGTAAAGTGAAACTGAACTCATATATGACTGATAAAAACGTATGTTAGTGTGAGCTTTAAAATAAATTCTTGTTAAAATTAAAATTGATAAGTCACTCCACAGATGCTTTAAAGAGAATAAATAACCTGAATAGAGAGGTACATATCCATAGTCCCAGTTACTCAGAAGGTTGAGGGCTGAGGGAGGATGATCATTTCAGCTAGGAGTTCAAAGCCAGCTTGAGCAAAAAGCAAACCTTTGTATCACTTGATAAAAATTTAAAACCATAAAAATTACCCCCTCTGCCCCTCCATGTGTATGTGTACGCGCACACATGCACAAGCATGCGTGTGTGTGTTCAGAAGCCAGGGGTCAAAGTCAGGTATTTCCCTTAGTCAGAGACCCCTTGTACCTTATTTTTTGAGACTGGATCTCTCACTGACCCCAAAGTTTACCAGTTCAGCTAGACTGGCTGCCAACAAGGCCGTGGGAGTCAGCTGTCTCAAGCCCACCCTCCAGCATTGGCACTAACAGATGCACACTGCTGCACCCACCTTTAACATGAGAGCTAGGAATTTGAACTAAGATCCTCATGCTCACATAAGAAGCACTTTCACCAACTATGTCATATTTCTCCAGTCCCCATAAAATCTTTATACAGCAAGACATTCATTATGCTTTTACTTACAACAATCCAAAGATTGCATATATATACAAACCAACCTAAAGTCATTAAAATATAATTTGATTGTACAAAAGAAATCTTCCACACTGTAAATCTAAAAGTAGGTAATTACCAGGGACAAAGTTCCTTTTGTGAGCCTCTTTAAAGTTTTTAAAAGAGTATTATTTTTTTAACTTTCTTTTTGTTTTATTGAGAAAAAAACAATTTCCGCCTCCTCCCAGCCTCCCACTCCTCCCCCCCCAACTCCTCTCCCTGTCCCCCCACTCCTCTCCTTCTCCCCCCACTCCTCTCCCCCTCCCCCTCAAGTCTGAAGAGCAGTCAGGGTTCCCTGCCCTGTGGAAAGTCCAAAGACCTCCCCCCTCCATCCTAGTCTAGGAAGGTGAACATCCAAAATTGGCTAGGCTCCCGCACAGCCAGAACATGAAGTAGGATCAAAACCCAGTGCCATTGTCCTTGGCTTCTCAGCAGCCCTCATTGTCCGCCATATTCAGAGAGTCCGGTTTTATCCCCTGCTTTTTCAGTCACAGTCCAGCTGGCCATGGTGAGCTCCCAATAGATCAGCCCCACTGTCTCCGTGGGTGGCTGCACCCCTCTTGGTCCTGACTTCCTTGCTCATCTTCTCCCTCCTTCTGTTCCTCATTGGGACTTTGGGAGCTCAGTCCAGTCGGGGGAGGAGGGGGTAAGGGGAGATGGGGAGAGAAAAGTGAGAAGGGTAGGATGGGGAAAACTTGGGGCAACGGGATGATTGGTATAAAGGAAGGTTGGATAGGGGAGCAGGGAAGCACATATCTTAATTAAGGGAGCCATCTTAGGGTTGGGAAGAGACTTGGACCTAGAGTGGCTTCCAGGTGCCCAAGAGCATGTATTTCTATGCATGTGTATTTGCTTATGTATGGACTGCATGTGCGTAGTGCCAGCAGAGGTCAGAAGAAAGATCCCCTAGAGCTGGAATTACAGGTAGTTGTGAGCCACCCTGTGGGTGCTGAGAGCCACATGTCTTCTGCAAGAGTAATCAGTGCTCTTACCCTCTGAATCATCTCTCCAGCCCCACCCAAATTTATTTTTAAACATACACTATAAACTACCTGAAGGGCCAGTGAGATGGCTCAGTAGGAAAAAGCCTTTGCTCTCAAGCTGAAAGATCTGAATTGATCCCTGGAATCCACATGGTAAAAAGGGAAGAGAATAGACATTTCCAAGCTGCCCTCTAACCTCCACAACACACACAATAAATATTCATAAATAAATGCCGAAATAAAATCTTAACTACCAAAAAAGCCAGGTGTGGTGGCAGATACCTATAATCTGACTACCTGGGAAACAGGGAAAATTTCAATTTCAGACTAAGCTTGGTAACTTAGTAAGCTCCCATTTCAAAATTTAAAAAAGGATGTAGCTTAGTGACAGAGTAGTTGCCTAGCATGTGCTAGGTGCTTGATTCAATCCTTAAAATCAGAAAAGACAAGCTACTGAATATCAGTATTTATATTTTCTTATTTTTACATGTTATCTAATTTTACTTCTAAAAATAAAAGGGATTCTATAAACAAGAATTATAAGAAAATATGCTTCACTTAATTATACTAAAAATTACATGAGTATATTATTACTGAGTTCACAAATAATTGAGAAACTTTCTAAGAACTATTTTAAGAGTAGCATTCCAGATGTACTTACCCAAAAGAAAATTTTCTGGCTTCCAAATAAATTTGGTTAATCAGTTCTCGAGTTGGGGCTACAATAATACACTCTGGTTCCTGTAGTTCTTTAAAGCGACTAGCAGTTATTCCATCCCGCATCATATGAGCCAAAATAGGCAAAAGAAAAGCTGCCTAGAAGTTAAATTGATTAATTTACAATATATCATTTTTATCCTGGCCAAAGTTACTCCTATTTTATAGCCTTTAGGGATGCCCTTCCCTCATGCTTGTAGAGTTATGATGAGAGCTTAGCATAACTCTTATTTCAAGGAGTTAACCAGGTCTTCATAGTCATGTTACACAACATAGCATGCTTGATAAAATTCATCTAGCTCAACAAAATGTTAGTCGTTTAAGAAAATAAACGTATTAGTGTATCCTAAATAGAGTGATGGTGTGGGAGAAAGGTCTGTATTCTGTCAATTTTATTTTAAATAAATGCTGATTAGCCAGTAGCCAGGTAGAAAGTATAGGTGGTATAGGTGGGATAACCAGACAGGAAGTAGAGGCGGGTCAATGAGAACAAGAGGATTCTGGGAAGGAGGAAACCCATTCCTCTGGAGTCACGGCCCAGACACAGAAGAAGCAAGATGTGATTGCCTCACAGAAAAAGGTACCGAGCCATGTGGCTAACATATACTAGAATAATGAGCTAATATAAGTTATAAGAGTTAATAAGAAGCCTGAGCTAATGGGCCAAATCAGTTTATATCTAATGTAGACCTCCGTGTGATTTATTTGGGACTTAACAATTGCAGGAACTGGGCAGGACAGAACCCCCAACAACAGAGTAACATTAATTATACAGAGGAATGTAGGCATAATCTCATAAATTGCTACATTTAAAAGTTATTCTACATGAGTCTTTGAGAGGGTAGTAATAAATAGTAGTAATAGAGGGTAGGAAACAGTAGTAATATCACAGGTTCTTCAAGCATTGGGTCATAGACCCATTTTCCTCAGGAGCATACAAACAAATTCTTAATGAGATATTTTCAACTCTAGTTCAAGAATACCTTAAGAGGACACACCATGACCAAGTTCATTTCACTACAAAGGATATAATGTTGGTTCAACATAGAAAATTTGTAAATATCTAAGACCTCTACAATGAAAGCTTTAATATACAGACAACTGTCAAGAGAGTGGCAGAACATTTACAAAATGGCTGTGATTCTAAAGTACCTACAGAGGAAACACAATTCTCATCAAAATTTCAATGACATCTTCAATGACTTAGACAAATAACTTCCTAAAATTTATACTGAAATGTAGCAATATTAAGTAGACAGAACAATGCTTGTGGCAACATAACACATGTTCTCATAGAACCACTGTAACAAAATCCACAAAGTACTGATACAAAAAGCAGACAAGTAGTCATAGTACCAAAATCCATATAGTACTGACACAAAAGCAGACACATAAACCATGTAGTAGAACAGAAAACACAGAAAAAAATCCACATGACTATAGCTACCTAACTTCCTACAAAGCTATCAAAACATACATTAGAAGACAAGATTATTGAACAAGCAATGTTAGAGAAACTGGATATCCACATGTAGAATATAGACCCATTATATCTCACACTGCACAAAAATTAGTTAGAAAATGAGTCAAGTCTCTAGTGTAAACCCTGAAACTTTGCAACTGCCTTAAGATCTGGTAATACAGAAAACCACGCCAAGAATTCACAACTACATGAGTTACAAGGTAGTGTGGGAAGTCCTTCTGTATATGTGTTGCTTTTATTAGATAATGAATAAAGAAACTGCTTTGGGCCCTATAGCAGGGCAGAACAGAGATAGGCAGGGAAAACTAAACTGAATGCTGGGAGAAAGAAGGCAGAGTAAGGAGACATCATGTAATCACCACTGGAGACAGACAAGCTGGAACCTTGCTGGTAAGCCACAGCCACATGGTGATACACAGATTAATAGAAATGGGTTAAATTAAGATGTAAGAGCTAGTCAATTAGAAGTTAAAGCTAATAGGCCAAGCAGTGATTTAATTAATACAGTTTCTGCATGGTTATTTCAGGAGTCTGGGCGGCCAGGAAATGAACAAGTGGCCTCCTACAACAACAACACTTTTGAACAGCCTACAGAATGAAGAAAAAATAGTCTGACAGATATATACCAATTGAGGGATTATTATCTAAAAGATAAAATTTTCAAATGTTAAGCTACAAGCTTCAAATCAATAAATGGGTAATGAACTGAATAGATCATCCCCCAAAGAATAAAAAATGGCTAAGAAACTTAAAAAGTGTTCAGTATCCTTTGCTATCAGATAAATACAAATTAAAATTACTTTCAAATTTTATCTCATCCAAGTGGAAATGACTATCAAGAGAACAAACGACCCTTACATATTAACTGGTGACAATGTGAGCTGGTGGCACCACTACGGATATTGGTATAGGTATTTCTCAAAAAAGAAACAAAGGAAAATAGCACAACAATTTAAGCTCTATTACTACTGGGTACATCCTAAGGACTCTAACAAAAGTACTTAAAACATCTATGTTTAATGCTACACTATTCAGAACAGCTAAGAAACAGAACCAGCCTAGATATCCATCAACAGATAAGTGGATCAAGAAAATGTGTTAATATAAGAAATGGTATTTCATTCAATCATAAATAAAACCATGACATTTGCCGAAAGAGAGATTCAATTAGAAATAATTATGTGAAATACTCCAGAGTCAGAAAGACAAATAGATTTTTATCTCAAAACTTAATACAGATCTTGCATGTGAGTATAACATGGAAACTATAACCATTAGAAGGAAGAATGAGATCTTAATGGGAACAAGCAGGAGGTTTGGAAAGGGTAAATGAATATATGACTGAAGGCTTATGTAAGAGAGGACTGTTTGAAGGGAAGAAGCGGACCAGCAAGCGGGAAAGAGGGAAGTATGGTGGGCAATCCAGGAAAGCAGTAACAGCAGAGTATAACACACATATATGTATACATACTATAATAAAACACATTACTTTACATGCTAATTTCAATTTTAAAAATCACTTTTTCAAGGCAGCTGTAACTACAAGTATCTGTTCAAGTAGAAGCGGCCCTTTCTGTCCCATGGCCTTGCCTTTCTGCTTTAACGGGATGACTTTTGCCTCTCTGGCTTGCTATGAAGCCTAATGTAAGCATGTATAACTGTAACTGAATATTTAGAATTAGATGATCCTCAATGAGTTATATAGACCCAAGAGCATGATAAAAACAAACCTACATAGACAATATTCAAGCTATATAAAAAAAGGAAGCAAGTAAACAGAAGAGCATAAACACTAAGAAAATTCCAAATCAGAAGACCATGAATAATCTTCCAGCCAACTGAAGAGATTCGAGCTACTTAGGAAACATCAAATATTTATTTTTCTTTTGTGTGTGTGTGTGTGTGTGTGTGTGTGAGAGAGAGAGAGAGAGAGAGAGAGAGAGAGAGAGAGAGAGACAGAGAGAGACAGAGAGAGAGAGAGACAGAGACACGGGGGGGGCACAAACACAAAAATTCAATAGAGGGCTGGTTGTATTTGGAAAGATGACTTACAGTCTTCCCAGACCCTGTTTGAGCACAAGCCATCAGATCTCTTCCTGCTAACACAATAGGGATGCTGTATTTCTGCACAGGAGTGAGCTTGGTATAGCCAGCTTTAGCAATGTTGTTATTCAGTGTTTGACAAAGATTAGCTTCTTCAAAAGTCTAAACAGAAAAGACAGCAATGATTAAATGATGAATTGCACACATCATATGCTCACCATTTCGTAAACATATTTCATTTCAGTAAGCTTTAAACTTTGATTCCACTTTACATACAAACCAATATACCCTACTATAAATAATAACCTATTTTCATGACATAGTAGAAGTATTTCCCATAGACTTCGCTTACAAATACCATTTTCTGCCCCCTTAAGCCCTGTGAGATACAGAAACTCTGATAAGTAACAAAGGCTCATTGTGAGGATAATTATTAACAGGGAATAGAAGACATCTGCTATTCTCCATACAAAATCCACTTCCCAGGGTTGAAGAGATGACTCAGCAGTTAAGAGCACCAGTTGCTCTTTGAAAGGACATGAGTTCAATTCCCAGAATTCACATACAGTTTTACAACCATCTGTAACTCCAGTTCCAGGAGCTCTGATGCCCTCTTCTGGTCATCAAAGGCACCAGGCAGGCATGTAATGCACAGACATGTGCAGTCGAAGCAGTCACACACATAAAATCCACTTCCTCACATACTTAGGATGTGAACATTTTTCACCTCTAGAAAAAGTAGCCTTTTTAGTAAATTTAAACAAAGTTCCTAATATGGTACACAAAGTGGAGATGAATTCTCGCACTTTCTCTTGATAAAGTAATTCTACTGAAAATGATAGTCAATGACTCTAACATTCAATCAAGGGTCCGAGACACTAAAAGGTAACTTTTCTATTGACAGCAATGCAATTATACCATATATTTATATCAATATAAAAATACACTGACCAAAATTGCTGGTGGTGCATCATGTCCAGATACTTCTACAAGTATGGTATCATACTTATCAAAGTTTATTCCTGTCTGATAATGTGCGAAAATGGAGTCCTCATCCTCTGGTGGAGGAGGGGGTATATATGTCACTTTTGGACCTTAAAATAGAAATGGAAAATAAAATTTACGTACTAGAAATACAAACAAGAGAAAATGACAAAAACCAATTAGAAAATACTGTGTTTTAAATTTAACCACACTTCTGACATAGTCAATAGATAAGTGCAAACATTGATGTACCCTGAATGTCACTGCTCTCTCCTCCTTCAGCTTCTGACTTCCAAGAATCTTTAAGGGATAAAACCAAAAAGATAAATGTTAATGGAAGAGTAAAATAAACAGTACCCCAAAGATAAAAACTTTTTCCAAAATAAAACTTACTCTTTCCAGAGCCTGTTACTACTTCTTCATTCAAACCTTTGTAACCACCTAGTAAAGAAATTCAGACTGATCGTCAATTAAGACACAAAGCTATGTGTGTCTTTATTCTCACTATCCTCAAAGAGGGCACATCTTAAAATAGCAAACATCTTTAAAGTGTCTTACAAATGGTGTTTGAGACAGAGACTGTAGGCATAGCTCAGTTCTAACAGTGTTCATTTAATGTGCTCAAGTCCCCGGGTTTGTTGATTCCTGACAGGAAAAGAAAGGAGGAAGAAGAGGGAAGAAATGGGGAGGGAGGTAGCAAGAAAGAATCTAACACATTTTAAGGTTGTCTGGTATTCAACATGATGGTTTTATGTAGATTATAGACTGCACCACTGTTTTTCCATAAGCCATGAGATCTTTTCCCTGGTCAGTAAGGGAATAATTTTCTAAAAGGAACTAAAATGGATGGTTTGCTAAGAAGACTAAGATTCTAGCCATATTCATGGATATGATACACTGAAATAAGGAACGAATTCAACCAAGAAAAAAGGAACATGGGTCAAGTTTTCCAGAGTTTTCCCCTACTGGTGTTAGGGTTCTGACAGCACAAGTATTTACCAGAGTTGTTCCGAGAATTATTCCAGAATTTTCACTAGGGGGCTGGTAACTTATGTACCTTCTACATAGCAAATACCATAACAAAATCCAAGAGCCTTACATAAAAAGGCATGTGCTCAGTATAAACCATGTTTGTATATATTATACAAACAATTCAGACAAAATGAATTACCTTTTTTTTTATTAAAACACTGTTTGGCTGATGGTTCAGGCACATTTCTACCTAGCTCTTACATCTTAAATTAACCCATTTCTATTAATCTATGCATCACCACCAGGCTATGGCCTACCAGTAACGTTCTG
Source organism: Microtus pennsylvanicus (assembly GCF_037038515.1). Taxonomy (NCBI): domain Eukaryota; kingdom Metazoa; phylum Chordata; class Mammalia; order Rodentia; family Cricetidae; genus Microtus; species Microtus pennsylvanicus. The sequence continues at coordinate 38,987,110 of NC_134584.1, read as the reverse complement.
GTGTCTTTCTCCTACAATGAATTATTCTTATCAACAATAAGAAAAGGTATCTTTCCCAATTCCAAGTTGTCAGAAGTTAGCTACACTAGCTTAGCAATCAGCCTATCCAGACTGAGGGATGCAGTATCTTGGTTCCTTCTGTATTTATGTGACAAAGACAACTGAAGACAGAGAGGATTTACTTTGGCTCAGAATTCCTAAGTACCATCCATCATGGAAAGAAGCTAAGGCAGTGGGAACTCGAGGAAGATGTACACCCTGCATTAGCAATAAAGAGGTAAAGAGCAATGAACCCTAGTACTGTTTTTATTGGTCTAGGATCCCAGTCTACCGAACAGTCCTGACACATTCACCCTGAGTCTTGACACTTCAGTTAACCCAGTCTAGAAAATCCTCACAGACATACTATGTGTGTGACTCCCGGTAATTATAGATCTTGTCAAGATGACAATTAATATTAACAATAGTAAGTTCATCCCTTGTCAACTTAACATTTAAATGTATCACCTTTGAACAACTACCTTTTATCCTATGTCCCCATAGAGTCATGGCCAACACATATTGCAAAATCCTTTTAGTTCTACTTCAAAAGTCCCCATAGGCTTCCACAACTCCTAAATATTTGAAGCCCCTTTAGACAAGTTATAAACAAATATCTATGGGCAATCTGACTAAACTGGATTTAAGTAAACTTTTTTCTGTATTGGAGAATGTAAAAAGCCAGGGGTAGATTGCTACTTTGAATGCTTTCAGAGTATGTGGGGGTCCACAGAAGTGGGTCTGCTCCACCTTGACTGAAGGTCAGAGACCTTAAGCCTACTCTCGCTCTTTCAAAGTTATTGACAAGAAGTCTGACTTAAGAAGTGGCTACAAACAAGATATCTTTACTGAGGGTGTGGTTACCTGGTGTTCTGGATATTAAGATGGCCCACAGAGGTGGGTACACTCCACCTTGACCAGAGGTCAGTGAATTCAAGCCTATTCCTGCTCCTTTAAGGACAAGACAGGAGGTGTGACCCAGGGAGTGGCTGCCTATAGGATACTTGGTCTAAGGTGTAGTTACTGCATCTCCTGCCTAAAACATCAGACTTCTTAACTCAAGAAATAGTAGCTTGATGTCTCAAGTAGTGAAGCAAGTAACTGTTCTGCTTGTCCTTTGTGTCATGTTAAAGCAGTCTTTTGCCTTCTTTCCCCCTGATTGGGGTATATAAGCTTATGGAAAATAAACACAGGCATATTCAGTATTCACTAGATAGCCCTCCTGGCTCTATCCTACGTCCCTGTGTTTCTTTCATATCTCTGTTCCTCCTACCTAATTTTTCTAATCCACATGCCCCTATCCTTGAATGTACAAACCACATAGAGGCTGGAACCCGCCAGATGTCACCCCAATGTGTGGCTACAACAAGACTAATGATTACAAAAAAATCAAGTAAACAACTGACCAACTGATTTGCAAAGTATTTCAAGTTTCACACAATATTTTCATATTTATGCACTAAGGCTAAAACTTTTGAGAGCAAAAAAGTCACATTAACTGAACTATTGTTACTTTCCTTTATTCTTAAATCATGAAAGGAAGAGTGTATTTTAATAATTTTTACAAATATCTATCTCATTATTTAGTATCTGCATGATATCCCATTTTATGGTTATATTAAATACTGATGAATTTTAGGTGGTTTTCAGGTTTTAATTAATATAAAGAAAACTTGGTATTCTTATGCATGTGTTTACAAATACTCTTATATAAAAATCTTACAATGAAACTGCTAGATCAGAAAGAAATAGCCTAAAAAATTAAGGAACTCCAATAGGCCATTAAAAATTCATACAGAAACAATAACAATTACCTTCATCTTAAAGAAAATAAACTTAGATTACAATCAATTTAAGCTGATGGAAGTCAGTCAATTAAGAACTTACCCCGTCCACTTCCACTTCCACTTCGATAAGTGTCACCATTACCTGTAAGACATTGCATTGCAATACCTTTAGAGAACATGCCTTCCCTACTTCCCTTCCCCTCAGATACACAAGCAGTTTATTCAGTATAGAGACATTACCTAATTCCTAAACCTGTCAATTTTTTAATTTCATAGAATTCATTTAAACTTTACCCTCTTCCAGGCATTTTGTGTTGTGTATGTGTTGTGTCTTTTCCCTATTTGATCTTAAACCATACACATCATTTTTCCCTACACCTCAGAAACTTATCTTTGAAACCAATGCAAGCCTTATTTTCCTTCTTCAAATTACAAACGATTACTCACATCTCATGCTGTCAGTCAGCAACAATGTACCAATTTCCTAAGGGAGACAAAACTTCCCATGTTTTTTGCCTTCATAACTAAGATTTGGGGGAATGGTCAGTAAGCCTTAGTATACATGCCTTCTTGCTCAAAGCATAGATGAGTATTAGTCCTCAGTAACAATTTTATTTCTCACCTGAATCACTTGCTGCTGGTTTTCTAGAACTAAAAAGGCCACCACCACGCTGTGTCCCTTGATCTTGGTCATATTCACTATCTTTATTTGAAAGAAACAGAATTCTATTGTTACTTTTAATAAAGTTTTACAATCATTTAGCAAACGAGCCCAAGTCATGGTATTGTTGGCTAAAGGATGTATAAAATAGTATAGCAAGAATTACAATGTATATCCATAGAGGCCAGGCAAATAAAAGAATTACAATGTATTTTTTTCTAAATGTCACAGAAAGGATTTCTTTACAAATTATATACTTCTATTACAAATAACTTCCTCAAAAATTAATGCTATTTATAAATGTTAGTGTCAATGATATACCCAAAAAAGCCTGCCTCCAAAAAACAGCAATTTAATTGTGCCTAGAAACCATATTGCATCATCCCTGCTCCCACCACTGCCAAATCTAATATCAGCCCTGACCTGTACAGACCCTTCAGAGGCCTTTACTTTCCTCTGTTAAGAGACACATGCATGTCAACAGTGACTTCTGAAAACAGTACCTTAGAAATGATGTCTAAAAGAATTTAAAGTAGAAAGCCAGATTGGGGAAAGAATGTATGAAGGAGTGAGCCATACATTTTTATTTAAAAAGTCAGCGATAGTTCCCAGGCTCCAAAACATAATGCTTTATCAAGACTTGGTAGCACAAACTTCTGAAACATGTGTTCCAACTTACTATTTAGTTACCCAGGTTTCTAAAAATGATCCATGATATGGGTAATTAATTTGTGACAGTCATTCTGTAAAAATATTCATATAATCCTGTGGCAACTTTGTGCAATAGGGTTTTTTAAAAATAATTTCCTTCTTAACAAATGAAACACATTTTATACAATCAATCCACTACTAACTTGGTCTTCCTAGACCAAATCCTCCTCGGCAACCTCGGAAACTACCTCTTCCACCTCTTCGGAAGGGTCCTGAAGCTTCTGAATCATTTCCATCTTGATAGCCTATATTAAAACACACACAAGAACAGCACAAAATAACAAAAAAGTCTTGGAGACATAGCAACTGAATTTAACCTTTGTATAATTTAAATGGCTTTAGTGAACACCTTAAGAATTAACTTTTCAAAAGTCACAATTGACTGATTTACGAACATAGATATTTCTACGACCAGAAAAAACAAAAGAGCATTGTTTCAAGAATCAAAAATGAGCTAAAGAAGCATATTGCTTGAACAGAGTTCCAAGTGGCAACAACTGCACCATTAGCTGGAATTTTACAATCTTATTACAGGACTAAATAAATCCAAGTTTGTATTTGTCCCCTATAGAAAAATAATGAACTAGGTGCATGTAGTCTCATTTCCTGTTACAAATTACAACTGAACTGTGACTCTACCTAATGCAAAAGCAGATCACTTCCAAACCAAGGTCAACTACACAGAAAATAAACTAATATTTAGTTTATGCATTTACAACTACTTAATAACATAATTATTGCTAAAATTCAAAGTCCTATATATTTGATTATTGATGGTAGATCATGTATATTTTTAAAATCCTGCTTATAAGAGAACTAATTCAAAGCACATTCATGGGCCAAAGATGTGGCTCAGTGGTAGAACACTTGCCTAGCACGTGACAGAAGCTGTGTTTTATCCTCAGCACCACCAAAAGCAAAAATTTTAAAAAATCTAAGAAAATTCAAATTTATACACCAGTCAATACATTCTTTAATCTATCAATAATCTTCACGTTACTAGTTAGGCCCACTTAATACTTCTAAATTACTTGTGCCTCTTTACATTTTAAAAAGCCTATCAATTTTCTTACTTTCCATTTAAAAAGTCCTCTGGACTTCTCTCTTTTTTTTTTTTTTTTTTTTTTTTTTTTTTTTTTTTTTTGGTTTTTCGAGACAGGGTTTCTCTGTGGTTTTGGAGCCTGTCCTGGAACTAGCTCTTGTCTTTTTCTAAGTAGAAATTATTTTCATAAAGGTCATCAAATAAGACATAAAACATGTATCTAGATTTAAAACCTAACTTAAGACTAAGAATTTGCCATCTATCTTAAGACTAAAATGCTAATACAGCTGCAGCCACGGGTGTCTTCTGTCTTGTCTCCCCCTCACTGACCCAACCAACATCTTGTATTGTTACACATCTCCCAGCACTTGTATTATCACCTATGGACATACAGCTAAGCAGCATACTTAACTCTGCTCTACATCTCTTTTATCCAGCTCTCTTCCTGTCTACTGAGAAACAGCACTCTATCATACATGCTCTACTGTATCTCTATTATCTTCTTTCCACTGAATTGTCTTCCTTAAGGAACTCAGCTTACTAGTTTCCCACAAAATAAACTAGCCATATCACACACATTATGCTCTATTTTATATTGTTATTAGGCAATAAATACTTCACATTTCCATTTAGACTATCCATAAACTGAGAAAATCAGTTTTCAAACCATAAAGGTTAGACACCAGTGCTAATTTCTGTTTTTGCAGCTGGGTCGTGGTGGCGCACGCCTTTAATCGCAGCACTAGGGAGGCAGAGGCAGGTGGATCTCTGTGAGTTTAAGGCCAGCCTGGTCTACAAGAGCTAGTTCCAGGACAGGCTCCAAAGACACAGAGAAGCACTGTCTCAAAAAATAAAACAAAATAATGGTCTCTTCTTAATTATAATATATACCTGTGTCTAAATATATAAACACAACTTGCAGAGTCTGCTTATTTTACTTTTATGTATATGAAATCCAGTTAGTACTGGATTACCAACTGGGCATCATCCTTGGAGAAAACTATTTCTCCCTCTCTCTGTATTAGCTCAGGAATATTTAAACTATTTTTTAACACAGTCTTATCCCTATTGACTTCTGCCCTCCTACTGATTTTCTCTATTACTAAAGCAAACACTTTATTTTGTCCTTTCTCTGATCATCCTTCACTTTTACTTAAAAGCAACCTTTCGTTTCCTTTCAAGCTGGCAACGATTTTCAATTTTTTCCTTGCTAGTATTTCAGTTCTTTAGTGTTTATCACAGCCCTAATCATTATTGCTACACAGTAATTACTTAAGTTCACCAATCTATTCACCAGTTTCATACTTGTGACTCATCACTGCTTTCTTATTATGCTTTATGTTGTGTGTATGTCACACGTACATGTACATCACAGCACGTGTGCAGGCCTGAGAACAACTTTTCAGTTGATACTCTCTCCTTCTCCACACTGGGTCCCAGGGATTGCTCAGGTCCCCAGCCTTGGCAGCCACCTGCCTTTACACAAGCACTCATCACTAGCACTCATTGTCAATGTCTATCTCCTCTTTCTTGTGTTCAACTGTCTTCTCGCTTCTGTTTTTGTAGTTATTTTTGTAGTATTATCTATAATACCTTGGGAGTTTTAAATACTGTTTTTACATGGTGTAATTTCTCACTGGCATCTAAATACCCGAATACAGCGATTTGGATTCAAAACTATCCCTCCTCAACATTCTGAATACAGTATTCTATACTGTAGCCTAGCTACTTTTATGTAAGAAAATTCTGTTATCAAGATATTGCTCTTTTAAAAATGAATCTCATCCCCCTACCCCTTCTAGTGATTTCAACCTTTGAAACACTTTAATTTCAATATATATATGAGGGTATGAATTTTTTTATTTAATTTGCTCAGAACTCCGTGACTAACTGCAAGCCTTATCTATTCTCTTCTTTCCTGTGTGTCTTTCTCTTGTTTTCTCTTACAAGATATTTAGGAATGTTTTTAGGAATGTGGTGGGCAAGTAGATATTCTGTTTCCAATCAGTTAGCTGCATTTTGTTTTCCATTTCCATTATAATTTCTCAGATCTGTTTTTGATTCATTTTTGAACTTATCTGTTATGCTATATGCTCAAGTCAGTGCTGAGGCAAGCTCTACCACTGCTCAGACCTGGTGTAGGAGGTTCTTCTGTCCATGTGTTGCTTTTTTGGTTAATAAATTAACTGCCTTGGCCTAGTTGATAGGGCAGAACTTAAGTAGGCGGGGAAGACAGAACTGAATAGTGGGAGAAAGAAAGGGGGAGGGGGAGAAGAGACGCCATGGATCTGCTGAAGACAAATGCTGGGAATTTTACCTGGTAAGCCACTGCCACATGGTGATACAGATTAATAAAAATGGGTTAAATTAAGATGTAAGAGTTAGTCAGTAAGAAACTAGAGCTAATGGGCCAAACGGTGATTTAATTAATACAGTTTCTGTGTGGTTATTTCAGGACTAAGCTAGCCAGGTGACCGGGAAAAACAAGTGGCCCTCCCCTTACACAGGCCAGGGCTGTGGGTGTGCTCTACCACTGTGCTAGGCACTCAGCCCTGACAGTGACATTCTAGATAAAATGAGTTCTGAAGTCAAAGGTAGGAAGAGATATGGACTGTATTTCATAAGCAGCAATTTCTGATAATGTCTGGTAATAACCTTCAGAAAGGACTACTTGAAAATAGCCCTCCTAGCCGGGCGGTAGTGGCGCATGCCTTTAATCCCAGACTCGGGAGGCAAAGGCAGGTGGATCTCTGTGAGTTCGAGGCCAGCCTGGTCTACAAGAGCTAGTTCCAGGACAGGACCCAAAAGCTACAGAGAAACCCTGTCTCGAAAAGAAAAAAAAAGAAAATAGCCCTCCTATTCAAAGGAGTATTTGAAAATCTCTCCTCCAAAAGAAATCCTGTGGTCATATTAACATGTTCCATGTTCTATAACCAGCCAAAGTTGTCCAAGAGTGAATATACTGAAAGCAACTGGTTAATTTTATAATATATGAAGTGTTAATGCAATGCAAAGTGATATGCATCACCAAATACCAAGAACTCAATGTAGAAAATATTAAGAAATACATAATGAAATGAGAAAATGTGACTAGAAAAACCTAGAAGTTTGTGCAGAAAATGCTGTTATCTACTGAGTTCTCTTGTCTGTCTCTGACTCCTACTTTATACACAAAAGTAAATGCAAGCAGCCGGGCCGGTGGTGGTGCACGCCTTTAATCCCAGCACTCGGGAGGCAGAGGCAGGCGGATCTCTGTGAGTTCGAGGCCAGCCTGGTCTACAAGAGCTAGTTCCAGGACAGGAACCAAAAAGCTACGGAGAAACCCTGTCTCGAAAATCATAAAAAAAAAAAAAGTAAATGCAAGCTAAAAGTATAACGAGGTTCAATAACAAAAATTCAGTGAACTGTTCAGATGAAAAGGAAGGTGCAAAGCATACAGATGGGAGGATATCTTAGTACTGTAAACTGAGATGTTTCCTATCTCTTAAAGCTAAAACTATAGCCCAATAACTAGCAATTCTACACCTGAACATGCCAATGCTCAAAAATACTACACCATTCACAACACCACTTTCATAGTTGTCCCAGCTGAAAGCAGCCCCAATACCTGCATTAATAGGGGGGAAAAAAAGACTATTAGCAGGGTTAATGATCTGTAAGAGTAAAATCATAAATGGCTCTCCGAGTACATTAAACAGAAGCCAAAAAACAGCACCTGCTGTATTAGTTCCTTTATATCTAGCAGAAAAACAGACAAAATTGTACATTTAGAAGTCAGAATAAAAATCTTCAGGATGCCATTGTTTATGACTGAATATGTTATGAAAAGAGGGCTTTTCTGAGGTGCTAGTGATTTCTATTTCTTGACCTAGATGTGGCGAATAAACTGAGGTGTTCAGGTTTTTTTTCAGTATTGAGTTACCTAGCAATGGTATATTAGATCATATTACAAAATAAGCACAGATACGCACACGCACGCACACATGCACACACACACACACTCACTCACTTAATGGCTATGTGCTAGCTTTCTAGTCTAAAATGTGTATATCTACAAGAAACAGGAATCAAGACTGTTCTAGAAAATGGCTATGTCCCAGCTAATCATTCTACTGTTGCTTTAAGTCAGAAATAAGAACAGTCTGCTCCAAATGACTTCTAGTTTCTTCATTTAAACATGAATTAATCTGACTTAAAGGTAACACAGACATCATCATTCTCCAGAAAACAAATGGGGAAGAGAAGCAGGGTTGAGGATGCAGCTCAGTGGTGGAAAACTTAGGGAGCACAAGGTGCCCTGGGTTTGATAACTAGCACTACTATTTTTTCGTTTTGCTTTTTCAATGAGAAATGCTAAAAGATGTACTAAATTTTGCTTTTTCCTTCACTATCACATCTTTGAAAAATTATCATAAGGCTTAATTTAGGAGATAGCCTCTTTTCAATCTGAAACTTACTGATAGCTTCTCTGGCAAGGGGGAGAGCACTAACTATCTTAAGGTAAAATGAAAGATGCTCCCAAGTCATACCATCACGGAGTTCTGTATTATCACAGACACGCATAGGTGAGTACTTGAATGAGTACTCTATTAGAAGCTCACTCCAGTTTTCTGAAGGTACTGCTGCTGCTATTTTAACATGTCTCCCATATATTCAAAACATATAAAAGATAACTGTTATACCATCTCCCCTCCAATTCATTAGAGGCAGAATTAACAAAGATGATGGACTATCTTGAGATTTGAACAAAAATTAATCTGCAATTTCTTCCCTCTCCCAAATTTCTAATGACATTTTTCAGAAACAAATACATTCTTGGTTCATCTAAATTGTGATTGATCAAGACACTAAAAATTCCTCTTTTGTAAATTATAGCATACTCTTGAGGGCCTAAGGAAAAAAGCAAGTATGAAATGGCAGAGAGGAAGAAGTGGACTTACAAAGAACTGCTCAAATACTAGGGGCAGGGAACGTACACCAGCATATTTTTCTTAAAGGCTTTCATTTCTTTCAGACTTTCTAAACTTAGTTCTGTCAGTTAAGTTTTGTCTTACAGACAAATTGTTCAAAGCATTGTCCTTACCACCTCTCTTGGAAAACCCCCTGTTCCGAGTCTGATTGTCTTCACAGTCATTACTGGACTCTTGAATAGAAATACAACATGTGAATAGCATCTAGGTAACTTTAAAGGCATAACTGCTAAAGAACAGAATAGAACTTAATAGGAATATTTTTTCAAGTTGAAATTGAACATTATGATACTTAAAATATTTCACTAGAAACAAAGACATTGCTTAAATTCCCTATACAGAACATCTATGTATGTCAGTATTTAATGTTAAGTCTACGATTGAGCACCAACTATTTGGTTCCTGTTATGCTAGACAAAAAGAAAAACTTACACAAGTAATCAAATGGTTCTGAAAAGCAATTCATAGGCTATAGAGACATATGACTGTTCCATTTAAAATATTATCATTTCTTTCTCTGTAATTGTCATTCTTAACAATGCTAGATAGTGGTGCTTTCTTAAATCCATGCAAACGTTTCCTCATTTTTCCTAATTAAGTACTCAATTACTCAATGGATTTTCTGTTTTAGTGACAGTACAAGTACACTTCCAGAGTTTTTCTGGACAGTGGTATAAGAATCAATCACAACACTGAAGAACACCCAAGTGAACAGGGTGAAAAAGATGCTTAAGCTCCACTCTCACAGTTTATTCTCCAAGTACAGAGTGATAAGGAATGAACAATTTTTCAAATTTTAAAAGTTTTATGTTTATTAATATAACTCTAAGATCTTCAAATTCTAGCAAAAGCATATTTGGAAATACACAGAGAATTTCAAGGTATTTTTCCCATGTCATTGACGCCCAGTATTCAAGAACTTTAAACAAATGGCAAGGATGTCAAGCAACCAAACAGTTTACAGGCACAAAATTACTCATCTAGTTACTGCTTTGTTTTATACTTTTTAAACATGATCCTGACACCTAGCTGAAGGCCTTTCCTTGACTATTTGGAGCATATGTATGTGTTTGAAGACAAGATTTTTCTGTATTACAACCCTGGCTGTCCTGGGACTCAATTTTTAGACCAGGTTGGCCTTGAACTCACTGAGATCCACCTGCCTCTGCCTCCCAAGTGCTAGGAGTAAAGGCATGTACCACTACACCCAGCAAGCTTATATTCTTTTAAAGAGTCACCTGGGACAACTTTCTTGAAAAGAAGATTTAAGAAAAATAAGTGGAAAAGGGCTTTTAAGAATGAAAACTGACTGAGATAATAAGGTGAGAGCTAACATATCTGCCTTTGACAAAAATAATCCTATAGATCACTTTTAGGACCTGGCAAAGAGAATGGGGTCTTACATTATCTGTCATCAATTATTCCCTTAAAATCAACCTGCATTTACTTTGATCATTTTAAGAAGTAAAATAGAAGCTAGGTGGTAGTGCATGCCTAGGACTCAGGAGGCAGAGGCAGAGGCAGACAAATCTCTATTAGCTCAAGGGCCAGCTTGGTCTACAAGAGCTACTTCCAGGACAGGTTCCTAAGTTACATAGAAAAACCCTGTCTCAGGGGAAAAAAGAAGTAAATTAAAATAATGGCATTAGAAGAACCTGGATAAAAATGAATTCTATACTATTTTTCTAATTTCTTGTAAATCTAGCCATTTAGAAATAAGTTTAAAATAAGAAGTGATCTTTGTAGATATAGGAGATAAAGCAAAGCACAAATGAAAATTGAAATTAAACAGTTGTAACCTAATAATTGCATGGTATAAAAATGATGTCATAAACAACTTATGCACCTGGCACTGAATCTCTCTAGCCTGTTTCTGACATTACAGTTTTTAAAGTTTCCAGAAAAACACAACTTACCTTTCCAGAAACCAGAGCTATCTCCTTCTTCAAACTTGTTATTTAAAAAACCTATAAATTATATAAAAGGAAACTTCAAATTTCTGAAAGAATTTCTTTTACCTTTACAGCTTTTTTTTTTTTGTACAGCTTAAAAATGTTTTTCAGGACTGGAGAGATGGCTCAGCAGCTAAGAGCGCCTACAGTTGTATTGTAAGAGCAGGGATTCGGACCAAGCACCCACATCAGGTGACTCACAGATGCCTATAATTTCAGCTCCAAGAGATCTAACACCCACTCCATGGCATGTGTACAGAAACACATAAAATCTGTTTTAAAAATCTTTCAGGGACAACTAATTATGATAACCCCTCCAAATGAGATAAACTATAATACAGCTACATATATAGCTGAAGTGTAGTGAAATTTCATTTGTATTTTAATAAAGCTTGTCTGAAGATCAGAACACAAAACAGCCACACTAGTCAGCCATAGTGGTTGGGTGGTGGTGGTGCATGCCTGCAATCCCAGCACTAGAGAGGAATATAAGGCAGGATGACACTGGAACTCACCCTCTTTCAACTGAAGATTTCACAGTGCTAAGAGCTCTCTAGTAGCTTGGCTGCTTTGCTTTTCTGATCCTTAAGTTGAACCCCAATATCTGTCACTGGGATTTTATTATTCATGCTACAATTGGCGCCCAATGTTCAAGGTATGGATTCACAAAAAAAGCCATTTGTGGCTCGTTAGCCACTGGCACAGGCTGGAGCTGCACACAGGGTTTGAGCCCCACTGGGCTAGGCTTTCTTTTTTCCCCTCAAACCTTTGAGTGAGTTTGGGATTTTTCCTGTTTAACCTCTCTGAAACAGTCCCCAGCTGCCAGCCAAACTCCAGAAGCACCTGGGCTCCAAATGCCACAGGACTCACCCACTCTAGATTGGCTGGTTCTGCCTTCAGGCAGCAACCTTCACACATGCACATATACATAGTACATGTGCCTCCATACATAAACATACAAATAATAATAATAAAATAAATGTTTTTAAAAAGACAGAACACTGTATATACCCAAAGCAGCATAAACTGTTGCTTTTATACTTTCTCTAAATGAAAATACTTTCTTGAGAGGCTCATAATTTCTAGCATGACACATACTTTCTGGGGTTTTTTCCTAAAAAATAAACCTGGAAACCTTGGAGCCAACTACAATTGTGGTTGTAAAGTATTACAAGTAATTACCTCTGTTTCCAAAACCCTTTCCTCTCCCGAATCCTCCAGCAGCAGGTGTGTTCTCTCTTTTACTAGACTCGCCAATATCTGAAAAATTTTATAGAAAGTTAAACTTCTTAACATGCAAAATTGTGTCATTAAAAGATAGGGATGAAATGCATCTTTAGAGCAGAAGGAGGGAGAACATGAGCAAAGAAGTCGGGACCACGAGGGGTGCACCCACCCACTGAGACAGTGGAGCTGATCTACTGGGAGCTCACCAAGGCCAGCTGGACTGTTACCAAAAAAGCATGGGATAAAACTGGACTCTCTGAACATGACGAACAATGAGGGCTGATGAGACGCCAAGGACAATGGCACGGGGTTTTGATCCTACTTAATGTGCTGGCTTGGTGGGAACCTAGCCAGTTTGGATGTTCACCTTCCTAGATATGGACGGAGGGGGGAGGACCTAGGACTTACCACAGGGCAGGGAACCCTGACTGCTCTTTGGACTGGAGAGGGAGGGGGAGAGGAGTGGGGGGAGGGAGAGAAGGGTGGGAGGAGGGGGAGGGAAATGGGAGGCTGGGAGGAGGTGGAAACTTGTTTTTTTTTTATTCTCCTTTTATCAATAAAAAAAATAAAAAAAACAATAATACAAAGGACATCCTATGGTATATGTTTTCACCAAGATATTAAAGATGCTGATAGTGAAAAGAAAAAGAAAAAAAAGAAATGCATCTTTAGGATTAGATGACTTTTACAGATAGTAGAAAATAGAAAAGGGACTTTAAAATAATATATTTGCAAGTATATTTAATTCTCAAGTTATATTTCCAAAATGTAAATAAATAAAATAATAAATAAATAAATCCACTAATGGTAAACATGTAAGGTTTACTCATTCTTTTACCTTTAATCAGTAATTCACATCATGATTTTCTATATACTGAATCCTCACTTCAATAGACTGGGCATTATATTCAGCCCACATGATAACTTCACCATTGAAAATAATATAGTTCAAAATGTTTTCAGCACCTTACTATCAATTTAGTTACAAAAAAATGAAAGCATTTTGCTCTACTACTATCTACAAACCCAAGTGTTTCTAGCTTTTTGTTAGTTTTGAGACAGGATTTTAAGTGCAGTCCAGGGTGGCCTTAAACTCAAAATCCTACTGGAATTGCAGGACCCACCACACATGGCAAGTATTGATGGCTCTAAACATACAATTTTAAAATCCAACCTGGTCAGGCACAGTGACGCATGCCTCCAATTGCATCATTTGGGAGATGGAGACAGGAGTTCTAGGCCAGTCTTAGCTACACAGCAAATTCAAGGCCAGTTTGGGCTACAAGAGACCCTATCTCAAGGCCTGGAGGGATGGCTCAGTCATTAAAGGCTAGGCTCACAACCAAAAATATAATAAGAGACCCTGTCTCAAAAATAAGGAAATAAATTCAACCTTGGTAAAAATAACTTCTTAAATTTAACATTGATAAGCTAACTAAAATATCTCCCATATTGTTTTTAAGAAAACTTAACACTCAAGGAGGCCCTTTTACTCTACCCTCCAAATGTTTTACAACAATGTTCTCACATCAGTTCCTAGAAACAGAAATCTGAAATTAAGCAGCAACTGTGGACAATCTGTTTGTGCAGTCAATTTAACTGTCTTATCATCATCCCAAAGAAGTTAAGACAGCATTGAAGTACATGGGCATCACCTGGTGTGGTAGCACACGCATCTACTACTAGCATTTAGGAGGCTGTGGAAGAAGGATCACAAGTTCAATACATGTCTGTAATATAGTACACAGGAAGAGCTTAGGGTCAGTGTGGGTTTAAGACCAGCACGGATTATATTATATAATGTTTAAAGCCAGCTGGGCATGCATGCCTGTCTTTGTTTCTCTGCCCCTCTCCCACCCCCACATACCACTCACATTAAATAAAATCAACTCATTATATCAACAAAACCTACCATCCGCTAAGTTATAACAGACTTAACTTTTCTTTAAACAGCCAAAGTCCCTATGCCTTTAGTCAACAATTCAGATTAAAGGAAGACTATACTTACCTCTGTTTCCCAAATTTCTTCCAGAAGGAAATCTCATGAAATGGTCTCTTCCAGAAGGTCCATCTTCCATTTCTAAAGCAAATAACATTTCAAAGCAAATCAAATAAAAATACATATCAAATATATAAAATTTAAAGCCTTTTCAATGTGCCACATATAACAGAGGGATTTTATCTATTAACAAAAATAAATAAATAAATAAATAAATAAATAAATAAATAAATAAATAAAAACCAAGAGCCAAGCTACCTGAGAGGCTAAGGCAGAAGGGTAACAAATTCACAGCAATCTTAACTACAACGTAAGTTCTAGGCCAGTACTAGGAACTTATGAGATACTTTCTCAAAACAAAATTAAATTACAGAGTTAAAATAGGATTGTGGATGCAATTCAATGGTGGAATACTTGTTTAGGATGCATGAGGCTTAGTCAAAGAAGAAAAGTAACAAAGAGCCTAACTGAAAAATGAGTTGTCTAAGTAGCTCTTCAGAAGAGTACCCTATGCTCCACTAGCTTCTCAACAGGCCCACTCATCTACCTAGAGACAGCACCAGACACTGTGAGCTGGGGCCTCCTATATTAATTAGCAGTCAAGAAAATGTCCCACAGACATGCCCGCAGGCCAATATGATGGAGGCAACTCTTCAATTAAGGATCTCTTCCTAAGCAACTCCAGGCTGTGTCAAGTCACCAATCAAAACTAACCAGGACACCATATTAAGTAAAAGCAAGAGTATAATATGATCCCATTTCTGAAAAAATGAAAATTAGCCATATCAAGTAGAATCGTAACAAAATGAAAATAAAGTATAGAAAGCAAGGACAGAGAAGCAAAGAAAAGCAAGTCTATGTCTCAATAAAAATAAAAATGTAGTAAGTATGCACCCATAAAGCAAAAGTAGAATTTGATACAATTATGTCAGAATATAGACAGAGAGATCTAAAAAGAATCACACTCACTATCAGTGGAGGCCAAAATTTGGGGCTAATATTTTGATTTAGTTTCTTCCTTTCTAACCATTTAAATTTTTGATAAAAATTATTTAGGTATCAGTTTAGTTTACATTCACTAGACAAGAATATGCTGCAATGAGAAAATAAACTTTCTAGGTCCAAAAAGCTCTATTTTTAATCATAAAATAGGACTAACACAATGGATCAAAAAAGGTACATACAGAAGACAACCTGAGTGCAAGTGCCAGCACCCACAGGGTGGAAGCAGAGACCCTGACTCCTGGAGCTGTCCTCTCATCTCTAATCCTGTGTTGCAGCATGCATATATGCCCCCTAACACAATCAATGTAGTATTTTAAAGTACTTTTTTGAAAATTTGAAAACTACAAAAAGGTATTTGTTATCCAGAGAAAAACAATTATTTCTCATGTGATTTCTTTTATTTAGTCTAAGCATCCACAGATTAATGAGCTATGGCATTTAGTTGGTAGTCATTTCAATCTAACTTTTTAAAAATTCTATGACAGCCGGGCGATGGTGGCGCACGCCTTTAATCCCAGCACTCGGGAGGCAGAGGTAGGCAGATCTCTGTGAGTTCGAGACCAGCCTGGTCTACAGAGCTAGTTCCAGGACAGGCTCCAAAGCCACAGAGAAACCCTATCTCGAAAAACCAAAAAAAAAAAAAAAAATTCTATGACAACAGAGTACTATGTTCTCATATGATATAGGCCTGCCTATTTCATTCCTTTACTGAAACTATCTCTGAGAACCAGGTTTACACTGGGAAAATATCAGGAAGTATACATTTACACATCTGTCTTTTATACTTTTTTTTAAACAATTTTGTTTTGTTTTTTCTTAAGATTTATTTATTATGTACACAGTGTTCAGCCTCCATGTGTGCCTGCAAGCCAGAAGAGGGCACCAGATCTCAGTACAGGTGGTTGTTAGCCACCATGTGGTTGCTGGGAATTGAACTCAGGACCTCCCGAAGAGCAGTCCGTGCTCTTAACCTCTGAGCCATCTCTCCAGCCCCTCTTTTATACTTTTAAAAGATCTCAGCATTCATATGGAGGAAGGAAAATGAGTCTTGTTTTGTTTCAGGCAGGTAATAATCCCATATGCTTTTGAAAATCGGATTATATATTAAACCAATACATTTAAATGTTTGTGAAAGAAGTGCCTTGACAACAGCAAAGGTTTTCATAAGCTCTAGCCAACAGATTTACTTGAACATATGAACTAAATTTGCTTTAACCTCACAGACTGAGTCTCGTACTCCCCTCACTTTTCTACAAACTACCTTGGCAGTTTTGTTTTCCTTCACTGTATGCCAGGTTCCAGTGAGCAAACAGTTCTCTTGACTATAAAATGCTTTGACCTCATCCTCTGATTTTTAACAGAGGAAATTATAAACTGATTTTCCCCTAGGCCTTGCATTTGTCTGCCTTAAAATGAGCAGTAACTCAAATGCATAGACAACGACTTGGACTCACTGGAAGTACAGTAGTGTGGTTGCCAGGGGCTGGAAACAGGAGGAGTGAGGAGCTATTATTTTAATGGGAGCAGAATTTCAGTTTGCAAAGATGAAACTTATCAAGGTTGATGTAGCAATGCAAGTGTGTTTAATGCCAGTCTACTGCACACTTAAAAATGGTCAGGACAAAAAAAATTCAAAATAAAACAAATCAAAACAAAAAACACTGAGTCTTGGGGTTGGCACAATGGCTCAGCAGTTAAGAGCATTTACTGCTCTTTGCAGAGAAGCCATGTTTGGTTCCTGGCACACACAAGATAGCTAACAACAATCTCTAACTCCAGTTCCAGAGAATCTATCACTTTCTTCTATTCTCTTCAGGCACCAGGTATGTCCATGGTGCACTTACACATATGCTGGCAAAACACCCATGTACATAAATAATTAATCTTTTTAATGGCAAATATTAAGGCTGGCAAGATGATTCAACAACTGGAAGTTCTTGCTGTACAGGCCTAATCATCTGTATTCAATTCCCTCAAGGTTTGAACTCCTAAAAGTGGAGGGATAATCAACTCCACAAAGTTGTCTTTTGGTCTCCACACACGTCATAGCACATACATTATGTACACAATAATAAAAATATTAATGGTGAAGATAGTCACTGTTATGTACAAGTTACCATAATAAAAAATCTTTCACTGTATATCAGCAGTCACATTTTAGCCTGTTTCAATAAAGCAAAAGACTACCGCCACGATTTAATTTCTTACCCAAGTCGTACTCTTTCTACCATGTTACCATACACATTAATTCTAGAACGTATGGTAGTACACATGCAGGGAAGGTGGGCAGTTCAAATACAAATTCATACAGAGAAAGGAGTTAGGAGTCACAAAATAGGTTTCAATCCTTTTGAAACTTATCTCTCATTCTCTTGGGAACTTCGGTAAATTAGTTTTCTGATGCCAAAGAAACTCATGCTCTTGATGGCATGACAATGTCTGGCTTAAACAGTTGGTTTTTGACCAATCATCAGAATTTGAACCTACTTTAATAATCTTACCATCTATGCTGCCCTCTTATATCAGGAGACCTGACAATGCTTTAGCAACCTGAAGCCAAACATGCAACCCTCAGGCTGAAAAAGTTTTACAGCAATTCACTGAAGTAATATAGTCTCTGACACTGTATTTTCTTTAGATATAAGTTTTCCTATCTAAAATATTAAATTATAATTAATCCTCACTAAAAAATTTAAAAATACTCTATACCTATCAATCTATTACTTATCCTTAAGTATTATACAAAACCCTTAACTTAAAAATAAAAGTCATCTTGCCTTAACACATACCTGATGAAGCTGAAGTCCTGTTAAAAGTGTCTCCATTTGCACCAGAAGAATATTTGTCCTGTAAGACAGAAAACCAAGTTTTCAATCAACTCTGAATAAGAAGAATGTGCCATCTAATTCACAAATAAAAATTAGAGTCCCTTCTTTTTTCATGAGAAATACATTCTAAGACCCTCAGTGCCTGAAACCATGAGTAGTTTCTCAATTTATTCATATACTGTCTCTTTCTCTCTTCACCTCACTCCCTTCCTCCCTCTCTCATATACACAAAATACATGAGATACTTTTTCTTGTACATATATACCTATGATAAGGTTTATGAATTTGGCACAGCAAGAAAATAAATTATGGCAATAGACTGTAAAAAAAAAATATTGTTCAGAAGCTAGGTAACAAGGAGGCCCCTGAGAGGAATGCATGGTTCTCCCTAAAGAGGATATAGATGAGATGTCTTGGGTAAACTGGGTGAGGGGAGAGGACAGGGGATGGAGGCAATCAGGATTCTTGGGAGGCTGACAGACAGAGTAATGAAAGAGATATCTTGACAGAGTGGGCCGTTATGGGGTTAGGGAGAAACCTGGTGCCAGGAAACTCCCAGGAATCCACAAGGGTGACCCCAGCTAAGATTCCTAGCAATAGTAAAGAGGGTGCCTGAACTGGCCTTCCCCTGCAGTTGTAGATTGGTGACTACCCTAATTGTCATCATAGAGCCTTCATCCAGTACCTGATGGAAGCAGATGCAGAGATCCCCAGCCAGTACTGGGCTGAGCTTTGGGAGTCCAGTTGAAGAGAGGGAGGAGGGATTATATGAGCAAGGAGAGTTCAAGATCATGAAAGGACAGCTGACCTGAGCTTGTGAGAGCTCATGGACTCTGGACGGACAGCTAGGAATCTGGCATGGGACCAACCTAGGCCCTCTGCACCTGGGTGACAGTTGTGTATCTTGGTCTTTTATGGGGTCCTAGCAGTGGGACCAGGACCTGTCCCTGATGCATGAACTGGCTCTTTGAAACCTATTCCTTGTAGCAAGATGCCTTGTTCAGGTCTTGATGCAGGGGGAGGAACTTGATCCTGCCTCATCTTGATGCTCTGCTTATTCCCAAGGGAGACCTTAACCTTTCTGAATGGAGGCGGAGGAAGAGTGGATGGAGGCAGTGAATGGGGTTGGTATGATAAGAAGAAAAAAATCTTATTGCCCTCTATTCACCACTTGTGCTGTGACATGATTTAATGAGATAGAGTGAGGTGAATGAATTATAATGTAAGATTAAGCTACTAGTGACTTTATGACAATATGTCAGGAGAACGAGCTGCTCCAAGTGATCATGGGTCATAGATCTATAATGTCAGACAGGTAGTGTATACAGCATGGATACACCAGACAAAGGGAGGACTCACTTTCTGGGCAAGACAAAGGGGGATGATGAGAGGTTTTAACATGCTACTCAGGATGACATGCAATTTGAAACACCAATTATTTACTTCTGAAATTTCCCACTTAACATTTTTACACCACAGTTATCTACTGATAACTGAAATCATGAAAAGCAAAACTACAGAAAAAGACACTACTATCAGGTGGTGGTGGCACACTCCTTTAATCCCAGCACTTGGGAGGCAGAGGGAGGTGAATCTCTGTGAGTTTGAGGCCAGCCTGGACTACAGAACGAGTTCCCAAGTTCCCGGCAGGCTCCAAAGTTACACAGAGAAATCCTGTCTCGAAAATTGAAAGGAAGGGAGGGAGGGAAGGAAGGAGGGCAGACAAGAAGACACTATTGTATAACTGCATGCAAAACACTGGCTAACATATGAAATTATGACTTAAAATTATTAAATAATAAAGTACAGCCATGGCCAAATCTGATGGGCTACCCACTTCTATAAACGATTTTATTGGAGCACAGTGCTTCACTAATCTATGAATATATCAGCAGCTGCAATAGCCAAGCTGTGGCTGAGACTAAAACCTACAATGTCTAAATCATTCACTGTCTAGCTGCTGACCCACATACCTGCAAAGTATAAGCTGTTATTAAGTAAATAAACCAAAGAAAACACACAATACTGTTTGCAGAGTTCAGTATTTCACACTACACTCACCAATGCTACAGGCTAAAGTAGAACACAGGACACTATCAGAAGGCAGCTTCACAGTAAAGATACATAACTTAAAACTTTTACTGTGACTAGGCATGAATAGCACTCAGGATGCTAAGACAGGAAAATGATGAGATTGAGACCAGCTTGGGCTACATAATAAGATTCTGTCTCAAAAGGTTTTAGAAAGCACTCCATTGTAAATAATTAAAATAAACTAAAATAATATTATCTACACTTAAAGAACTGATTTTAAATAATGCTCATATATGCACTGAAAACTGTATGCAGTCTGTGGCTGCATTCCAACAAAGTTGTGAATCACCAGCTAATTGGGTCAGAAATATTCATGAGTAATTTCAGTTAAACTTGAGTAAGCAGTAATTCAAGATTATCAATGCTCTCACTTATTCACTGCTCCGGTTTCTAGTCTAAAAGTTCTGCTACAGATGCATGTACATTATTACTGTGGCAGTATTATACTAATCAGTGGACTTAGGAGATTCAACTTTTGTTACAAAAATTAATAACTAAATACCAAGTTAATCTTTGAACCTTCCAGTATTTCTTGAGGTTTCTCTGTGTTAATGACAATTTGAGTAACTTTTTCTCACCTCTAACACCTATAATGTCCTTTCATCATTAACCCACTCCTTTATTTCTTATGTAAGCTTCTATAAGAAAAAATTTTCAGACTAAAGCTCTGAAATACATGTATATGAGCATCCAACATGAATAACTTAAAAATGAAGCGACCTATACTTTTAGGTAGTCAAATGGCTGCGTTAAAGTCACAATCTTCCTTCAAGTAAGTTCTTTTAAGGAAGTGCCTGCCAGTGTTGGAAAGAGAGCAGCACCAAGGTGGCTACCCTCAAGTAGCACTTTTCTAAAATTTCTCTCACAAAAGACACTAAAATGACTTTCAAAACTTTTATGTGTCTCAGCAATCATCCAGATATTTTCTAAAGTTGTCATTAAGAGCAAAAGCACAACAGTGTCACTGAAATATCCTAGTAAACTGCTATAATAAAAAGCCCAAATCTATAGTTACCAAATACCAAAGCAAGAATTATCCAACTAGTCTTATCAATGGACAAGGTGCTATTTGTCAAACAGAGGGGAAAAATACTTACTGGTCTAAAGTGTCTAACCAATAAGCACTAAAATAACTGAACAGTTTTTACAACATGATGCCTCAAGCTAAGGAATTTAATATTTATATGTGTTTAACTTACAAATTCCAAGGCAAATTATGAAATAGGTACATGTGTACAGTAGGTAAAAATGACAGACGTCCTTTGTAATACTACGTAAGTTTGATTTTTCAGTTTTTTAAAAGGAAAACTCTGTTAGCTCTCTAATTAGCTTAAATTACCATCCTCATCTTCTCCAGGCAATGCCTCATTTAGGACATTTATCTGCAGCTGCTGCCTCTGCCATATCCTTTATTTCCTTCAAGTTACTCACAACCCAACTTCCACATTGACCTCTGACCTGAAAATGCTTTTTAATAAGAGAATAAGCAATAAAACTACTTTGGGCAGGTAGTGGTGGTACACGCCTTTAATCCCAGCACTTGGGAGGCAGAGACAGGCAGATCTCTGTGAGTTTGAGGCCAGCTTGGTCTACAGGAGCTAGTTCCAGGACAAATCCCAA
Organism: Microtus pennsylvanicus; assembly: GCF_037038515.1. Lineage (NCBI taxonomy): Eukaryota > Metazoa > Chordata > Mammalia > Rodentia > Cricetidae > Microtus > Microtus pennsylvanicus. The sequence continues at coordinate 38,965,175 of NC_134584.1, read as the reverse complement.
AGCTACAGAGAAACCCTGCCTCAAAAAACCAGAACCAAACAAACAAACAAAAAATAAAGTTACTACTTTGTATCTCTACCAAAGGTGCAACATAACTTCAGAGGGCTTTTACCTCTGAATAACTTTGGTTTTTTTGAGACAGATCTACATATTATGGCATGTATTGATTATGATCTGGTAGCCCTCCTAACTCAGCTTCCCAGGTGTGTGTAAGCAAGGGCACAGTGAAACCACCAAACTGTATCACTTCCACAATACACCAGGACCAACAGAGCACTGAGGAGAGAGAGAGAGACCAAGTCCTATACTCAATGGGCTGCCGAATGCTCTTGGGAACTCAGCCCTGACTGGAGCAGGAACTTGCTAGACTAGGACAGCAAGGTTTATTGTAAACATAAAACTGCTGAGTGGCTTCTCTCTCAGGTGCTAGAGAGAAAATAGCCAGAGGCATTTGGGGCAATCCAAAGTTGTCATGACTATCTCTTGGAAACAGAGAGAATAGCAAAAAGGGGTGAAAGCCTTGCCAGTTATAAGGAGAAAAGCTGTAAAGTGGAACAGCCTGGGAGTTTAAGGTAGTGGGGAGGGGGTTGTGGGCTCTGAGTGGCTCTGTTATGCATTACAGGTACTGTTAATAGATATCTAAAGAGCCAGAAGGTTAGCGTGAGTGCTCTTCCAGAGGACCCAGGTTCAATCCCCACCAACTACATGGAAGCTCATAACCGTTGGTAACTTCAGTTCTAGGTGACCCAACACCCTCACACAGACACACATGCAGGCAAAACACCAATGTACATTTTAAAAAGTAAATTATTTAAAATAAATAAATAATATAACACACTAAGTCAGGCAGTGTGGCATTCACCTTTAATCCCATCATTTGGGAGGCAGAGGCAGGCAGATCTCTGTGATTCTGAGGCTAGCATGGTCTACAGAGCAAGTTCTAGGATAGCCAAGACCTACATATAGAAATCCTATCTCAAAAACTCTCTCTCTCTCTGATCTATAATGTATGTACATACATATATATGTAATGTATGTATATATATATATTAAGATACTAGTGCTAAAATAAGTTTCAAGCCAAGAAATTATAAATTCAGATTATTATTTGGGATATTTGAATTCAAAGCCCACATATCAATCCCAACTAAAGCAAAACACTGAGTATTTTATTTTTGTATAAAATAAGTATTTTCACAAAGACAGCACTTCAAATCATAACTGACATACATATAGAGTGGAAATGCTAGATATGAGGGAACTTCTGCAAAGGGTTTCTATGTGTGGGTTTTTTTTTTCTGGTTTTTCAAGACAGCGTTTCTCTGTGTAGACCAGGCTGGCTTTGAACTCACAGAGACCCACCTGCCTCTGCCTCCTGAGTGTTGGGATTAAAGATGCGACACCACAGTCTGGTGTCTTATTTATAAGAATGTATCTTATAAAGTACATGCCAGTAATAATAATAATAAATTATAAATGTGAATACACACACACATAAAACTGACCCCAAAGCGTTTTTGAGTTACAATTTTAGCCCCCAATGCCATTCAGAAAAAACAATCTAATATTTTAGTCTAATATATTCCTATTGAGTGCCTTACTTTACAATCAAATCATTACTTTCAATTTTTCTACACAAGTTATCTTTCAAGACTTTCCCACACATTTGTACAAGTTTGTGTTCACCTGAAAGTTCTAAAGCACTAAGATTTGAATGACACTGGCAGTATTACCATACTTTTGTTTGTCATTATCAAATTACTATATAGATGTTATCCAATTTGAAGACTAGCCTGGCTTTCTCTTTCTCCATTGAATAGTTAAGAAAGATTACATGCAGATAAATACTAAACAGACTAGAATAATTTAGAACTTCCTCACCAATTTGATTTTAAACTAATAAAAACCCACGACATTTAATGACTCTACACTGTAAGTTTTATTACCTTTTCAAATACAGGAACATAGGAAGACAAGTTAGGTTTGAGAATTTCTGCTTCCCAATCTTCATCTCCCATGGTAGCTACAGGTTCCTTTAAAAAAAAAATTTAATGTACTTTTGGCTATGGTCACATCAGAATTGTTAATTTTCAATTATGAGGCTGTGGTTCAGGAATAAGACACAGTAAGTGAAGCACAAGGCAGTGGGCTTAGCCACCACTACTACAAAATAATACATGTAAATTATTTTTTTATCCTACGCATCTCTTAGAACTACCTGACTAATGTGACCACCCTCCCCGAAAAGCTTTTCTTGCCTATACGTGGTATTTATAGGCAGCATTTTTATCTTTCAAAGCTAGGTGAATCATTCACGCAATTCCCATGTCCCCAGCAACGCCTAGGTTTGGCCAAAATCTTTGTTCTCCCTCAAGGGATTCCCAAAGGGCTTGCTGTAGATGAGGTGGACGGGTAGTGTCTGAGACATTCAAGTTATTTCCCTTTGCGTCCCCTCCGAGATAACTCGGGACGCTGAGGCCTTGGACACTAGAAGGGGAGAATGTCGTAAGGTGGCGGCCGGGGCGTCGAGCTTCCCCGGGGGCGTTCAAACACCGTTTCTTCTGAAAAATGGCCGCCTGGGTACTGAGCAGAAGGTTCCTCAGGCCTCCCCGCCCTGCAGGCCCAGCTCTTCACACCCGCTAGGAGCTCTCAGCAAGGAGCCGCTGGCCCGAAGGGGAGGGCCCCAGAGGCCAGCCTCACAGCCCACGGAGGCCCTCGTGCCGAGCCCCTGGCTCCAGCCCGGACCTCCACAGCCCCCCCGGGCCCAGCTAGGGCGGCCATGGCCGGGGGCAGAACCAGACGGAGGCCACCAGCTCACTCACCTCTCCACTCCAGGCTTCCTGAGCTCCTCGCGGCCGCCGACGCGGATTAAACGGCTGCACGTGCGGACGCCTGGACGCAGACTGCGTCAAGTGCGTGGGTCGACAACAAATAGCACCAGGCGACGGGGCTACCAGCCAATCAGCGCCCGCGCCGCGCGGGTTCCCGCCCCCACCGAGGGGCCCTGCACGTTCTCTGCCTTTGATGAGGCCGAGGCAGGGCTCTGCGGCCTGGTAGGCCTGGAGATGCAGGCTGTCCTAGGGCGTGTACCCCGCTGCATCCTTCCCGACTCCATCCGCTCCATTTTTATCATAAAGAAAAAAAAAACAAAAAACTAAAAATTGTATCTCCTTGCCCTTTAGGTCTCCTCTTCCTGGCTTGGCCCTCCTGATTCTAAATGTCTGACGTACTCTCTATATTTGACAAATATACGTCCCACTCCTCTACTAAAACCGAGTGGAAGCAATGCTTTTCTTTGTCCTCCCCATTAAAAAAAAAAAGGCGCGAATGAGATTGCGTCTAGAGTTGTAAAGAAAGGCGGTCTGTAGGAAGAAAACAGCCCCTCAGGCAGAAAAGAGGAAGAAATGGCTTGTTTGTCAAAGTCTAGATTTGTGGTTCACCTGTTCACATCCATGAATGCACTTGCCAGGGGCACTTAGTATTTAAAGCGCCCATTAACTACATATTCTAATTCTGTCCATTCCTAACCTCTTTAAAAGGAAAATCTTTCCATGCTTTTCCCAATCCTCCCAGAGAGCCTAACAATGAAATGTATGTAAAACACAGTTGCGGGGGGGGGGGGGGGGGGGGAGGTGGCGGGTGTGTGTGTTTTTTATCATTTTTCTTTCTCTGAAGCTTTGAAGAAATTTCTAGATACCTGTCAGGTACAATACAAGATGGTAGATGTAAAAGAGAGGCACTCCAGCTTGAGCTGGCTTTAAAGTTTTCTAGAAACACGTTTGTGTGAGCACCAAACACGTTAGAACTATGCAGGATCCCAAAAGGGAAGTACAAGGGGTACAGCATCTTCCAGAAATCATGTCAGCAAAACATGATAAAGAGTTTGATGGGCAGGCTGTCCTTACAAGCAAGGCTCTAAAAGATAAAATTTCTAGCCATGTGTGGTAATACGTGGTTAGAATTCCACTGCATGAGAGAGTAAGTTAGGGATTCCTCTAGGCCAAGAGTTATCTGGGCTATGTAGTGAGTTCTAGGTCATCCTGGGCTACGGAGTGTAATGTTTACTAGACTGTGGTATACACCACTAACAAATCATTAGGCAATTCATGGATACTTTTCATTTTGACAGTCATTTTTATGCTTAAACTTACTATTTGTTATGTATTTAAAACTATATCTAGCTTTTGGAGATGTAAATGCCTAGAATGAGGCTAAATTAATGTATCCTTTTTAAAACTTCACTCAGCTGAGGAAAAACTTAGCTATATAATAATGTGGGGGAATAGTAAAGCAACATGAAGGTGATATTCAGGTAACTGGAATGTGGGAAACACTGGCACAGATGAAGACTCAGGATCTGAGGGCTGCTCTCTAGCAGAATGTTCTCCACTGTAAAGACATTTCATCAACACCAGTTCCCATCCTGTGCTTACTTGGCAGCTTCCGGATTCCTGATTTTGCTCACCTGTATTTCACATGAACGAGACTTATTGGCACTACCTGTTCCCAGTAATGAATCAATACAGTGGTATTCTAGCTAAGAAATGAGTCTTGTTTGAGTTGTGTTCCTGAGGGCTCCTATGTGTAATGACCCAGGCCCTCCCCGGTGATGTTAGTAACCCTAGTACTGTTACAAGTGTGCAATGAAAACTTTGAAGGAAAAAGAAAAGCCACATTCTAGATCAGGACCTCCTGGGCAACTTTCCTCACACTAACAGCCATTTCTGGCCCTTTACCACAAAATGGAGGTTCATCACTGAACTGTGGAATCTGGTGAATAGGTTCTAGGTGACACAGAACACCAGGGTGTCGGCCTTTCTGTTCCTACTGGATACCACTTGCCTCAAAGAACAAAGAAAACCGGCGTCCTCTGTGTCCAAAGTAGCAATGGAAAGGGGATTTGTGAATATCACCACTATATGTAATCCTGTACTTTTTTGTTTTTAAGTATTTCATCTTAAAGCAGATCCTGTCTGTGAGCCTGGACCAGAAATGAATCATTTTGCTGACCCTCTAAGATTGAAGGGTTGCCATTGCTAGGTTCAGTAGCGCATTCCTGTAACCATTACTTGGAAGAATCAGGAACTCAGCTGCAGGACTAGTTCAAGGCCAAACTCTGCAACCTAACAGTCAGCTTCAAAAGCCACAACTAAATACTAAAAAAGCAAAGGCCAGTGAGATGTAATCTGACAACCTGTGGACTTGAGGTTGATCCCTGGGACCCACAGAGGGAAAGGAGAGAACTGACTTCCACAAGCTGTCCTCTGAGCTGTGCCATGGCCCGAACACACACACACACACACACACACACACACACACACACACACACACACCAGCCCCCATTCTCACACACCCTCCCACATAATAAACAAATGCAATAACAAAATTTTCAAATAAGACAAAGACTAAAAGATTGAAGCTTTTGATCAGAGAGGACATCACCAGCATTTGGCTGAAAATGTAGCATTAAAAGAAAATTGGGGGGAAGAACAATAAGTCCCTAAAGTGTATACCATAACATTTTCCCAAATAAAGGAGAAATTAAGAATTAAGCAATGAAAAAAAATTAAGCAATTAGGAACCCTGGCAAACACTATCTTAAGCACATGACCAAAGTCCACAACACTCTTCTTGTTACCCTTTACTATAAAACAAACTACTGCAGAACATGTTGGCTTACAAAAATGCTCTCAGGGTTGTGTCGATTGAGAGGGCCCAGCATACCAACTCATCCGATTACGTTAAAATGCTGATCAGAACCTGGATCATTTTACACTTTAATATCAACTTCTTCCTTTTTGGCGTTGCCAGAGTTTGAACCTAGATAATTAAGCATGCCAGGCAAACTCTCTACCACTGAGCTATACCCCCAGCCCCCAATATCAATTTGTTTAAACATCCAAGGTTTTTTTTTAGCACTAGTATCTGAGGGCTGGGATAGCCAGAACATATCTCACTACAGGTGGCTGCCCTGAGCTTTCAAGGTTTTGGGGCAATCTGTGAGACTCTATAAGGCTACTGCTCACCTCCAAAGCCAGCATTTCAGCTGGACAGATACGTCATGGACATCACTCCAAGAGTCCAGGAGTGTCTTAAGATCCAGCATAAGAAGTTACACAATCATATTCATGATACTTAATTGATTGGTATGAGAAAGTCACAAGGCTGCTCCAGACTCATGGAGATGGGAGCACACAATGTCGTGAAAACTGGAGATACAGTCCTCTGGAAAACCTGGAACCTGACTGGGGTGTGGCTGCACAAATCTCAGGTTCCTTTCAGATCCCCAGTAACCTGACTGTTTGCCCTTTTAATGTTGTCTCAAAGTTATCATGAGTGTATTTCATCCTCTTCATTGTTATTCTTCTGTTATTTTCAAATAGCCTGCCTTGGAGTTCACCCATTTTCTCTTCTTTTGGTTTACTCTGTCATCAAGGCTTTCTTAATGCATTTTCATTTTGTTTAGTGCAACTTTAGGATCACAGATTTCAATTTTTTAAAAATTGCCTCCACATCTCTCTCAATGTTACCTATTAAAGTATTGCATGATCTCTCTATTTTCTATTGCAATTCAGTAGGTTTCCTTAAACTTGATTCACTGGTTTGTTTGCTTTTAATTATCTGTGGCAATTTGGATGAGAAATGTTCCCCAGAGACCCAGCTATTTGAACACTTGGAGCCTAGTTGGTTGTGCTGTTTAGGGAGGTTTATGGAATGCAGCCTTACTGGAGGAAGTACGTTAGTCGGGGGTGGACTTTGAGAATGCATAGCTTCACCTGACTCCCAGTTCACACTTTCTGTTTCATGCTTTCCGTTGAGGATGTGAGTTCTCAGCCTCCTGCTCCAGCCATTACACCTGCTGCTTGCCACCATGCTTCTTTACCATGATGGACTCTTATCACTCTGAAACCATAAGCCAAACTAAACTCCTTCTTCCATAAATCAGCTTTGGGGTCATGGTGTTTTATCGCAGCAACAGAAAAGTATTAATACATTTCTCTGATGTTTTATTTTACTGATAGATGAGGCCCACAGTTCCTTGAACATCCTTGATATTGATTGATATATGACATAATCTGAGGAAAGGATTGGGTATTTATCCCAGTCTTCACAATTTGGCCGTTTTGTTTGATTTCAGAAATTCAAGCCAGCATGCTTATTTTTTCAGCCTATAGTTCTATCACTAGATGGCACCAAAGTTCAAGTTGCCTTTTGCAGTACTAGAAAGCAATTCAAGTTTGGGGTTCGCCTAACCTCTCAGCTGGTGAATTTTTTAAGACTCAGTTAGGGAGCTCTTATAAAAGTAGCTTATCCACATAAATCTCTTCCTGGGGCTTGCATAGGCCTACAATGCATCTTCCAAGGCCATCAGCCTGTGGTCATGAACTGTAGAATTCTGTGAAGCTCTAGAGAGAATCACCAGAGGGACAAGCCCTGGGTTGGTATTCCACTACTGTGCTACCAGGCACAGTACTCCAGAACTGTAGCTATAAATGCCACCATGCTGAGCCCACAATACACCAGGACCAACAGAGCACTGAGGAGAGAGAGAGAGACCAAGTCCTATACTCAATGGGCTGCCGAATGCTCTTGGGAACTCAGCCCTGACTGGAGCAGGAACTTGCTAGACTGGGACAGCAAGTCTTCCCTGGCACTGGAACTCTTCAGAAACTCTGCCTCCATGTAGGACTCGAGATGGGGACTGTTGGGTTCTGCTTGTGCAGTGTTGAGTTTCAGAAGCCCAGCATTAAGTCCTAAGACAAAATCTGTGTTTTTACCCCACCCCACCCTGATGAGTAGAGTCTGAGTACATGTGGTGATACCCAAGCTTTGGACGGTGTTGACGAGAGCAGTCCTTTGGCCATCCAAGATGACATTAACCCATGCCATATCTAGATTTCACAGGTATGGTGTACTACATAGATTCGGCGTATATCCAGGACCATGCCAGACCTGACAGTAAGGCAAGTCTGTGCCAGGAGTCAAGGTCTTGAGCTCCATCTGTGAATACTGGCCCGGGATAGTTGTGCAGCTGAAGGTTGGGAATCGGTGGTGGCAACAGTCCCTTAGGGCAGTGGTTCTCAACCTTTCTAATGCTGTGACCCTTTAATACAGCTCTTTACGTTGTGGTGCTCCCAACCATGAAAATATTCTCATTGCTACTTCATAATTATAATTTTGCCATACATCATTATGAACCTGGACTTTGTTTAAAATATGGTTTTAGGGGATTAAATTCAAGTCTCTGCACTTGAAACAGTATGAACCTATCAGTGATCTCAGTGCTGGTGGAACCCTGGGCATCCTGTGATCCAGGCCTGAACCTGAAGATGCTGCTGCTGGACCTGTGATAGTCAGATGGCCAAGACTGCGGTTAGGAGTCTTCCCTCACAACCTGGGCTTGTAGAATAGAAAACAGGACTCAGCCTATTGGGTAACATGAAAGCAAGCACTCTGCCTTGGAGCTTAGTGCCAGCCTTAATAGTCCCTAAGGCAGGGGTTCTCAATCTGTGGGTTTCAAATGACCGTTTCACAAGGGTCACCTAAGACCACTGGAAAACACAGATGCTTACATGACAATTCATAACAGTAGTGAAATTACAAAAATACTAAGATGTGGTTATAGATGAGATGAGACTTGGTTCTGTACTGATGTTTTTTGGAAGAGAAACACAGAGGTTTACCATACGTCCTACTTCTGTATATAGCTAAAACTTTCTACTACAACAGATGAAAAACTAAGTGTGGTGATTCATGCTGTACCAACATTCATTCAGAAGGAGAACCAAGAGGACCGTGCCATCCTGGGTCACAGAGCAAGTTCTGGGTCAATGTGGGATACAAAGTGAGACCTTTGTAGTTGTTGTGAATTGTGAAGGAACATCGGAGGAAGAAAGACACTAAAGGATGTAACAAGCTCAGCAGCAGGGTGGATCAGCCTCTGATGGACTGACTGCCTAGCAGTTTCGCAAGAGCACTTTTATTGATTGTTACAGAACAAAAGGCCTTTTAGCAAGTCAATCCCTGCAAACCAAAGTCTCTTCTCTGATCTAGAAGTTGTCCTTATCTAAGCAAACACAGTCATTCTAAGAATTCAGGTTTGCCAGGAATGTCTTATGACTGAGGTCATGCTAAGGTTCTGAAATTTCCCAAGAAAGAGCAACCTCATAACTCTCAGGTGACAATCACTGATTATCTGCCAGAGATTACCTCAAGGTCTAAGTGGCTAGCACTCCAGAGTAAACCTTACCTAAAAGACAGATAAATAAATAAAAACCAAACAGTCCTGTAAAAATGTACTGCCCTCCCTCACTTTTCCTGGCTGTTCTTGTCTGCCTCTATGACCAAATCATTATCAAACTTTTCTTTAGATGTCTCCTTCTCGTCCTAGTCATTAAATATTAGTGAGTGTGCTGGTATATGTGGTGTGTAGGGCCTCTTCTTTATTAGTGATTGATGGGGTAGGGCCAGTCCTGGGCTGGTAGTCCTGGGATCTATAAGAAAGTAGGTTGAGCAAGTTGGTAAGCAGCACCTCTGCATAAGCTCCTGCCTCCAGATTCCTGTTCTCACTTCTGTAGATGATGAACACAGATATGGAAGTGAAAACCAAATAGATCCTTTTCTTCCCAACTTGATTTTTGATCATAGTGTTTTGTCACAGTACTAGACTAAGACTATTGCAATTCACGTGTGTCCATTGAAAGAAAGCTCACAGACCCTTGAGAACAAATTTAGCCTTTTGAGGCTACAGGGGTCCTCAGCCTCTATAAACTGAAGCACCTTCACTTTGCCCAGGGCATTTTTATTTTTCCATACTTACAATTATGCTAGTTGATCTTCATATGTTCAAACCATCTGAATGAAGCTTCCAAAAATCCAGTGCCAAGCACAAAGTCTTGATGGAGGGGTGTACAGTGGTTTTCAGGGGTTCCCTCCCAGCTGAGTTTTGCATAGGTTTTGTATTCTTGTGAAACTCTGAGACAATGTCCTGTCAGAGATTCACATAGGGCAATAAAAGGTATCTGTACAATAAAGGATGGATTTGGGCTAGGTGCTAACACCAGGGCTAGGCCAGCAGGGGTGGGGGGTAGTGTTAGCGCTAGTTTCTAACTCTTTGGTGCCAGACCAGGAGGAATTCTGCTACACTAAGACAGTGTGTCTTAGAATTTGTTCATGCTGGGCAGTGGTGGCACATGCCTGTCATCACAGTACTCAGGAGACAGAAGCAGGCGGATCTCTGTGGGTTTGAGGCCATCCTAGTCTACAAAGAGAGTTCCAGGGCAGCCAGGGCTGTTACTCAGAGAAAACCTGTCTCAAAAAAAAATTGTTTTCAGTGGCTGGCCTACTTTTATCCTTTTATCCTGAGTAAATTTAAATCCTATTCTATAGTAAATGAATGTAATAATTAAGAGTTTCTCAGTGGGAAACATGGCAAAATTCTAGTCTGTTTATTTCTTGCTTGGACTTAGACCTTACTTCTGTAGTTATGGCTACGTGTTCAAACACTTTGGACAGGTCCTGCTCTGGAAGCCAAGATGAGGCCCATGAAGCCAAGGGAAAACTTTGGGCTGAGCCTTTAAGAATCCACTAGGCAGAACACTCAGTTACAATTTCTTCAGAGTAAGGTCTCTGTTGGTCCCTTTGGTGGTGTTAGTGAGCTGTACCAAGAGGATGGGCTGCTATCTTCAAGATCATCCCCACCTGAAAAGTGGGACATGACCAGATGCTTTCTTTTCTTTTCTTTCTATCCTTCCTTCCTTCCTTCCTTTTTTCTTTTCTTTTCTTTGTGGGTTTTTGAAAATAAGGTTTCTCTGTGCAGCCCTGGCCATCCTGGAACTATCTCTGTAAACCAAGCTGGCCTCAAACTCAGAGGTCTGCCTATCTCTGCCTCTGGAGTACTGGGATTAAAGGTGTGTGCCAATACTGCCTGGTATGACCAGAGCTTTCTTACCAATTGCAGCAATTTTGTTGTTATAAATACTTTTTTCTGGCCGTTGTAAGGTGTTTATTTACTTTTCAACCTTGCCTAAAATTGTTTTCTCATATTGGAATTCGGAGAAAGGAGAAAATGTTCCTGTCAGAGAGGCTCACAAATGCATTGCTCATTTGAAAGTACAGCCAAAGAGTACCTGGTAAGCCTTTAGGAACATGAACACTATAATGAAATAGCTTGTATCCCCCTTAAAGGCAACATTCACTAAGTCACCTACTTGTAATTGTCAAGCCCCCAGCATCAGAATGGGTATTTAGGGGCGTTTGAGAGCGGAGTTTGTGTCCCAGATTTTCGCCACTTTAAAGTTTTGGTCTTGCTACGTCACTTAACTTTTCTAGTACTGTTTCTCTGTAAAATAAATTGGGCAGTTGCAAAAGACATAAAAAAGAGATAAATGTAAAATTCTTGGAATTCATTACTATTTGATAAATTTAAGTCTTGGAGTCTTGATCACATTGCAGTACATTGCTTTCTAACGCTACCTTTTTTTACAGAGCCCTGGCTTGGGGCACGCCATGTGGATTTTAGGGACTCAGCATAAGTTTGACTTCCTTAGCAAAATACTTTACGCAGACTGTAGTGTTTATTTGCGTCGGTTTGGGGAAAACTGGGAAGCAAGGAGTCAATATTCTCCAAAAGCTTCTTTGAGTCTACAATCTAGCCACGCCCTCCCCGCTACCCAACCCCACCCTGGCTTCCCTCAGAATCCACAGCGCCCAAGCGCGTGACCTCAGAACATAACAAGAGGCTGGAGAGCCTGAGAAGAAAGTCACCAGGTACGTCAGTCACATCGTCTTTTCCTCACGTGGCCTGTAATGCTGTAAATCTCCTCAGGAGATCGCTTCTACTGTCTTCCTAGGTTCTTCAGGAGAAGAGGACGCAGCCTAACAGAGAGGCGCGCACCTGCTCAGCGACCCCGCCTCCGAAGCAAGAGGGCGGGGTTGTGCTGGAGGCTCGCTTGCTGCTGCAGAGCCCTCTGGGAGTTGTAGTTCTGGATAGCGGCGCTTTGACAGAGGCGGCGGGCTGTGTGCGCCTAGGACTCCAACCCCCGCCAGCCCCCGCGGCTTAAGTCGTTGCCTCTTCCTGTTTAGGGGACAAGTCGCCGGACGGCCGACAGCTGAGAGGTCTGCGAAGGGATCTTCGCCTCCCGATCGGGTTTTCCAAGGTAGAGGGATTGGCCTGCTGAGGTACGGCACAGTTCTCTCTCCTGACAAACTCTCCCTGGGACAGCCTGAGAGGGAACCCAGGCGAGGCGGGAAGGGTTGAGCTTGCGGTCAACCGGCTGTCCCTACGGAGGGGTCTTTGGGATGCGGGGAGAGCCAAGCCCTGGGTCAGAGTGGCTGTCCCAGAGAGGCTCGTGTCCCTCGAGTGGGTCGAGTGCGGGGAGTCCGCGGGGCTGAGGAAGTCTGGGTCTGCCCTAGTCTCTAGAAAAAGGCAGGGAGGGTGACAGCAGATCAGCACCCGAAGCCGGGATGAGAGGACTGTTGGGATAAGAACAGAAGTGTCCTGTGAGAAAGAGCTAGAGAGAGAGGAATCGAGAGCGGAAGCCTCCTGGTGTCTCGGAATACAGCCACTGGTGTTCCTACCGCACTGGTGGTATGGGTATTGCTCACTTGTGTTTGTACACGTTCTGGAGATCCATCCCAGGGCTTGGTAGGTGCAGTGAGATCACTGTTCTGCCAAGCCATTTCCCCAGCCCGTGAACGAGTGCCCTGATAGTGGATGCATGGCATGGTGTGTTGGCTGTCTTGCAATACTGGAGCTGTGGGGCAGCTAGGCAAATGCCTACTCCTCGCCTTACAAATCAGGAAACAGATCCACCGAGTTAGAAACTCCGCTTATCGTCAATCAGTTATTAGCCAGCTTGTCCAAAACCTAACTGTGGTGATCCTTTGGCAGCGCCGTATGTATTGCTAAGTAGATCCGAGTGCCTTTTTCCTTTTCGGTGCCTTCAGATATGACAAAGAACTGGCATGCAGAGTAGTAGGCAAAACGATTTTGTTTGTTCATTATTTATTTTGGGTTTTGTTGTTTGTTTTCAACAAAACTTTTCAGTAAGTCATATGACCCTTGTGAATTAAATTTATATGCCTTAGAAACAACTACTGCCAGATAGACTTGGGGTACACCTGTAATCCCCGGACTCAGGAGAGTGAGGCAGGTGGAGGGATGGTCTCCGGTTAGGTACATAAATAGGCTTCCTCAACCCCGAAAGCCAGAGGTGGAGAGATGGCTGGTCCCTAAAGTGCTGATCTTGTGAGCATGAAGACCTGAGTTCTATCTCCAACACCTTTGTAAAACACCAAAACCAGGCACTCTGCCGCAGTAGAGTTCCCAACACTGGGAAGGTAGGAACAGCAGGATCCCCAGGGGCCTTGCTGGCCAACTAGTCTAGTGAGAGACCCTGTCTCAAAAAGTAAGGTAGAGGGAAGATACCTGACTTCAACTGCTGGCCTCCGCATGCGTGTGTGCACACACATGAACATGTACATACACATACGCTGCACAGACAAGAACAGTCAGCGACTTCCACCTTAACAAAGATGTCACATAATCTAATGCTAAGGAAATAAATTTACCTTGCATTCCCAGTTTTGCCTGCCAAAGCATTGAGAACAATCAGCTTTAAATTTCCTCTCAAAATCGTCAGTAGTGTGTACATATTGTACACATAAAAATATCCTATTGTGGCTTTATAATACCCTAAGTATTCAACAAGGGTAAACTTGGGAAGACACTACTGCCAACTAATCCCTTGAACTTCAGTACATGGCTAGTAGTTTCTCTTTATCCAGAACTTACGAGGAGCTAGTGTTGCTGGTGTGGAAGGAGAGGTTCTTTGGTGCCATAATGTTGCTTTGGGGATCTTTAAAATGCACTGTGTCCAGCACTGCCAGGTTTTAACATCCTTCGAAGAACTACTTCATCAGAATAGAAAAATGTTCTACCAGGGACCTCAGAACTGTAGACTTATGGCTACTAGCTAAAATTATTCATAAGGAAGGAATTTAGGTGAGTGTGTTAGTAGACTCTATAGGAGATTTATAGAGAAAACAGGTGGGCATACAGTAACAGCTTCTACGAGGCCTTTGTAAAATGATGTGATTCCCTTGCTTTATGCTATAGAGGTGGATGAACTCTGACCAAATTTTCCTTGCTAATGACTATATTCTCTCTTATAAAATGTTACTAGAGTCTAGCCATGCACTCCCATTTCCATTTTCTCTATCACACTAAGAGGCGGGGTTGAGTAATTGCAGACATGCAATGGCTGAATAAGCTTAAACAATTTCTTTCTGCCCCTTTTCAGAAAAAAAGAAAGTCACTCTATGGCCTAGTAAACTGAACGTAGAATATCTGAAATTTTATAACATATATCCATGTATTAGATAATAACTAATATCAACCTCTGAGAATGAACATACACTCCTTGAATGCTTATGTCCAAAGTAATATTTATCTTAACCACAACCCAGTCTTTCCGCAAATTGAGGTCAGCATCTTAGCACAGATACTACAGATTTGCTTATGGATAGTTATAAGGAGGGTGTTAGAACGTCTAGGTCCTGCAGATTGGAAGCAGAGAACACTGAAGGTAAGCAGTTCCAGTCTCTTGTCCATGATGCTACCACCAAGCACAGCAAGGCCAGCTCCTGCTGCCTGAGGTTGGAGTCAGCTTGAATTATAGTCACACATTAATCAGCCATAGTCTCCTTTCTAGTAACTCTGTGACGTTTACCATACTAAGTCACATATGCAGGTCATAGATTAACTTAAAGCCCCATCCCCTTAAGACGCCGGTAGGAGCAGGAATTTAGTAGCCAGGGCTTTATTAAAAGCCAGTCTTACAATTTAGTTTGTTGCAATTAAATGCAAGAAGAGGTAAAAGGGCAACAGTGCCTTGGGTGTGTTCTCAGGGTGGTGGTGGGAGGGGTCTTGGTGGGAGCCAGGTGGAGCCTGCCAAGACCAACTCCATTGTTTTTTTCCAGACCCTGTCCCTCCTCTTATCTGGTCAGCTTGGCTATCTCATACCCAGCTGCAAGCCCTTTCATTTCTTATCTCTAGTGTTCCCAACCTCTGCCATTTTAATCCTGACATTCATTTTAACTCATTTGTTTTTACCTCAATATCACACAAATTAGGTAAGCTGTCGCTTTCCTTTCAGGACTCATCTTGGTCTTTTCATGTCATTCTCACAAAACACCTGGCATGAGTGATTTATAAGCAGCAGATTTAGAGCTGACTTTTCTGAAGACTCGGGAGTCTGAGGTCAGGGTACAGTTAGTTTGAGTGTTTGGTAAGGGCCTGAGCTCTGCTTTCAGGTGGCTCCTTCTCACTATGTTCCCACATAGTAAAAGAGACAGAAAGGCAAAGTAGGACTTCCGGCTCAACCCCTTCGGCCCTTTTATAAGGTACTAATCATATCTCCTAAAAGCTCTCAGTACTGTAACCCTGAGTCATCTCTCCAGCCTTGGTAATTACTTCCCACATAAACCTTGGAGGTAAAAATGGCAGTACCCCATACTAAAACTAGTTTTAAACAACCAGGAACTCTTATTGACTTAGCTTTGGGTTAAGAGTCTTGACTTTGGCCGGGCATGGTGGTGCACACCTTTGATCCCAACACTCGGAAGGCAGAGGCAGGTGGATCTCAGTGAGTTTGAGGCCAGCCTGGTCTACAAATTTGAGTTCCAGGACATCTATGGCTGTTACACAGAGATACCCTGTCTAGAAACGCCCCCCACGCCCAAGAGAGAGTTTTGAATTTTGAATTTAGAGTTTGTTTTAAAGCCCAGAGATTAAGATACTAGAACTAGATGTATATCTACATCACCTTGCCAATTTAATGCCCACCAATTCTATCATTGTTAAGCCTGCAGCAAAGAGTTACTGTATGAGTGGTTAGCATTTTTGTCATCAATAGGCTGCTCTGTGTTCTAACTCACAGTTAAGAACACTTACTCCCTTTTCAACCTACTTCATCAAATAGAGTATTATAGCTTTGCTCGTTGTTAAAAACCATTAAATTGCTTATGGAGCAGTGTTTCAGGGGAAGTTGAAGTTCAAACTAATTGATTAAGACAACTGGAAACCACCAAGTTCTATACTTATTTTTCTAAACGTTATTAAATATTTGATAAAAGGCAATAAGAACTTTGGACTTCTTGTTTATGAATTTCTTTTTTTATTTAAATCAACTTTTGGGCTTCTTTGTGGTGAATCGCCAGTTTTACTATGCCACAACATTGCGGCATTGCTTGAAATAAATATTCATATGTGGATCAGCTAGAACCTCTCAGTTCCTGAGTGGCCGTCATGACTTCCTTAGTGTCAGCCACTTCTTGGTAAGGCTGACCGATGGAAAAGAATCTTTCTCAAGATTCCATCTCCCCACCTTAGTAGTGTTCAGTCCCTAGTTAGAATATCTCCAGGAATGACAAGGACCCACTCTTTTTGAACTCGGGCACAGTCTTAGTTTAGTTTATGAATCAGTGCTGCAGAGTTGGCTTACAGCTAGGAAAGGATAGCCACCTACCTCTTCCACTTTTAAGCAGGTTTGGTGTTACTCTCATTTGGCTGTTGTCCTTTCTCCTGCTGTAATGATCCTGGAAGAACTGGTGGTGACTAGGGAATAGCCTTGAGACCAAGCAGGAGGGGCGGGGGAGCTTGCATCAGGAAAGATTTGTCTAAACTAGTTACCTTAAAGAAAATAAACCCCTTGTGTTTAATATCTAATGATGGACACATAAAAAGGTAATTTCGTCATCTTAGTCCTATCTATGGTTTAAGGTGAAATCTGTTCTGGCTGCTGTTGGTCTCTTATGCACAATCTAGGTGATGAAGACCTGCTTGTTCAGATGGCTCTTGGGTCTTTCGGAGCACTTAAGCTCCTCTTAAGTGTCACAGTGTAGAGGAGATGGCATCGGGCATCACACTGATCTGATCTCAGTCCCTGCTGGGGCTTTATTAACTAAGTGATCTAGGACAAGTTTCTTCTCTGAACTTCATTTTCTTTTTCTATTTTCCCTTATTCCTTCCTTCTCTTCTTTCCCTTTCTTTCCTTCTAATGTGAAAGTAATTGGTTTTTCCCGAAATCCAGCAGTTTAAACAGCATCATACAAAACAGAAGACAGTGGGAAGCATTCATTTAAATATAGCAATAGCTCCATCTCCAATCCCATAGCCACTCCATCCTCACCCCCTCTTTATTCCATCTCCCACCCCTCTACCCCATCTCCCACCTCTCTACCCCATCTCCCACCCCTCTACCCCATCTCCACCCCCCTCTACCCCGTCTCCACCCCCCTCTACTCCATCTCCCATTCCATTTCTACCCCATCTCCCACCCCCCCTCTCTACCCCATCTCCCACCCCTCTACTCCATCTCCCACCCCCTCTACTCCATCTCCCACCCCTCTACTCCATCTCCCACCCCTCTACTCCATCTCCCACCCCTCTACTCCATCTCCCATTCCATTTCTACCCCATCTCCCACCCCCCCTCTCTACCCCATCTCCCACCCCTCTACTCCATCTCCCACCCCTCTACTCCATCTCTTTGGTACATAAGATCATAGAGTGATCCATGAGGTGCGCTGGATGGGAATCGCAGGCTGATAGGAAAAACTATAGGTCGTAACAGTTGTATAAGGGAAATTAAGGCATTCTGTAAATGAAGTTTATATGCCTGTTTGTGAAATTCCCTGAAAAAGTACAGGTTTACACCTGGAAAGGAGTAAGGCCATATTCAAGTATACTTTGGCCTTAAGCATGGTTCATTGCTATTCTCATTTGAAATATCTCTATTAAAATAATATTATCTTTATGTAGGCAATCCCTATGGTAAATTTTGTTCATTTTGCTGCAAGCTTTGACTTTTAGCAGGTGAGTTTAACTGGACTCCGGGATTCCTTCACTTCTCACATCTTCTTAACCTTTTGTCTGTCTTGCCTTAGAATCTAAGGGTTTTTTGGTGGTGGTGGTGGTGGTGGTGGTGGTGGTTGGTTGGTTGGTTTTAAACTTAAGGCCAACAAGTGAACTGACTTATTTTATTACATAAAGGAAGTAGTTGAGCCCAGTTTGATCATGCTGGGTGCAGCTTAGCAAATTTGAGACCAACAGGGCTACAGAGTGAAACACTCCTCAAAATAGATAAATAAATAAATGAAAGATCAAACTTCAATTTTTTGCATTTCAACTCTTTTAGTAAAATTAATGTTATCAGAGATGCTACCATAGTAATGGGATTCCAGTAACAATTACCTTTAAATAATGTGTACTTTACAGCAGTGGTTCTCCAAACAGTGTTTATATTAAAGCACTGGTTCTCCAAACAGTGTTTATATTAAAGCACTGGTTCTCCAAACAGTGTTTATATTAAAGCACTGGCTCTTCAAACACTGTGTACTTCACATTAAAGGACTAGTTCTCCAAACAGTGTGTACTTTACATTAAAGCACTGGTTCTCAACCAGTGAGTTGCGACCTCTCTAGTGATCACATATCAGAGATTTACATTACAATCTGTAAAAGTAACAAAATGATCGTTATGAAGTAGCAATGAAATAATTTTATAGTTGAGGGTTAACACAACAGGAAGAACTATATTACAGGGTCACAGCATTAGGAAGGTTGAGAATGTTCTTTTGCTTCACATTTGAAAGTGTACAGTGTAATGTATGAATCTGTTCAAAGGACCAATTGATAAAGCTTTTTAACCAGGGATAAATCTTGTTTTGTTTTTGCACATTCATGGTTATTGAAGCACTATTCTCAATAGCCAGGCACTAACTTGGATTACATCTTTCACTGATCTCTTGCTCAGCTGGTTTGGAACTAGAGCCCCGGACTAGTATAGACTTGAGCTAAAACTGAAATAATGAACTGCACATTGGCATTGGGTTTGCATGTTACTGGGTTAGCACTTAAGAGATTTAGGGGGTATTCTCTCAGATTTATAAATTGTATTTTTAAATTTATTGATGGTAGGAAATGGGGCTTAATTTTCTATTTTTCTTAGCTCTTCTTTACATTGTAGGTTCTCAGGAAGCACTTGTTGAATGACTGACTGTGTTTGGGGTTTACGTAAACATGGTTTAAGTAAAAGTAAGATGCTGCAGTCAGTTCCCCAAGTGCTGCAGTGGGCAGCAGGTCATGAGACCATTCTGCAGGTCTCCACTGCGGGGGGGGGGGGTAGGCAGTGGGCAGCGGGTCCTGAGAGCAGCCAGTCCCAGACAGGGACGGTGTAGTTCCCCAAGTGCCTTGAGGGACAGTGAGTCCCACGAGAAGAGACAGACTGATAGGCACGTCACGAGACAATGCCACAGGTCTCCAAAGATGGCTGGTCCCAGGCAGGGAGCCACTGGGCAGGCAAGAGACAAGAGACATGGATAGGCACGCCACACAGAGTGAGGTTGGATGTTTATTTAGTGAGTTATGGAGGAGAAAGGGGAGTAGCATGTGGAAGTGAAATATTTATTTTGGAATGGTATTATTTTTGCTCCTCTCTTTTTCCTCTTTTTGTGGGGATGGGGATCAAGCCCAGGGCCTCTCACATCCTGGTCAAGCACTCTGCTGCTGAGCCACTCTTGGCTTTCCCTTCCAGTCTCTGAGATGTTTCTCTGGCAAAATACTGTTTAATGTATTTCTCTAGCATGTGTTTGTCTTTAGTAGTATTAACGAGGATTTGGCTGACTTACATGTTGGACAGAAAAGCAGAACCAAAGAGGGAAGTGAAAGGGGAAAAAACAAACAGAAAAAAATGCACATATGTGGGGAATAGAACAAGTTACTAGCATCTGTGTCACACAGTCAATGGCATGTTGGTGGCAATTGCCCAAATGTTTATTATTAATGAAACTTTTATTTAAAAGGGAGAAGTTCAAAAGGTGACTTTTTTTAAAAAAGAAAAGAAAAGAAAATATTTTTATTTGTTTATTGAGAGGCATATCAATAAGACTGAACATTTCTCGATACAGAGTTCAAATGTATGCAGCACGATTTTTAGTCCTTATGTAGGTGGATGTTACTGTTACCATATCATGGGAGGGAAATAGTGGCACGGAGGTTAAATGGATAGTGCTAAATCACACAGGTGAATGGGAGATCCTGGATTTCCTTTCAATCCTTCCATAAATATTACAGTTAGAAAATCAGGATACGTTTGGCCAGGGTGTGGCTCAGGGGCAGAGCGCTCATCCACCACCCGTGATATCCTGTACTCACCACTAGAGAGAAAGAGGGGGCAGGGGTGAAAGGTGAGGGAGGGAGCAGGAAAAGAATGAATGAGGAAAGCTGATGGAAGAGTCCATTAAACAAATCAGGAACACAGTACTTGCTTAGTGTCCACAGTAACAGGAAACAGGAGAAGGTGAAAGATAAAGCAAAGACGACTTGACAAAGATCAGGAAAGACGCCCAGCTCCGTGGGGAAGAGTATCAGCTCTGGTTTGAACTACCTCAGCTCTGACATTCCGTGATTGTTCTTGTGCCTTTTATCTTTCGGTGTAGAATGACAATACTAACAGTAACTACAGGGCAAAGAAAAAATATGACAATTATTTTTACAGCTCACAATTTTATTTTATGTAGTTCTTTTCATTTTATAGTGAAATAGTCATACAGAAAACTGCATTAAACACACACACACACACACACACACACGAAGAGAGAGAGAGTGTGTGTGTGTTGTAGAGCAAATATCCCTGTAACTGGAATCAGATTGAAGAAGTTGAACACTGCCATTACAAGATGTCCTGTCTTTCCTGTATAACCTCTTCTTGCTCCTCTAGTGTGTACTCTCGGCATCAGAAGGGATGCTATTTTGCCTAGATAATTTCTTGGTAGGGAGTTGTCTCGTGCGTTGTTAGATGTTTGGCAGTCTCACCAATCTCTGCCCCTTATGTGCAGTACACACATCCTCCCCAAAGTCATTCCAATTAATTAGGTGATGTCAAATCTTTTTTATATTGTTTTGTTCTACATCTCTTTATATGTCCTTTGTGATAGAACAGACGGTAGGACAGGGTAGTAGGAGGGAGCTCCACTCAGCTTTTGTATTTCTTTTTCTATTTTCATTAAATATTGTTTGGGGAACCTGATTGAAGAAAGAGATGTAGCTGAAGTTCTTTAAGATCTTTTCTGAACTGGAAGTTACCTTAGATTCTATATGCTACTCCTATTGAAATACAGACTTCGATTTTAGATCATTTTAGTTGTACAGGACATGATTTTTCAATGAAAATAGAATAAGCAAAACAAAACATTTGAGCAAATGAGTTATTCTAGAGTATAACATTTGGTTTATGTTATATTTTATATGACACATAATATATATTTTAATGCCTTGAGATTTCGACAATTCTAATAAAAATTTGCATCCAATAGATGAGGAAGACAGTATAGACTCTATTCTTATTCTTCCCAAAGTTCTGTTTTCAACCATTTCTGTTAAACATGGGTACCCAGGGATGAGAGTAAAATACATTTTAAGCATTTTAAAGTAAAATTTCATATATACCAGTAATAATAAAAAGAAAACAGTTGTAACTTTTTAAGAATTGGTAATGGTCTGATTCTGGATATCTTTGAATAATGGATTAGATGCTGAGAATAAGAAAAAGCAGTCACTGATGATTCCAAGAATTTTGACCAGAGCGATTAGAAGGACAAGATCCTACTAGTTGAAGTTAGGAAAGCAGTGTATATATGGGTTTTTGATTTTTTTCTATTTCTTTTTTTTTTATTGAGAAAAGGAAGAAAAAAAAACAAGTTTCCACCTCCTCCCAGCCTCCCATTTCCCTCCCCCTCCTCCCACTCTTCTCCCCTTCCTCCCACTCCTCTCGCCCTCCCTCTCCAGTCCAAAGAGCAGTCAGGGTTCCCTGCCCTGTGGTAAGTCCTAGGTCCTCCCCTCTCTGTCCATATCTAAGAAGGTGAACATCCAAACTGGCTAGGCTCCCACAAAGCCAGCACATTGCGTAGGATCAAAACCCCGTGCCATTGTCCTTGGCTTCTCATCAGCCCTCATTGTTCGCCATGTTCAGAGAGTTTTTGAGGAAGAAAATCAAGTTTGGAACATGCTAAATTTGAGTTATGGTTATATCCGGGTAACGGTGAGTAGCCAGTTGGATGTACAAGTGTGAGTTCAGGAGGGATGGTTGGTTATTAGTATTCCTGTAGAAGCTGTCGTGCTTAAACCTACCGAGCTTTCTAGAGCTGAAGTGTTTTACTTCATACCACCTAATATGATAGCCACTAGCCACGGTGTAGAGAAAGCTTGACTTCCTTGGAAGAGAGTAAAACCCACTTACTTCTTGTACTTGAGCTCAAATTCTGATAAAACAGCTATTTCAATGTTTCTTTTCTTTACTGTCAACTTATCAGACTCAACTCCCTGTTTTTTAAACTTTTCAAATAATTTATAAAGTATTCTTTTCCAGTGTTGGGTCCAAATAACTGAATCTGCCATATTCCTAGAAATGAACTAAAGCTGAAAGCTAAGATATTTCAAGTTACTAATATTTCTGATAATTATGTCAATCATAAATCTCATTTAAGTCATAATAGCTTTATACCTATACTTCCAGGCTTGCTTAAGAGTTGGAGACCAATCTAGGTAACAGAGCACCATCTTCAAAAATGATTCCTTCAGCAGATTCCCACACTTTCCTATGTCTTTTGCATGCAAATATATTAAAAATAGTAAAATGTTTTTAAGATTAAACTGAATTACCTTTTTCTGGTTTATACAGGAGTAACTTCCTCAGTGCCTAGAACCTGCGACAAATGGCAGATGCGGATAGTGACTCTAGGCATCTTATCTCTGAGGTAGATGATGAAGTAAATCCTGGACCTATGAATATCCAGTTTGATTCATCGGACCTGAGATCTAAAAGGTAAGACTTTGATGCATCTGTTTCCTAATTAGAGCTTCTAACAATCAAGACTAATAAATTACAGCCAAAAAGTTGACGAGAACTGATAATGAAATACGCCTTTTCTTTCAGACTTATACTCTGACGT
Source organism: Microtus pennsylvanicus (assembly GCF_037038515.1). Lineage (NCBI taxonomy): Eukaryota > Metazoa > Chordata > Mammalia > Rodentia > Cricetidae > Microtus > Microtus pennsylvanicus. The sequence continues at coordinate 38,942,164 of NC_134584.1, read as the reverse complement.
ATGTGTATATGATGATATGAATACTGTTTCCTCATTTCCATAGTCTTGTGTTTTGGAATTCAGCAGGTCTGTTTTATCAAGTAAGATGCATATGTGTAGTTGACTCAACTATGTGTTGATTACCCACTTCATGCAAAGTGAGCAGATGCTAGAGATAGAAAAGGAATAGTCTTCACCTTCATTGACTTTAAATACCTGCGATAATTTAAAATAATTTTAGATTAAATAGTCTTTCAACTTATAACTGGAAACGTCAAAAGAATCTTCTGGAAAAAAAAATGTAACAGTAAGTGAGCTTGGTCACTGAGTAAAAAGATGCTGCAGTAAGATGCTTGCTGTGCAGGCTGAGGACCTGAGATTGCATCCTAGCCTATCCACACCTTTAAATGCAAGGATGTAGGGGTTAGAGGCAGGAGGATCGCTAGGACTTGCTGGCTGCCAGCCTAATCAAAAACGTGAGTTCCAGATTAATAAAGAGACAAGGGCCCTCTAGCCTCAGTGCATGTGCGTAGTTGCAGGCACATATACCAAAGTGGTTACCTACAAAGTAGGCACAAGTAAGACCAAAAGTGATGGCACACACCTCTCATCCAGCACTCAAGAGGCAGGGGCAGGAGGATTGTGAGATTAGGGCCAGCATGGGCTACCCAGTGATACCTTGTCTGTTTAAAAACAAACAAAAACCCAAGGAACTAGCAAGATGGATAGCAGGAAAAGGCATTTGCCACTAAGCTTGACTGCTTGAGTTCAATCCCCGGGATTCACATGGTAGAGGGAGAGAACTTACCCAGGGCTAGTTGTCCTCTGACCTCCAAATAAGCACAATAGCACTTGAGGGCACACACTCTCTCACTAAATGAATGAATGAATGAATGAATGAATGAATAATAAATGATCAAATGGAAGGTAAAAATAAATAGCCTACCAGTGAGAATATTAGCTAGAAAAAATATAAAACACACTCATAGTAGTTTTAATAGGAATATGCGAAATCTGTGAGAAAAACTAAAATGTTTCTGAAATATGTAAAATAGGATTTTTGAGTATTTCATCAAATCTGAGGTGTTATTATCAATTACATTTAAAATATACAAAGCTTGGCATAGTAGCACATGCCTTTAATCCCAGCACTGGGGAGGCAGAGGCAAACAGATCTCTGTGAGTTCAAGGCCAGCCTGGTCTACAGAGTGAGTTTCAGGACAGCCGTGGCTACACAGTGAGATCCTATCTTGAATAGATTAGATAGACAGATAGACAGACAGATACATACATACATACACGTGCAAACATACATACATACACACATACATACACATGCAAACATCCATACATACACACACACATACATACATACAATGTACATACAAATATACAAAGAGAAGCTGGAGAGAGAACTCAGTGGTTAAGAGTATTGACTATTCATCCAGAGGACATAGATTTGATCTCCAGGACCCACATGGTGGCTCACAACATCTGCAATTCCAGTCCAAGGAGATCTGATGCCCTCTCTGACCTCCTTCAACACTAGGCATTAACACAGTGCACAGACATTCTGGCAGACAAAGCACCCATACACATAAGAAGATCATTTAAAAAAGCTTAACACACCCAAACACAGTGGGTCTCTGTGTAGTATATATGTAAAAAGCTGGACTTGGAATTTTGCTTTATATTTACTGAAAGAACTCTTGGCCATATTTGTTATTTTCTCATTTATTTCTTATATAATTATAAAGTTGATAATATAGACAAAATACATTGGTTAAGATATTACTGAAATTTAGAAAACCTGATTCTTCTGGGTTCCTTTTTGATTCAGAGTAGTCAGACAGGTTTTGTGTCCCATTCCTACCCCACCCCTTGCCAACCCACATGCAGAATTGTCCTTTTCGCCTGGGGACAGTTGGTGGCTGTGATGATGCAGCATTCTCTGATTTTCTCATTTGCTGATGAGGATGCTGGCAGGTTTCCACACTTGCAGTGCCGCGGTCCTCCCAGCAGGGGTCATGGGAGGTCTTCTCACACAGGACTCCCTCTTCCCCGAGAGCCTTCAGTAGTTTGACTGCAATGGCCAGGGGTGACAGACAGCTATTTGTCAGCACGCCCCCAGAACTCACTACCACGCTACCACCGGGCCAGCAGTGATTGAGACACGTTAAAGATTATCTTCTCTTAGAAATGTTGAAGTGTATATGCTAAAAAGATAGATAGCAATAAAATATGACTTTCAAAAGTCATATTCTACTCCAGGTAAAAATAATAAAGATTATGCTTTTTAAATTTTAATCCAGGGGAGAGGCTCTGTTGGTAAAGTGTTTGTCACCCAAACATGAGCAGCTGAATTTGGACCCCCAGCACCCATGTAAAATTCAAGAACTGTGGTGTGTGCCTATAATCACTGCACTGGGAGGCAGAGACAGATGGCGTTGGGTAATCATCAGTGAGCTTGCTTAGCCAAATTGATGAGCTCCAGGGTCAGTGAGAGACCATCTGAGAAAAAAAAAGGGGGGGGGAAGCAGTAGAGGCCTGTTGTTGACCTCTGGCTTTGCATACATGTGTTCACTATTTGTGGTCACATGTACACGCATGCACACACATGAGCATGCACACACACACATACACACAAATGTGCACACGCCCACACAGACATGCATCCACAAGCAAACAAACTTTAATCCACAGATTTAGTGTGATCCTGCTCCCAAATGCCCCAGCCAACTGTGAAGTTGCTGTGTATCAGCTATCCTACGACCACACACGCTGATTCACAGGGTCAAGTGATGTATGTGCAGCGCTGTGTAAGCTGCAGAGACTGAAAGCAACAAAATGTCTTCTCTCCCAGGACTGGAAAACTAAATTATATCATATTCATACAATGGAATATTTTTCATCTAATACAAAGGAGGTGGCTTTATGATATATCCAAATGGAACAACTCGTCAACTTACTTTGTTAAAAGAAAAGAAATGCAGAGCAAAATGTATAGTATGCCACCGTTTATGTAAAAATTAATCACTGGCTTATAGATAACACAGTATGTAGAAATGAAGTCTGGGGGAAGAAGTAGATGAGAAACTGAGCAGCTGAGGTAAGACAGATTGGTAAACAGTGTTAGCAGGAGCCCGAGACCTATTTCATTCCCACTCTCATTCCCTATCGGGGGCAGTCATCTCCAGCCTGGAGATGTGTCTTGATTGTGATGATATTGTTACCGTTTCCAGGTACTTGACATTTCAGCCTTCCCATAGCTAAAGATGGTACTGTGAAGTTTATCACACAAGCAGTTTATCACTGTCATTAGTAGTGGCATTAGAAGAAACAGAAGTTGAGATTGTGAGTCTCACTTGTCTATTCCAATATCAGTGAGTATAAGCACTAATAAATGCTGACTGAATTCTTAGAGCTCTCTTGAAACTTCTAAGTTCTGTGATAAACAGTTGACCACTATGACAATAGGACATAGGTCATTAAAGTGCATCCATGACAATAAGTTGGCAGTTCAGGTGCTTGAAAATTTTATCTCACAGGGTAGATTAAATGGAAATACCTTTTTTTTTTGTCAAAAGAAGGAATCCACTATTTTCAATCCTGGCATGACTGGTAAGCATGTATGAAGGAAGGCAGCCACTTGTAAGAACTTAGCAGTCATTGCTTTTGCTTGTGAATTAATCAACAATTAAATTAAATAGAATCAAATTAATCAAACAAACAGAATCAAATTTTCTGTTTGAGAATGCAGAAACAACTACTTGATGAGGAAAAAATGTGTGCTATGATGTTTCTGATGAGGTATGGATCCTCCCGCTCTCACATGTAAATAAAGCCCAGACACACTGTGTCTTCCCGTGGAAGATCCCACTTCTACAGCTGTTACCAAGCTTCAATCCTTTGAGTCACCTTACTCTGCTGTGTGCCATGTGTATAGTATAATTGATGTCTCCTAACAAGCCTTTTCAAATCAGGGTTCATTTAGTCTTATCTCATAGTTGTAAAATGAGGACTTTAAAATGTCTATACTTCTCTAATTTACATTGCCACATATCCCAGCTAGTTAGCACTCCTGACTGTAGTGCCAAGCAAGAATCACCTTTCCTTTGGAAAACCGTGTGGCTTTGCGATGACGGTGTTATTCTCCTCTCTCCCACTAGGTGGCAATCAAACCTTGTATTAGTTCAGATATAATTTAACTGCTATTTAACTGAAGGATTGCATGCTTGTCATTTTGGTGAACTAGAGTCTAAATCAGGTAGAGGAGGGGTTTTGACATTATAAGATACATGTCATAAGCATTTTGGTCATTTAGGGAACTTTTATAAAAAGGCAAGGCTCCTTTTTCTTTAGCATGCATCCTTCCTATACCTTTTTTTTAAAGCCTGTTTTGGGGTAGAATGAGCAGTACAAATGTAAATGGAAGGGCAGAAAGGTCTAGAAGTCTGTTTGGAATTAGCAGGCTTTTCTCAGACTCCAGGGTACTGATGGAGCTGGTATTCAGGATTGCTTCCTATTTTTCCCACTGCTCTGTGTCTGTGCCCTGGGAAGTTGAACATTCCAGACAGCCTACAAAGTTATGAAATGGTTGATTTAAAAATATTTTCCAGTGCTGGGAATTGAACACAAGGTCTTGTATATGCTTGGCAAACACTCTGCTATGAGTTGGTTTGGTTTTTAGCTGTCCCTTCTCTTTGAATCTTTCTGTTTTCTCTTCCCCTTTTCCCAGAATTCAGGGCTTCCCTGTCGTTCTTTGTAGGTCCAGGGATCCCTAAGGCAGGAGCTCACTCAGGCTTTAACCCCTAGGCAGGCTTTGTGCACGTGCTTTTCTCCTCCACCTTATTTACCAGTACACAACTGTTTATTCTTGTAGGACTCTGTTGTCCACCGGTATTAGAATAGAAAATAATCTGACCTATTGGAGATATAATCTGTTATTTACATGGCTGTTTTCAGTGAATTTTAACTCCGAAAATTCTCAAGATACCAAATCCTAGCCTGAGGGTTCAAGCTTTTGCTAATTGGTAGCATCAGTAGTGCTCTGATTAGGGCCTCGGGTAGGAGTGGCTCATTCAAACACAGAGCATCCTCATGCCCTTCGAGCACGTAAGGTACATCGTGGTGCCTTGCTTTTTAGAGTATCTACCAGTCTGTGTGTTTGTGGACCAGCCTCTTGACTTCACCTGCCACTAATGCCATCATTATAGATCAGTCTATGTTGATAGATGGATATTTGTGGCCCTAGGAGAGAGGAAGACAAAAGCAGTTTCCTAAGGCAAAGTAAAAAGTTTAGATGTTGGCAGTGGCTGGAAGTGAGTACCTGACGTTTGATGATTTTATACTTTGGAATTATTAGGCAACAAAAATGAACAAAATTTAGAGAGTGGTAGACAGTGTTCTTAGCATACCCAAGGTCCTATATTTGATTTTAAACTCCCTAAAAAGAAGGGGGCAGATAAAAAGAGTATTTTTCCAAGGAGGGTTAGTTTGCTGTATTACTATGAATTATATGAAGAGCTTGCCATCAGCCAGTTTTAAATAGATGGAGGGGACCTTGATTATCACTGGTAACGTTGTGCTGTGGTGAGCTAACAAATTGTATTAATACCTTCGTCAAGCCCATCTCTCCTTCCTGTTTTTCCTCTACTTCTTTCCCTTCTACCTTTCTCTCCCATCTTGGCACAGTTACTTCTGTACTTTTCCGCCTTCTCTTGTTACTTCTTTCCCTAAAAGAACTGTAGTTTTTGCCAAATGCTTAAAGAAAGCCATCTTGGTCTTAGTGTCAGATGTACCTTAACTTTATATGTGACTGCTACTTTGTTAGATTATGATTTATTTCTAGTCTCATTGGAATCCTTCTATCCTCTCAAATTCTTGTTTCAATGTCTTCCCCGCTTCTTTCTCTCCTAGATATATTTTTAAAATTATCCCCTTCAGAATATGCCTGCCTGAGTTGTATTTCTTTAGATCTGTCAGTTCTGGTTTTGTTTTTTCCTCCTCTTTCTGGAAAGTCTGTTGTACTTTATTATACTTTCTGCCTCTCTTGTTGACATTACTAAGAGAAACCAGAAGATCACGGGGACTTTGGGGGTTTAATTGATACTCTGCTCAAGTCAAAGATGTTTTTTGAGCAGAAAGGAAATGAAGAGCTGCAGTACAGCCTTTGTCCTATTAACTGCTCAGTATTAACTCGAGGGTAAAGTCAGAAGGGATTTGCTGCAGTGTTCAATAGTCCCACAAAAGCCGCGAACCCGTAGTGATAGCAAGAGATTGCTTTAAACAAATTGAAAACCAAATGCTAATGATACACCTAAAATGGGTCTGGGGACTTGGGTCTAGCTTAGTCAGTGAAGTTCCTGCCTTACGAGCATGAGAAAACCCAAGTTGGATCCCCAGAAACCACACAGTGTGGTTGGTGTGGTGGTGCATACTTGTAATCCCAGCACTGGGAAGGTAGAGACCACTGGGGAGGTAGAGATCTCTGGGGCACGCTGGCCAAGTGAGAGGCCCTGTTTTTAAAAGCAAGGTTGGGCCATTAAGATGGCTCAGCAAGTAAGGTGCTCACTGCCAAGCTGGACAATGGATATGAGCGCCATCCTAGAACCTATGTGGTAGGAGACAGCTGACCCCTGGGAGTTGTAAGTTGTACACACAGACACACACACAGACATGCACACGCTCAAGTATTTGCAAGATCCTCATTTTCTCTTTTGTGTTTCACTTTAGCGTTGTTTATCTTGACACGTTGTCAGTGTGCCCATTTAGGTTCTTTTTCTCTTACCGCGTAGCTGACCTCTTGTTCTTCAACACTGGGGTTTTGTTTCCTAATACCAGTCTCCATTTCTGATGACCATGCTGTGCTGGTCATTTACCACCACTTCCCATGCAGAACAGCTTATGCTCTTTTCTTAAATCCCGACTCACTCATTAAAGGGAAAGGGCATTGGACAGCTGGGTCCTCTACATGTGAAAAAGATCTTTTATTGTCACATGCTTCCATTTTATTTCCCTTTCCTATGTTAAAATAGTACAGAGCTATAAAAGTGAACAGACTTTAGCCACACACAAGAGTGTGGATGATTCTCACACACATAAGAAATAATGTTATCAAAAGAAGCTAGACAGATGCCCCGCGTGGTGGTACAAGCCTGTAATCCCAGGTCTTGGGAGCTAAGAGGCAAGAGGATTGTGAGTTCCAGACCAGCCTAGGCTACAGGAAATCCTGTCTTAAGTCATCAAACGAAGAAAAAACTAGACAGAAAATTATACTATGTCTGATTATTATTCTTATGTAAAGTGCAAAAGGAAGTAACACCAAAATTCCGATGTCCGTGCATGCTTCTCTGACATACAGAACGTCAGCAGCGCTCATTTCCTTCATTCCTTTAGTTGTGCAGTGTTTGCATCGCCCGGAGTCTCGGTGTGCTAGGCAGATGCTGTCCTGCCGATAATTCCCCAGCACACCAGCCGCCATTGCTTCGATAATGCTTACATTATCTGCAACATAATACTTTTCTCATGAGAACAAAATAAAAAATACAACATTCTTATGATTTAGATCCAAACAAGATCCAGAATTAAAATGATAAGGTGGCTCTCTTAAAATGTGCTTCTATAGGGTGGTACACATTTTCTTCCTTCCTCCTCGCCGTTCTCCTCCTGCTTATTTTTTTCTCCTAATTAGGAAAAGTTTGGGAGGAAGATCGTAGGGTTTCTAGTTTCCCTGGAAACGTGAGGAAATACAACCCCATCATACAGAAACAAGCATTGCTAGAACTGTCCTCTGAGCTGCTTCCTCTATGATGCGTTTAGATGAAATCCCAAGTATATACCAGTTCATTTGATCCTTGCTGAGAGTAGCATGGCTTCCGTCAGTTGTTCTCTAGTTCTCTCTCTCTCTCTCTCTCTCTCTCTCTCTCTCTCTCTCTCTCTCTCTCTCTCTCTGTCGTTCCCTTTCTTTCTTTCTTTCTTTCTTTCTCTCTTTCTTCTATTCTCCTCTCTCATCATCATTTTACTTTCTTCTTCCTCACTTCCCCTTCTTTCTCCAATTCTTCCTTTTGCCAGCAAATTTTAAGTTCCTACTGTGTGCTAGATGCCCTGTGCTTCCCTCTAGCAAACACTTTGAGAACATGAAGATAAAACAGCTAAAAGTATTTTTTTAAATATGTGTGTTTTCAAAACTATTTTCCACCAGAAAAACACTGATTAAACCTATTCTGAGCCAACATTCCCAAGAACGCTGTGGAATCATAGCCCTTTGAATGCACACGCTGGTGCCCTTGCATCCCTAAAGTCTGGGATCTTGGGGTGGGAGCCACGCTCTCTCTCCTACGTGTGGCTGTGAGAATTCAATCTGACCGAGGCCCAGGGACGTGTGATTATAAACATCCCCAAAGGGAAGGCCTGTGGAAATGTTCCCTGACGTAAATCTGATAATGGCGTGACCATACGTGCTTAGGGCAAGGGCTAGGTGATTATATTTCCGGCTCTGTGAGTGTACGGCCTCACCTTTGTCATTGCAGGGTGGAAGGTAGCACAGACAGACACTCCATAATTGCAAGAGCCTTGTCGTGTTTTAATCCAGTTTATGGAAACAGGCAATGGACCTAATTTTTTTTTCTCCTAAACTACGAACAGCATCCCCTGATAATTCATTCTGCTGCCGCCCATGAGGGGAAAAAAAAAACCTACTCACCTTAATTTCGTGCCACACCCTTAATTATTTCTAGTAAAAAACATTTTGGGACTGGAGATATAGTTCATTTGTAGAATCCTTGCCTCAAATACCCAGAGTCCTAGTTCAATGCCCAGTACCACACACACACGCGCGCACACACAACACACACACACGCATACGCACGCACACACACATGCACACACACGCGCGCACACACACACATACACACACCACACACGCACGCACGCACACACACGCACACACCACACACACATGCACACACACACACACGCACAGACACACGCACACACACACACCATTCTAATTAATACTGCTCTTTTTATCAATCTCTAGCTGCTCCCTAAAGTTCAAACCGCGGAAGCAAACCTAGAATTTGTTTTTTTTTTTTGTTTTGTTTTTTTTTGAGTCAGGGATTCTCAGTGTAACAGTCCTGGCTGTCCTGGAACTCATTTTGTAGACTAGGCTGGCCTCAAACTCAAAGATCCACCTGCTTCTGCTTCTTAAGTGCTGAGATTGAAGGTGTGTGCCATCACTGCCCAGCTAGAATTTTTTTAAAAGAGATAATTTTTTATTTTATGAGTGTCTTTGGCTACATGTGCGTCTGTATAGCCACATCAATGTCTCGTGCCCATGGAAACCAGAAGAGGTGGTCAGATCCTCTGGAACTAAAGTTACAGATGGTTGTGAGCTGCCATGTGGGTCCTGGGAATTGAACACATGTCCTCTGGAAGAACCTGTGCTCTTAACAGATAAACCACTTCTCCAGCCCCAAACCTAGAATCTTTTAACAAGGTAGTGTACATGTTTTCACAGTTTGTCTCAGCAGTTAAGAGCACTTACTGCTCCTGCAGAGGACCCAAGTTCAGTTCCCAGTACTCACATGGTGGCTCACAGCCATCCATAACTCCAGTTCCAGGGGACCCAGCACTGTCCTGGACCCCACAAGTACCAGACACATGCGTGATGCACATGCGTACATACAGGCAAAACAATAATGGCTTTAAACATATTTTGACTTATAAACCGTAGGGACAGAAACGGGCAAAAATTGATAGGTGAAGTGCCAGGTTTAAAAAAAATTAGCTAAACATATATAGCACAAATTGTCCTTAAGTCCCTGAAGGCTGGTAGATCACATGCCAAGTGTGTGTGAGATGCTGAGTTCTACCTTAGTACTGAAAAAATATTTTTGAAATCACATAAAAAAGAAATCTCTGCCGGGCGGTGGTGGCTCACGCCTTTAATCCTAGTACTTGGGAGGCAGAGGCAGGCGAATCTCTGTCAATTCAGGGCCAGCCTGGTCTACAAGAGCGAGTTCCAGGATAGGCTCCAAAGCTACACAGAGAAACCCTGTCTTAGGGGAAAAAAAGAAAGAAAAGAAAAGAAAAAAATTCACAGTAGAAATTATATCTAAATATCTTAAACTATTATTTAATATGTTTGGATATTAAATTGTTCACAACTTTAGTAATACTAACAGTTGTGTGTGTGCATGAGAACACGTGCCATACTGTGTACGTGGAGGTAGAGGGCAGATGTGGGTGACGCTTCTCTCTTCCCACTGTGATGTAGGTCCTAAGGATTGAACCGGGTTATTAGGGCTTGCATAGCAAGCACTGTACCTGGCTGAGCCATTCCACTTGCCCCTGTTGGCCGTTCTAATCGACTCAAATAGCACTCTGATAAGCGGTTTCTATGTAATTTCTTTTTTTTAATTTTTCTTCTATGTAATTTCTACGTCATATTTTGACCTCAGAGAGTCTCAGAGTACAGTTATCAAAATAAGGCGTCTGTACACAATGTAGGTTCTTAATACCACAAGGCAAAGTCACCTTCTCGATTCTACTCCTCCTGCCAGGCATGTGACACTCCTTATTTCAGTATACCTTCTTTAACATCACTGTTTTCTCTTTCCTAAACTGTACCTTGCATTTTGCTTAGACAACTTTGCTGTATATAAAAGTTCATTGGTAGCCACTCGACAAGAAGAGTTTCACCTTGGACCTTAGCTTTCACCAGTCTCCTATTCTGGGACTGGTCTACAGGATAAGGTCCACACACATACAGTGACCTCTGAGCATGCTACAGTAATATTTCACATCTGAGTTGAAGAGACAGCCAGCCATCAGCGCCTCAATGGCCAGTTGGTGTAGAGTGTTGCTCGTGGTTGTCTAAGTTCATGGACTTTCTTGAGAATTATGATTTGTGTATGTGTTCTGTGCATGTATAGGTGTTTGCATGTGTGCAGATAGGCCAGAGATCTAGGTAAAGTGTCTTCCTCTGCCACCCTCCACCTTAGTTTTTTGAAACAATGTCTCTGACTGAACCTGAAGCTCATCAGTTAGGTCTGACTGGCTGGCCAGTGATTTTCAGGATCTGCCTGTGCTTGAGCACTGCAGTTACAGGCGTATGCCGCCATGCACAACTCTGTACATGGTGCTGGAAGCAAGCTCAGGCCCTCGTGCTGTGGCAGCAAGCACTTTACCTGTTAAGCCAGCTCTCCTCTCTGGGAATCATGATGATTTCTAAAGCTTAATGTGCAGAAGAAATGTCCCTTTAAGTTAGCAGTCTGTTTTGTGCTTCCATCACACTACGGAATTTGTAAATATATTTATTTTCTAATGGCTCTGGAGGCCGGAAAGTCCGAGACCATGGCTTAAGCCTGAGGTCTAGTAAGGGTCTTCTTGTGTCTTCACATGGCCCAAGAGTCAGACAGCAAGTGAACTAAATGCTGGTCAGAGAATCTGTTAGAAAGACCTTAAGATCATTAGTGAGACAGGTGCCCATGGTTTAATTCTTCTTATAGGCACTACCTCTTAATATGTTTGAATTGGCAATACCTGCATTCTGAAGGGTAAAATTAAGGGAGCCAGGGCAGGAGAAGTGGCCCAGAGTTCTTGTTCTTATAGAAGAACCAGGTTCAATTTTCAGCACCCACTGGCAGCTCACTGATGCCCTCTTCTGGCCTCCAAGTGCACCGGGCACCTATATGGTGCACAGACATACATATGGGCAAAATACCCATATGCACAAAATAAATAAATCTTTGAAAAATGAATTAAGGGAATGATTAAGAGGCTCATTTTCTTCAGTGATCTTTTGTTTTTCGAGACAGGGTTTTTCTGTGTAACAGCTCTGGCCATCCTGGAACTCGCTTTGTAGGCCAGGCTGGCCTCTAACTCATAAAGATCCACCTGCCTCTCTTCCCAAATGCTGACTAAAGGCATGTGCCACCACCACCCAGCTTCAGTGAACTTTTTAAAGAGTGTTCATTCAGGGTCCTGGTTTTTAGTTTCCAAATGATTATACTAAAATGACAAAAACAAGCTAGGTACAGTGGCATTTATCTGAATTAGGAATTCAAGACCACTTTGGGCAGCATTTTTTAATAGATTAAAAGCAAGATATTTATATAGAATAAATATATGTACATTCCTCACCTCCTTTTAATATCTTCAAAGTTTCTAAGGAAAAAATTTCAGGTCAGTGCTTAAATTTAGTTAAATTTTGGTTAAAATGGTAGCCACTAGCCTATCATGTTTCTTATTCCCCACTCCCTCCTCCCCCCGTTGTGGAGTAGTTAGGTTATAAAACTGGAAATTTCACATTTTGAGAAATTTTTGGTTGATTTGTGTAAAAGAGAGAATAAAAATTCGCATGACTCTGCTAGCTGAAGCCTACTTTATTTGTAATTAAAACAAGCACTTTGTTTCAAAATACTACGTTGATACCCTCGTAATTATTGCACTTAGTATATTGAGACTGTTTTGATTTACTTTGGCATTCTTTAATACTGGAGGAGAAACTGGTTGACGTTTCCCACATTCCTCATCTCCTTTGGGAGGAGTGTCACTCCCCACGTCCTATGTGATTCGCTTTCTTGAAATAGAAGCTGAGACGTAGTGGTGGCATCAGTGTTGACATCAACCTAGATAAAAGTGAAGACACACATCATTGGTGCTTACTTTCAGTGCACCTGCCATCTGAACTTGGTTGTGACATTTCCAGTGTTTATATGACTCTCTTGCCCTTCATCCATGATGATACTGAGAAAGTAAAAACTGAATCCTTGCATTTCTGCTGTAGATCATTTTGTAGTATGAAAGAGAATATATATATATATATATATATATATATATATGCCTTTAACACGGTAGAATTAAAACAACAATCTATAACATTTTTGAGAGCCAAAATTGGAAATGTGAATTGCATCAAAAACATTTTGAAATTCATTCTTAGTAGAATCTGTATTTAATTAGGATAAAACGGGCCAGAGAATTAATTTTCCACTCAGGTTCTTCGCCATATGGTTTTGATGAAGATGTTTACTTGCAGCTAAGTTAACAGTTTAGAATCTAAAGGGAATTTATAGCCTTCAACCGAGTGTTTCTGGCATGTGCATTTTCTAAACCTGCTCCCTCATACCGTTCTTATCAGTTAAACAGTGGCACTAAGGGGAGATTATGGTAGTTAAGAACACTAGCTGCTCTTCCAGAGGACACAGTTTCAGTTCCCAGCACCGCATGGTCTCCCACAACAGTCCAAAATTCCAGTCCCAGGGGAACCAACACCCTTTGCTGGTCTCTGTGGGCACCAGGCACTTCTTTGGTACACAGACATGCGTATAGGCAACCCCCTCATACATATAAAATAAATACATAACTTAAGAAAAATAACACCAACAATTTTTAAAATTGGACTGAGTGCAAATGTGCATATGCACACATTCATTTGCAAATTACATATGTTTACCTACTTGTAATTTATTTTATATACCCTAAACACTAATATGAATGAATGAAATTTATGCCCTGGCAGTGCTGACGCGTGCATAGGCAGCCCGTATATGATGGTTCTGTTGAACTTGTCCATATTGGTTTTCATGGTCTAAGAATGACTGACAAGGTCCCTTCCTCAAGAGGGCACCATATTACAGATTACTTATTACAGATGGTTGTGAGCCACCATGCGGTTGCTGGGAATTGAACTCAGGACCTTTGGAAGAGCAGGCAGTGCTCTTAACCGCTGAGCTATTTGGGTTTTTTGTTGTTGTTGTTGTTGTTTTTTGTTTTTTTTTTTTGAGACAGGGTTTCTCTTTGTAACAGCTCTGACTTCTTTTGAAACTCATGCTGTAGACCAGGCTGGCCTCGAACTCACAGAGATCCACCTGCCTGTACCTCCCAAGGGCGGGATTAAAGGCATGCACCACCACCACCCAACTAAGAAACTTTTAATTATAAGAAATAAGCAATGTTGATAAAAATTAAGTTGTATATACTAACATAACAGTAAAAGTTCAATTTAAAATAATAAATAATCAGCCTTTAATATGCTTTTTAAAGTAACACTTTAATCATTTAGGCTGATTTCAAATTCATTTCAGTGTCATCTAGTAACTAGTAATTATGTGATATTGTCGAAACCTGCTGGTAACTTTTTTTTTTTACATTTAGTACTTGCAAACTGTTAGTATATTCTGGTACTCATATAATTTTTGTTATCCTTGTTTAGTCTTTTGAGGCAGGTTTCTGTCTGCAGCACCAGCTGGCCTGGAACTCATTATATAACTCAGGCTAGCCTTAAACTCCCAGCGGTCTCTCTGCCACGCCCTCCTGAGTACTAGGTTTGCAGACATGCACCACCATGCCCAGGGTTCCATGCAATTGTTAAGGCTTGAAATACTAATATTGTTGGCATAATACTTTGAATTCAGTCAGTATGTAGTCCCCCAGACTCTCCTTTTTACTCACCTGTGTTCCCCTTCATTCCTATCTCCCTTTGTTCATTTTAATCTTTAAATTCAAGCATTTCTCTGTGCTCTAAACATAGAAACAGTCCCCCCCCCACACACGCATTGATATGGAGAGAGCCCTCAAAAGATGGCATATCTTTCCGTGGAGGAAGAGTTAGTGACCTAAATGGCCCTCCTCCACATCCGCCCAGCTGGAAGATCTTGACATGCTACAGGAAGAGCCTTTCTGGACCCATTACATCACAGATTTCAGTATGAAGGTTAGGAAACGAGAAAGCACTGGGTGCATTCATGGTCAGTAGGTTAGGTTTACAACTGTTTAATGTTTGTTCTTACAGGTTGCTGCTTAGTTTGTGCCGTTTGACACTTTGATTCAGTTTCCCCCAGGTTTTTACTGTCATTTCTCCCTAAGGTTTTATTGAAAATAATAATAATAAGCCTATGGAAAAGTTGAAAGCATCATCTCATATTTTTCATTAGCTTATCTTCTGATTATCGAAGATGCCACCATTAGGGGAACCTAGGTTTCTGGAAACCCAACTCTCTATACTGTTTCTCCAATTTCTGTGTAACAATCTAAAGTCATTTCAAAATGATTTTCCTCTTGGATTTGGGAGATGGCTTCTTCCATCACAGTGCTTGGACACAGCATGAAACCCTGAGTTTGAATCCAAAGCGTAAAAGCTGGGGTAGCGGCAGGGCAGGAGTCTGATTCCAGCACTGGGGTTCATTGGCCAGTCAGCCTAGCCAGACTAGCTCCAGGTTCATCGTCTCAAAAAATAACATGGAACCTGACTGAGGAAGACCC